>NW_027226589.1:1200000-1556706 GCF_022539635.2 Chironomus tepperi
GTATCTTTGAGCAATAGTTATTATTATCAATGATTTCGAAAGCTTCGTTGAGTTTTGACATGAGCTTTTTTGTCAAGTTATTGTTGTGTCTGAACAGCCTCGATTTACTCAGAAGATAAATCAGATGAGCATTTGGCAGTGCAATGGAATTTTCTAAATTTTCTATTTGTGTTTGCCGACGCCTTGCAATTTCTTCAATATTTTTTGTTTCGTAATAAACTTCTTCTAAATCTTCACAAGGACCAGCACTTAAGCCATGCTTAATAAACTTAATTATGTCGTACTTTTTCGCTTTCAATCCATGAATAAAGATTGACTCGTTATGTCTGTTGTAATTATATATCAAGTTTCCATTTTTATTCAACTCCTCGCTGAATGTGATGAAATCATTGCGATCAACTAATAAATGAAGGTTCTCGCTTTTATCCAGAAAGTCTTTAACTTTACGTGGTATATTTTTAACCGTAAACCAGTTTTTGAAAGTTGGGAATCTCGAGTTAGCATTCAAAAGAAGAATCATTATTTTTTCGTTATTTTCTTTTTCCTGTTGATCATTTTTTATGCTCGAAAATTTTTCCCAAGCTGCATTGATTGCAGGAGAGTTTTCATTGTCTTCTGGATTTAGTCCTTTGAATAAAAAGCTCTCAACAGCTTCCAGATTGTTGTCTTTTGCTGCATAATACAAAAGATTGTTGCCATCTTCATCACCAATATCAAAAAAATCAAGATTGGATTTTTCTTTATTGGATTTTGAAATGATTCCTATAAATAAAATTTTCAGATATTAGTTAAGTTTTTAAGGATAAATTGAAGAAATTAATCAAGTGAAAAAGAAACAGGTCTTGATATCGGTATTAGTTATGATGCTTTACAAGGACGTTTCCATAATTTATTTTAAATTGTTTTTGAATAGTATCAAAAATGGGGTGGTTTAACCCCAAAAGCTTTTTTATGATCTCTCGGTAACACATAAACATTTCCAAACCATGACTGTGGAAATTTAAGTTTTATTCTAAGCCTAATCAAGTGTTACCTTGTTATAATTTTATGAGTAAACAAAAATACGTTATAAGAAGTGATTGCAAGTTAATGACCATTTGATGCCTATACTATGGGGCAAAATTAAAAAAAAAGTTACATTCACTTTGATTTTTGGAATCAAGACTTGAGAGTATTTTTTTTCTTATAGTCCATATACCAATAGACTAGCATGCAAAATTTCAGCTCATTTGGAGCTATTTGATCGATTCTGGAGGTGTTTGAAGTTGAAAAATTGTAAAAAACGGATTTTTTTCACGTCTTGTTTGACTTGAAAAGTTTCTTATTTAATTAAAAGATATTGAAAAACGGTTTTCGGTTTCTAATTATACTATATAAGAGCTTTATTTTGCCATGGCACAAAGTTTATATATACTGGGTTTTAGTGGCAGGATTTGAGAAAATGTATGAAAATACCAGGAAAAAAAGCTTCAAGCGTCCGGAAAATATGTCAGTTCTCAAAAGTTTCTCATATAGACCTATTTTTTCGTAAAGTACTTACTTTTCTACATTACAAAACTGAAAAAATATCTAAAATCGGTTGGTGCGAACAAAAGTTATTGCATTTTTAGTTTTCGACTAATTGTTTTCTCAAAACTGATATTTCTAAGATGAATTTGGAAGATATCATTTGGAAAAAGTTTTTTAATGTATTTAGCCATTTAAGGAAGACTTGTGAAGAAATTTTTTGAAAAAATTCAAAATTCGCCGAGTTAAAGGTACATATGCTATTTAACGACTTGACTCTTTTTTCCATCACTAAATCAGCTATAACTTTTACATAGGTAAATATTCAGTTCTGTTTTCTGTTTTTAATAGCTTATTGTAATACCTTTCTAACAATATATAATACTTAATAGTTGGAAGTAGTCTTGGTCGTGAAAACGGACCCTGTTTGTGACTGACCCTTTGCAAAGAAATTTTCAAAAATGTCATTTGCAAAACTACCACTTAGAAATTAAATAATGCAATGTTTTTGTGTTTTTTAGGTCAAAATATGATAGTTATGATTTTCAAAACACAAAAAATCTCATTTTGTAAACTTTCTGTAACTTTAGGGGCCTTCATAGGTAATACTCAGGTAGTCTCTCAATTCTCAGATATGAAACCTTTTTATTGTCTTTTTTTATTGTGTTTATCAAATTATTGTGTTTTATTGTGTTTTTATTGTGTGCAAAGGGTAGTGACGTGCTCTTCCACCTCCTCGTGGTGCATTCCTGGCTATGCCAAACCGCTAAGGCGGTGCGGTACTAACGGAGCAGGTTAAGTTTGAGTGTGAGCCCACCTTCGTTAAGCATACGATAGCCACGAAACGCTTAGAGAAGAATCAACGGACGGATTTACCAATGAAGACCCCAGCTAAACACAAACGGACTAGAGCAAGGAGCTTCAGATATGCACATTTAGACATCGAACACCATGACTCAGATCATTATGCTGTTGGAGCGAAGATCCGCTCCGAGTGGAGCAACAGCTAGATGATAGGAATGGTGAGGCGTCGTGGCAAAATTGTCATGCTGCAATGAAGCAAGCTGCTGAGGAATGTCTTGGATACCAGCAACCAGGAAAGAAAAAGTGGTTCGATGACGAATGCAGGAAAGAAATGCAGGACAGAAAGTTATTAATGCAAATAAAAAGATGAGAACGAGAGCGAGATCCGAAGAACTTAGAAAACTTCAACGGGATAAGAAGGAACTTTTGAAGAGAAAGAAAAGAGAATTTGACAGATAGTGTCTTGACGATATCGAGAAACTTCAGTCCATGAATGAGTCAAGAAAGTTCTTCAACGCAGTCAAATTTGCTAGGAAGAAATTCCATCCAAGGGTAGCTATCTGCAAGGCCAAGAATGGGGACAGCATCTTTAAATATGATAAGGCTTGGAACCGATCATCATTTCTAAATTAAACATCCACAGTAAAGTAACTTAATACTCACCAGTTTTGCCAATCATAATCTCTTTAGTTAAAAAATCATGTACATAATTAGTTGCAGCTTCATTTTTATCATCATCAATATAAATTGAGTAAAATTTGGAATTTCCTGGAAGTTTCCAAAAACTTATGCTTTCGTGTTGATCAGTCAACGATGTAAATGAAATTAGAATTGATTTTACCCAGTCATTAGTGAAAATCTTTGATATAAATTCCAACTTTGGATCCAATTTCTCATTTACTCTCAAAATTACTGCATGAATTTCATGATATGCTAAAATTCCTCCTGATGATATCAATTCGATCCCGTGTTTTACTGATGGGACGTTATCAATAACCAGAGTATCAAATGTTTTATACCTGCACGAGTTGATAATTTTTTGCTTATTGCTTGAATACTGAACTGATAATTTCACCATCATTTACTGAAAATTTAAATTTAAATGACCTTGAAATTATTTGCTTATCATCGCTTTTTTTCGCATGTTAAAATTTAGACAAAAAATTTTTGAAGTCATATGAAGTTTATTGCAAGTTTATTACATTAATATTACCTTTATTTAGTTTGTATTTATTTGCAATTCAGAACTTAAGAAATGCCACCTTGACTTTACACTATAACAGAGCTGACTGAAATGAGAGAACGTAGCAAAATTTTTAAATAAAAGGAAGAAAAAATATGTAAAAAAAAGTTATTTAAAGATACGCTTTTATTTTATTTAGGTGCAATGAAAAGTAGAAAATAATATTTAGATTCCAGTCTCAAATTTAAAAGAGACAAATTAGATTTGTCCACGCCTTTTATTATAATATATAATGTAGATAATGCCCTTTTGAGTATATAAAAGACATTATCAAAGCCCACGCTTTTATTATAATTTTCTTTGTCAAATTTTAAAAATTTGTCTCCTTTAAATTTGAGACTGGAATCTAAATATTATTTTCTACTTTTGATTGCACCTAAATAAAAGCGTATCTTTAAAAAACTTTTTTTACATATTTTTATTTTTTACTTTTTAGTTTTCTTTATCAAAAATTGTTAGTATCCGAATTATCAATATTGAAGACTAAAAATCGCTTTTAAATGTCAATTTAAATTTTAATTCGAAATGAATTTGATCCTAAATAGAACAGAGTACATACATTTTAAAAAAATTCGATTTTGTGTTCCATGAAGATAAATTTATAATTTGAAACAGGCCAAAAACTAGGGTTTGTTAATATGAAATCGTAAACTTTCATTTTTTTCCCAAATTTCTTTTTAATTTTTATTAACAATGGTTAATGAAAGATTTAGTTGAAACTAGGGGTTTCAATCCCGGGATCAAAATGTATGTAATCCCGGGATTCAATCCCGGGATTGTATATAAATCAATCCCGGGATTGAAACCCCTAGTTGAAACTTCAGATCAATCGGATAATAAATTTGGTCAATATGTCGAAAAATCCTTTAATTTTGAGTGAAACAACTACTTTTTAGATCCTATCTACTACGAAATTTTAAAATTTTGCAAAGTTTTTATTGCCATTAAACAGAGTAATCTAAGATATACTTTCATGCCAAATTTCAGCTCAAGCTTCCATGAAAGCAAAAATATATCAATAAATCGTAGATTTTGGCCTTAAAAAACTAGTTTTTTGGCCCTAATTAGAGCAAAATTTAAATTTTTGTCGAAAATCTTTTTGATGTGTTCTATATTAGCCTACAATACACCACTATGCCAAATTTCAGACTTTGAAGTTAAGTAGAAGTGGTCGAAATAGGTACTTGAAAATTTGAAAGTCTTAAACAGAGCAACCTAAATAAAAGCGTATAATAAAAAAAAATATATTTGATAAGAAAAAAATATATTTGAAAACATACTTTATAAAAAAAAAAAAACATTTTAAAAATGCCTCGTTTTACGCTCTAAAAAGATTTAATTCAAAAATGAATTCAATTTTTATTATTCATCAATTAATAACTCGATATGTTAAGAATATATTGTCTTATTGCAATTTCAACTTCTTTTCAAGCGAATCCGTTTCAAAGTGACCAACATCGGACTTATCAAAAGCATAAAACAGAAGAAATACGATGTAGCAAAACTTAAGAATGACACCGTAAGAGAACACTTCAATAATAGAGTGGGACAACAGCTAGATGATAGGAATGGTGAGTCGTCGTGGCAAAATTGTCTACCTGCAATGAAGCAAGCTGCTGAGGAATGTCTTGGATATAATCAGCCAGAGTGATTTTACAAGAATTTGTACTGTTTATAGCATTTGAAATTTGAAAAATATCAAATATATTGATATTATTTTTGCAAGTTGTCAATTGGTTAACGATAATCATTGAAATATATGTTTTAAATTCAAGAATAAATTAATTTTGTTCTGACAATTTCAAACGGTTTTTAAAATTTGAAACATAAATGCTAAAAGCAGGTGAAGTTGGTCATGTTAGGGGAACAATCAAGCTGTATAAGAAAAAGATGGCAAGGATTGCTCTGAACCGACATTAGATGAAGTACTTGATGCCATATCTAGGCTTATGAACAATAAGGCTACAGGTGAGGGCGGTTTACCAGCTGTTCAAGACTGGTTGTACAAAGCCGGAGGAGACAATGCATCAAATTATTGTACAAGTCTGGGGACAGGAGAAGATCCCGGATAAATGAACAGTAGGTGTCGTCTGCTAGCTACACATAACATTTTACTTAGTTATGCGTACAAAATTTTCTCAAAGAGTGTCCATCAAGTAGAACGGTGACCTAACGAGTTTAGTGAAACACTATATATGGGTTTTTTGTGCTAATTTGTGAAAATAAGAAAACAACTTTTAAAAATTTTGTGAAGGTTCCTGCACCGAGATATGAGCATTTAAAGATGCAATTTTTGACGTTCTGGAAGTCAAAATGTAACTCCAACATAACAGCACCAAAAAATTTGAAACTTTGCTGTTTTTTTGTGCAACCCATACCCAGTAAAATAAGCCAAAAAAAAATTTTTCAAAAAAGTTCCGCTACAGAGTTATATCCATTTTTCGATTTAAGTGCCGAAAAAGTAGTGAAAAACTCGAAAAATTTTCACACTTTTTAATCTGAAATCTACAAACCTTCACCAAAATTCTTTAAATTTTGCCTGTTTTTTGTGCAAGAGTTACCTAACAAAATAAGCATAAAATATTTTTTAGATGTAGCTTATATGGTAAGATATGGCCGTTTTCCCGTGCAACCTAAGCAAAAAAAATTCAAATTTTTTTACAATTTTGCATACAAATTACGCAAGACTTTACTAAAATTATTGAAAATTCCCCTGAATATTGTGCATACGTTAATTGTTCATAAAAAGTTTAGTAAAATATAATTTTTGGATTATATATAGCCATTTTCCTCTCCAAGATAGTGAAAAATTTAGATTTTTTTTAGATTTTGAGCTCTAACTTCAACAGGAAGTAACAAAAATTTTTGTAACTTTGTCTGATTTATGTTCAAACATTACTTATTAAAACACAGCAAAAAGATTTTTTGAAAAAAATTTATTTGAAAAATTATGGCAATTTTTTTCATATATGAAGGTGTAAAAAAGTATTCAAAATCTCTATTTTTTCATATTTTTAACTCTCAGAAATGCAAATTTTAATTAAAATTTATGAAACTTTTTTTGTTTCATTTAGTAATGATTGCAAATAAATCAGACAAAGTTCCAAAAATTTTTGTAACTTCCTGTTGAAGTTAGAGCTCAAAATCTAAAAAAAATCTAATTTTTTCACTATCTTGGAGAGGAAAATGGCTATATTTCTATATATAATCCAAAAATTATATTTTACTAAACTTTTTATGAACAATTAATATATGCACAATATTCAGGAGAATTTTCAATAATTTTGGTAAAGTCTTGCGTAATTTCCATGCAAAATTGTAAAAAACTTTGAATTTTTTGAGTTTAGGTTGCACGGGAAAACGGCTATATCTTACCATATAAGCTACATCTAAAAAATATTTTATGCTTATTTTGTTAGGTAACTCTTGCACAAAAAACAGGCAAAATTTAAAGAATTTTTGTGAAGGCTTGTAGATTTCACATTAAAAAGTGTGAAAATTTTTCGATTTTTTCACTACTTTTTCGGCACTTAAATAGAAAAATGGATATAACTCTGTAGCGGAACTTTTTTGAAAAATTTTTTTTTGGCTTATTTTACTGGGTATGGGTTGCACAAAAAAACAGCAAAGTTTCAAATTTTTTGGTGCTGTTATGTTGGAGTTACATTTTGACTTCCAGAACGTCAAAAATTGCATCTTTAAATGCTCATATCTCGGTGCAGGAACCTTCACAAAATTTTTAAAAGTTGTTTTCTTATTTTCACAAATTAGCACAAAAAACCCATATATAGTGTTTCACTAAACTCGTTAGGTCACCGTTCTACTTGATGGACACCTCAAAGATACTCTCATCAAGACTAGAGTCTCTTTATGAAGACTTTATCCACAACTTCCAGGCCGGCATTAGGAGTGGGCGATCGACAATTGATCAGATCCACTGCGTAAAACAAATCATCCAAAAAAGCCTTTTTTTTTAAACTTAAAGTAGCTACAATTTTAATTTAACACTATATTATGATGTATAAGGTCAGATATACAGAACATAATATTCGGCAGTATTTTTTGTCCAGCGATTTATCAGTCAATTATAATGTATCCAGGTCCTTTTCAGTAAAAACCCTTTACTTGGTGAATTTACAGCTCTTGTATCTCTCTTATCTGTTAACTACATCATTCGTGATCAGTTTCAACATCTCACGTTACCAAAAAGCTTAGTTTTACTTCTTATACTGCAGTACCTTAGAAGCCGAATTACCTAATCTTCTGAAAAATCACTAGGCTGGTGGTGGGATTTGAACAAATGTTTAAATGTTTAAGATTATACAAACCGTTAATTTGTTAAATTTTTTAAAATCCGATGAATTTTTCTTTAATCGAAAAAATCTGAAAATAATATTTAAAAAAAACTTCTTGTTCATTTTTATTTTTATTTTTTTATTTCCTTTTATTTTATTAGAAGCTTACAAGTTTTTATCTGTTCACTTATTGAAATTTTTCTGATATTTTTTTTTTTTTGTTTCTTAAAGGACAACAGTCGACGTTTCTAGTATTATGATTCTTATTATTATTTATTATTCATTATTTTTAATTTTATTCCACATTTAAAGATTTTTATTACTTTTTTGTGAATTTTTTTTTATTTTTAGTGATAAGAATTTTTCTTCATCCTACATTTTTCAATTCATGATTTTTTACTTTTTAAAAATAGTTTTTTATTTTTTATCTTGATATTTCACTTTCTTCTATCTTTAACTCTAAATTTCCAGATTTTTTAATTTTTTTTATTTTACCAATCAAAATTACATTTACATCTATCAGTTTTTAAGATTTTTTGTGTTAAGAAGTTCTTTCAACTAGTTTTTGCCCGAAAAGTTCTGCTTTGAAAGTTTATAAAATGTCAAAAAAAAATTAAAATTTTTCAGTTAAAAAATTAAGATTCTATTTTAAATAAATGATAAAAATATTTCAGTTTGAAAAAAAAATCCGAAATTATGAACAATAAAGTTAATCATTAAAATTATTATTATAAAAATTTAGGAATTTTGTGGAAAAACATATTTATTTAGAGTAAAATGTAATAAAAAAAATTTACAAAAATATTTAACTTTTTTTTTAAAAAAATATTATGACTTGGGCTGGAACCTGGCAATATTTTTAAATACTTCCTGTCTTTTCCATACTGTATTCCTTTTCATGGCTTCTTTCTCAATTTTCTGTGACATTATTTGTATATTTGGTGTAGTTTTGTGTATTTTTTCATCTTTTTCTGCGTGTGTGGGTGTGAATATAAATCAAATACATAATAACATTCAAGTTTGTTTTTGTGATTACATTTTTTACTCTATTGGGTCACTAAACAGTTATTTCATTTATTTATACTTTTATATTTATTTTTATTACACAAAATCAGATTTATTTCAAAGAATTTTCATGAAAGTTAATTTTTTGGGTTTTGTTCTATTTTTACAGCATTACTACTTTTTCAATTATTTCATTTTCATGTGAAATATAAAAAGCTAAATTTATTATTTTCTCTTTTGGACGGGAAAAGCTTTTTGTTTTTAATAAATTTTAATATTTTTGATGAATTTGCTGGTCTAAAGCATGGAAATCTAATGAAAAACTGATTTTCTTTTGGTGGAATTGTTGAACTTAGTTTTGTGAATGTGAACGATATGCAAGATCTTTATTATAGAAAACCAAAAAAAAAAAAAAATCCAAAAAATTAATGTTAAAACCTAAAGAATTAAACTTTAATAATCTTAGTTGAATCAAAAAAATAAATAAAAATAAACAGAGTTCAAAGTCGACTCGAATTTCATACAAAATTTTAGTAAACTTTGGGCTCTGTAAAAAATATAAAACTAAAAAATAACATTTTTTTAAATTCTTTATTAATTATTATCTTTTATTAATTAAATCAAATTTTACTCGAAATTAATGTATATTTTGAGTTGTTTTCCGATAAGAAATGCAGTTAAGTAATTTTGCTCAAAAGAATTATTTTTGATTATTTTTAAAGTTTGAATTTATTATCTAAAAATAAATTTCATAATTATTAATACAAAAAAAATCTATTTTAACAATATTTTGTTAAGACTAAAAGATAAAAAAGCAAGAAAAAATATTTTGATTTTATATTTTATTTATGGCAAGTGAAAAATTTAGTAACGAGTTAATTTAAAAATTTAAATAAGCAATGTTAAAGAAAATTAGTTAAATATGAGTTTCGATATTTGGAATAAATTTTAAAATTTAAAAGTATTTAAATAATTTGTTTTAATTTTAAAGCAGTCAAAAAAGTTCAACCTTTAGTTTTATAATTCAATTAAAATAACTAATTTTAAACTTGTTAATATGGCTTTTTATAATTATTAGGAGGGAATTAATTTGCAACTAAAAATAATTTTAAGTCATTTTTCTGATTTGATAATGGAAATGTTAATTGTAAGTGAAATCGCAACTTAAATTGATTATTTTTTTTGTTTATTTTTAAGTTTTTTAGTATCGAAAAATAACATTCTTTTTCTTAAATATTTTTCATCTTTTTAAGAGCGAAAGTGCGTGTATATGCAATCCATACTGTAAGATTAGAAGTAAAGATGTATGCATTTGTGTGTATGTGTTAGTGAGTGTCTTTGCTGCATAGTTTTTTTTTTACTTTTTGACTCCTTACATTAAGTGCAAATGTAAGTGATTGTTGATCTGATGTGTGTTCTGTGTATTGAACGTTCAATGAACCTTTTTCGGATAATTTTAGATTATGAACTTCGAGGTGTCGATCTTTTTCTTAGCTTCAAATACAGAGATAAAGTTCTAAATCCAAAGACTAAACTTTGAAGCAATCAATTTTGTTCTTTATTAACAAATTTAGTTCTAAATTCACAGATTAAGCTTTTATTCCATAGAACATCATTAAAAAAATCCGAAAAATTTCAGTAAAATAGTTCGTTTTCTTCATCTAATATAGAAAATTTGAATTATTTTCCTCACAAATTTAAAAAAAAAAAAAACTTTTTTTAAAAGGATTTTTTTAACAAAAACATTTTTTTGTTCTAAAAATTATCAACATTTTCATTTCCACTGTTAATTAAATATATTATTTTGTTTTTCATTTCAACACTCATTACACCAATTGTTTTAGTTAATAATTTTTTCATAAATTCCATTAAAATATATCATACATATTACATAATTTCTTTCAGATTTTTTTATGTTTTTTATATTTAATTCTTTATATAAATCATCTAAGAACTTCCACGCGGAAGTTGGATTTTCATTTTCATTTAAATTACACACACTTTTCAGAGTTTTTAAATCAAAATTTTTAAAGAAATTTTAAAACAATTTTTTTCTTATCACATAAAAATTTTATTATAAAAGAATGGATTTAAATGAAAAATTTTGAATTTTTTTTTAAATCGTGTGGGAAAAATTTTAAAAAAAATTCGAATTTTACGCGAAGATTTTAGACTAAAAGTTAACTGGTGCGAAAAGTTTTTGGAATTTAAAAAATCTTTTTGTTTTTTCTCGTCTTTTTCGTCTGCTTTATATTTATTTTGAAATATTAATGAAATTAATCTTAAAATTGTGAATCAAAACTACAAATCTTTTAAATTAAATTAAAAATTTTGGATCATAATCTCAAAATGTTTCAATAATTTGAAGAGAATTGTCACATCAGGATTTAAATTTATGTCAATAACCATTTTTTGTATATAATATAACTCTGTCAATGTTTACTTTTTCTCATTTGTTTCTGCTTAATAAGAAGGTACAAAAAATCTTTTTAATAATTTTTTGCTATTAATACGGAAACATCTATGGATGGATATACTAGATATATAAATATTAGCGTTTTATATGTTTTTTTTTTTTCATCTTTTTAAAATTTTATTTATTTTGTGTAATTTTTGGAGAAAAACGGGGAATTTTCCTATTCTTTTCCCTAAAACCTCCAATTTTCCACCAAATAATATTAATAAAATTTAGTTAAAATAGGAACGGAATATAAATTAAAACAAAAAGTTGACCTTTAGATTCAAAAAAACTGCTTGTGTGCTCGTGTGTAGGGTTTTCAATCCCGGGATTGATTTATATGTAATTTATATGTAATTACATACATTTTGATCCCGGGATTGAAATCCCTACTCGTGTGTATGCATTTAGTTTTTATGTGAATGCATAAATAAATTTTAAAATGAAATAAATTATTTTGATATTTTTTTTTCAGTTTTATCTACTTTAATTCTATTTCATGATATTTTCTTAGTGGCTGTAACTTCTCCTCATGTTGGATATTTTTATTCTGATTCATGTTTTTTATGGTATCATTTTATTAAATGGCATCAAACATGATGAATTGTGTTAGATTTTGGTCATAATAAAAAATATGACATTGAAATTCATGGATTCTATTCTCAAAATGAGGCACATAACCGTATATTTTGGAGTTTAAACCTGAATTTGAAGAGAAAAAAAACTAAAAAAAAACCATTATTATAAATCCAAACTGAATAACATATCATCACATCTTGTAATTCTAACCTTAAAATGAAGTAAATAATTTCAAATCCACCTACACTCCCTATTTGACGTCATTTATTTTATTTATCTTCTGTTTACTTCCTATTTGATGCTTTATTTCCGCTTCTTGCTTTAATTTTTTTCAATTTTTATACTTTTCTAACATGTTAGCCATATCCATCCATCACTGCTATTTATTTTCTTATTTTCTATTTACGTTTTGAAGAATGGACGCGAGTTTGACGAGAAAATTTGATTTGTTTTAATTTCTGTTTTGCTTGTTTGGAAAAGAAAGAAATATTTTAAAAATGAAAGAAAACAACTTTGTTTCGTTCCTGTGTAACTTGTTTAAAGATTTTGTTTTAGTTTGGTGATTGAAGAACACTTTTTACATTGTCGTGTTGTCCCATTCTAGTTGACTAACATTTTTATAGCGTCCGTTGAGAACTAAAAATAAAAAGTTTTGTTAGATTTTTAGTTTATTGGAAAAAAAAACATGTCACAGTATAATATATTAGTTAAAAAACACATTTTTAATCCAAATTCTTAATTTAGACACTTTAGTCGTATGTATTACACCAAAGTTGGCAGGACTTCAAGAGCCAACAATCCATATTGAAGCTCTATCAACTCTGTATCGAGTAGTTTATTTGCAATTCTTTTAACCATTTTTTATTGTATCTTCTCCATAGTTATTTCATTCTGCATTATTATTCTACCATGATATAAAACTCAAAAAAAATTAATATGAGCCCAAACATAGATTAATTTTATTTTCTTACAATTTAACGAGAATTTAAAAAGAGAAAAATATTTTTTCAGATTGCTTTCTATAATTTATGATGATATTATAGAATATAATGACAAAATATAATATTTTTCATTGAATTTATATATTTTTAATTCTTTATGTAGTAAACATAGGCAGAACGCCACCCAGAAAGTAGGTCACTCCATGACGCACAAACAGAAACTGCATAGTTAGCAGTTTTTTAGCTATATAAGTACAACCAATTCATCAGTTCATTTAGTTATTGTCAAGACAGTCATTTTTAGGTTAATCGTTGTTACGATAGTTATCGTGTTGTTATTCATAGTTATTATGCAGTCTTGTATAAGATAGTGAAATAAAGATACTTATATTTACATCTATTCAGAGAGTTTATTTTCCTTGCACATTAAGCATATTTTAGAGTTATACGTTGGTCCGTTTACCCCACTTTTCCTTAAAAAAGAGCGAAAAACTCTTCTTCTTTATTTTTCTCTGAATATGTTGCAAAACAATGAAAAATGAATCATGATATCATGATTAAAACCATCTCGGAAAAGTAAATTTTGACATCAGGTTTCTTACTCGAGGTGAATACCTGAAATCTCATTATTCATAAAATTACAAATATTTTTATCCAAAAATTCAGATTATGTAAAAAATTTTCAGTGTCTTAATTATAATGTTTTATATATATATATATATATATATATATATATATATATATGTGAAACTTTTACCAAAATTTGTGAAACTTTTTGAGATTTGTTTGTAATTATAAAAATTTCATTTTAATTCGATGATTTGCTTCCGTAGAGTAGCCTTATCTTAAAAAGGAACATAAAATCTTTATACCACACAATTAAAATTGAAAATGGAACGAAAATTCATACTTGCTAGATATTAATCATATAAGCAAGTTATATATTAGACTGTTGGTTTTATGAATTTCTACAACAATAACTATCAAAAGTGATACTTAAAAGTCGAACTAAGGAGAAAAATACCTTTAACTTCAAATTACTGAGTTTTAATTTCGGAACGACCTTACTTTAATATCGTATATTTCCCGTGACTTTAGAACCAAAAAAAAAAATCATGTACTGCATACAGCAATCATGGTCTGCTATAATTTGTCAACTAGTATTATTGTATCAATTTTGTACCATTTGAACTTACCTTCTTCATCATCTGAATCAGAATTTTCTGAATCGGAACTATCATCTGTTAGATTATCATTTTGCATTGGATTAATTGTGATTGTAAGTGCTGAATCATCCCAATCGAGCTGTTGTTCAGATGGATTCTAAAATGATACAATAAAATTAATTTTTAAAATTTTATTCATAAATTTCCTTCAACTCACCTTAACACAGGACTGATGTCCCTTTTTACTCTTCGTGACCTGCGTCTGATTCCTCAATCGTGCAATTCCAACGCCACAGATCAACAAAACAAACGACACACAAATGACAATAATTAACATCGTCGAGTGTGTAACGCCACTAACACGTTGCATATGTGATGTTTTAGCATGCGGTTCATTTGCTTCTTGTGCATGCAACAACACATGTGCAAACATATTTGATGAGTCATGTTCACGAGCAGCTACAGCCGGCTTCTCAGTCACAGTTGGTAATGGTGCTTGTGTTGGCTGCTTTGGATGTAAAACAGTCAATGTTAATGTAAATTCAGCTGAACGGAATCGATCCCCGAGTTGTGAGCATGAAAGTTTAAATACTCGATTGAGATAGTAGGCTGGCTTCCGGTTGATGTAGATAAGCGAGCGCAAAATTCGAAGATAATTAGCGACTGTGTCGTAACCGATCATTTCAACGCCGTCTTTGTTGATAGTGGTCTTGATGTCGAGAATTGGTGACAGGTCGTGATCGTGGTTTTGCTGTTATATGAAATTTAGAGGATTAGTCAATGAGCAATTCTCTGGATCGATGGAGTTTTTAAAAAGTGCATTCTAATTCTTTTTCTACTTGTTTATTCAAATTTTAAAAAACCGTGGAAATTTTTAGTCATAAAATGTCATGATGTTTAATTTATTTTGTTGTAAATAATTAAAAAGGACATAATAATGGTTAAATCTTCTACTTCTAACTATAAAATTGAAAAAAAGACATTAAACGAATATTTTATACGCTAAAAACTTCCAACGGTTTTTTGAAAATTAAATTTATAAGTGGCAGATTTCCCCTGTTTTGAAGCTCCGTGACCAACATTTTTTTCGAAGAATTGAATTTTCTCATTAATAAAAGAATTAAGCATTTATTTTTTGGCAGAATATGATAGAATTTAAAAAAAAAATTTAAAGTTGATTTTTGGTGATTTCCCCTGTGGAGAATTGCTCCATTGCAAGTTAATGTTTTAATTTAGTCATTTTTCAAAATAAATTTTTTATCCTACCTTTGACATAGTAATCTCTTCGTGATCAGCATTCAAATTCGGGAAAACATTGACACTGCACGAATCTAATTTCTGTAAATTTTCCAAGATCTGCTCATTTGTGTATACAACAATATTCAAACCATCCAAAAATTTAACACCTGACTTGATGTCAGGATATGATACAAGGTTGTTTTGATTGCCGGACATAACAATTTGTGGGCGTTGCTCCTCCGTCAATTGAGGATTAATTTCTTGATAATCTGTTGTTATCGTTGGTGTTTCATGGTCTGTGACATTTTGGTGCTTTTCGCCATCAACAATCATGATGAATGAGTCAATTGATGGCAGACGTACAGCCTTTCTCATTGGACAGCTGACGGTTGTTGAAACTTGAATGTTGCGACGTCCAAGAGTTGGATTCTCTTTGTCGTTGATATACTTTATTTTAGAGTTTAAAAATTAGGTTAGTTTCCAAATTTAGAGAATAAAATTAGTAACAGTTATTCATAGTTTTAAAGCTTACCTGAATCTTTTGAAGAAGCTTTTCAACATTCTGTCTGTTTGATCCTTCAATAACAATCTCATTCATTTCACTATTCATCTGTACTTGTTGTTCTGGTTCCATCAATTTCTCATCCGGTGAAAGCAACCTTTCAGCGCAATTCATTCCACATCGGATATCTTCCTCACTCATTGCTTGTCTTGATGAAAGTTTAATACTTGAAATATCTCCACGAAAACCGTGCTTAAGTCGATTTTCACTGCTTTGATAACAGGCACCGATTGTCAACGTCGTATTGATGCCTTGGGCTGCATGTAATGGCCAATCATCAATCACTTCCGGATTACTATGTTTATCCTCTTGATCTGCCTCAAACTTTATTCCATCAATAAACAAATCAACTTTTGGAGATTCGACTGTGATTGTGTAATGATGCCATTCATTATCGCAGACTTGAGGAATCTTCCAACGCCATTCAGCCGGAAGGAAAATGTTCAAATCGCCATCATTGTAATTTTTACGTAAAAGAAGGATGAGTCGACAGTGACGAACGAATAAGGCAAAATGATGACGGTTCATTTCTAAAATGAGGTGATTTAGGAAGTAAATTAGTAATTACCAATTAGTGTAATGGAAATGGGAATTCATTAATCGTGTTATAGATGCTATTTTGGAGGTTGAGTTATTAAAATTATTTTAAATTGTTCAAAATGTTTTTTTTTTTTTGACACATTTGGCTTTAAATTTAACAAAAGTGGCACTTAGCACACAACTTTTATCTATAATGACACATAATACATTAGGGCTTTGAAGCAAATAAAGTTCCATTTTTTTCTAAATTTCAATGGAAAAAAATTATTTTTTTCAAAAACAGATTAATAATTACAGATTATTAAACTTATTTATAGTATGATTTACTTCCGTTGAGTAAAACAATTTAAATCATAATAAACGCATGAATTCAGCGATTTTTATTAATTTTTCAGTAAAATTTCGAAAAATGTAACAAAAATTCACACTCAGTAATTTAGATATTTTTTGAATTTTTGTATTAATTAAAGCACTAATCATTGCAAGTTATATACTAAAATGTTGGTGTTATGAAGTTCTACAATATTAGCTATCAAAAGTGATACTTAAAAGTCCAATTAAGGAGAAATTAATCAGTGTGAATTTCGAAATGTCCATGCCCATTATTTTTTTAAATTTTTCAAAAATAAGGTAAAGAATTTAATTTTTGTGGTAAATTTATTCTTCACAACTTTAAAAGTTCATAAATTTTCACACGTTACTTCTTTTAGGATAATTTCTTCAGAAAAATATTCAGCAAACAAAGAAGCTTATTATAAGCTAAACTGATTTTATCAGTGTATTTAATAAGGTAATAATAAAATGAAACAACTAATTTAAGTTCAATCTAAGCTTGGAAAGTACGTGGAAAATGTTAAATTAACTAAAAAAAATTAACGAATTTTTAAATTTTAAATGAGATAGGAGAGCATCAACCTTAAGGAAAAATTAACCAAAAAATCTCTTAGAAAAAATTAGATACTTTACCCTATGTCTAAAATGTTACACAACACACGACTTTGAACTAATTTAATTAAAATGTGTCAGGCATATCGCACCTTGAATACAATTTTAAAAGTTATAAAAGTATAATGAACTTACTGTGACTGTCAGCTGAGCAAATGACATGTTCCTTAGTCAATTTATCATTGTTGACAATGCTATGATGCCTAAACATTGCTGATATGGTAAATGAATGTGATGCAAGTCCATCAACGTCAATGACACTTTTTGGTACGACAGCTCCATTCGTTCCATCAAAATGGAATATGTTCTCAACTCCATCATCTGTAATCAGTTCCTTAGTGTAATCAGTACCTTTCGTAAGTAGTTCTTGCATTGAATTCTTAGCTGAACATTTGCTGAGGTCACGATCACATCCAAATGCCATGTGCTTCGTCTTAAGACTGACTGTCGATGAGATAAGCATGTCTTCGCCTTTACATTTCATATCACAAAGTTCCAAATGAAGTTTCGGGAAGAGGAAAACTTTTTCCATGCTGTTGGATGTGTAGTCAAGTCTTTCTGGAATTCCACTGATTCTTGGCTCACATATTCTTCGTACACGAATATTAACCATTACAGGTGCACTTTGTTTCATTGCACAATCATATGCAACAACAGACAAGATATGATTGTGGCTAATTTTATGTGATAACGGTTCAGTATTGCGAATTGAACCTTCATTATCAATTGTGAATGGCTGATCGAGTGTAAGAATCTCATACTTGCAAACATCACCGAATAATGGTGTACAGTCCTTATCAGTTGCTTCAACTCGTAAGATTTCTTGATAGAGACGTCCTTCATCGACTTCTGTTACGTATGATGGCTGCAAGAATGTTGGTGAATACTCATTGATATCTACGACTGAGATATGAACATTTGCACTGAAATGAAAGAAAGTAAACAAACATATGAGTACGATTTTATATTGAGCTTAATTGAAATCATTAAATACACAGAATTACTGATTTATTTAATGATTTTTGGTTAAAACATCATGGTATCTAAAAACTAAGTTTTTGACCCAAACTGCTAGAAGTTCATCACTTTTTGAAATTCAACTAAATTTCAACCAAAACCGCACAATTAACATGCCTTTTGATCACTTCAAATGAAACGTTATTCACAACACTCCACTTTTATCTTTTGAGCACGAATTCATTTATTAAATATCTGAGTAATAAATTATTCTTTTTACACCCAAAAATTCGCAATCTCTACCCTTTCAATGTTTTCACGAATTTTAATTTCGACGCCTACTAAATTAATAAAATGCTCAAAAACTTTAATGTGGAAGCTCAACCAGAATTTTCATTTCACATTACTAAAAAATTATACAACAAAAATGAAACATCAAAATTGGAATTTCTTCTTTCTAACCTTAAAAATTCTCTTTTTTTTGTTAATGTGCAGAAAAATTTGAGAGATTTCCCCCATTTTTTTTGTAGTTTCAAATATCAATTTGAAATTCTTTTTGTACATAGGAGCTCTATTGAAACAAATATTTAATAAAGATATCATGGAAGATGGTAGTAAAATTTCCTTAACTAATATGCTGGGAAGATTTTCACGAATTTTTTATTCATCTTCATTATTGGTACCTCATTCTCATTTATTTATGTCGAAAAAAGGACGAAAAACGAAGACAATAGCAATAAAAAAGATAGAAATTTATTAATTTTTTTTTGTTGTTATTCTTTACAGTTACAAATTGAATTGCTGTATAATAAAGATTACAAAAGGAAAAAAATTAGGCTAAAAAGAAAAAAATTACTGAAAATTACAAAAGTCCTCGTGTTATTGATCGAGGGACTTAAGCGCATTTTTCCCAGCGATCAGTAATTGATTAAAGAGTCACTTCCAGACCTCAAAAACCAGATGCAGTAGGATTCTGGTTACTTCCTAGCACACGAAATGAGATCCAGTAGGATCCAGTTTACTTCCCGGCCCACAAAACAAAATCTGGTAGGATCCAGGTCACTTCCAGAACTAAAACACAATATCCAGTAAGATCCAGTTCACTTCCAGATCTTAAAAAAAAGATCCATATAAAACTTCCACAAATTTAAGAAGTTCATCATTTAACGGATTTTCATAATTCAAACTTAATAACGGTCAAAAAAAAATCAAACATTGCTCAGTAAACACTGTAAAAACATCGACAAATATTTAAAAATACTGTAAAACAATGAAAAATCGTGTTTTTTTGGTTTTGTTGTTGTTGTTGTTGTATTTGAAAATGAAAAACTGATGTACAGTGGGATTTTGTCGGTAACCCGTTGTTGTTGTATTTGAAAATGAAAAACTGATAATTATAGTATTTATGTGTTGATTTGAAACTTCTAAATGACCGATAACCCAATAACTTGATATAACGAAGCTATTAATCAAAATTTCTATCAATCAAAAATGCGCTAAAAATAAAGATGAGGATGACACGGAAATGCGAATGGGACAAAACAACTTTTTTGGAGGTTCGGATTAGGCTGGCTTGAGTATGTCCGCGAAATGTGTAAAATTAATTAAAAAATTAGAAAAACCCTTGTTAACAACAATTTTTAAACTTCTGGAAAAATTACAAATTATGAAAAAAAAATCACACGAAAAATGAGACTGTCCACAAAAGCTTTCCTTCAATGCCTTCCAAAAGATAATGAGTAAGAGGTGGAACTGGAATTCAAATGATTGGCATTCGAACGATAAGCTTCTGCAAGAAGCAGGTCAAAAAGTAATCAACAAAGAGATACAAATGTGATAGCACGGCTGGATAGGGCATACGCTTCGGAAAAAAATGTCATTGATTACGCTAATGAATGCAAAAACCCCGAAGTCTCTAAGTGTTTCCTGCGTACAATTTTTGTCTAGCCAGGAAGCCAGTCAAAGCAGTGCTTTAAACGCATTGATTTTGAAGGAATATAATCAGTGGGAAAAACTTCCAGTGGGCAAAAAATTAGTGGGGAAAAAATCAATGGGCAAAAGTATCAGTGGGCAAACGTACCAGTGGGAAAAAGACTAGTGGGTTAATGTCAGTGGCTAAACAATCAGTGGGCAAGTGATCAGCGGGCAACCGAACCAAACCCCTAAATATATCATTTAAAAACAATTAAATTATTTTATCTAGTTTAATTAATGGCATTTTGGTAGTGGCTTATTGTATTTGTATTCTTAGGATTTGGAATACTGTTTTTTTAAAAAAAAAAAAAATCGGGGTTTGACACCCCTAAATTATTTTTACTAGACAAAAATTATTTTGTTCACTGACGATCAAGATCAAAGCCTTTAATTATGTCTCAACTCAATATCTGCATTTACATAGTTTTATAATAGCCTGCATCATTTTTTTTTCTAATCCTTTTTCAAATTTACAATCCATCATATCCCATTTCTTAACAATTTGTAAATATACTTACTTTTCTGAATGCGATCCATCGCACATGACAGCAACAATTTCAAATTTGTAATTCTTTCTCTTCTCACAGTTGAGTGCACGTTTTGATTCCAATATGCCAACACCACTATCAAGTTTGATCTGCAAAAAATTGGGAAAAAATAATGAAAAAAGATTTCATGAAATTTGATCAAATTTTTACTAGGAAAATATGATTTATCTCGATTTATATAGGCGAAAATATATTTCTAATAAAAGCATATGCCAAATTAATGGTCACTGAGTTGAAAAGACATGAGGGTAATCGAGTGAATGATTTTCATTAAATTTAGTCAATTTAATTAAGTATTCCGAGGCATGTTGAGTTATTTATGAAAGTATTCCATTATTTGTTATTTTGAATTTATTGGATAATTATCCGGTGGATCTGTAATTTTAGTCGTGAATTAATAAATTTTATATTGATATTGAAAGAGGATTAAGCTAAATCTTTTGAACATTTAAGCCTTTAATGATTCGATCTTAAATGCTCAAATTTTGACAAGATGAATCAACAAAAATAATACTTAATTTTACTTCAGTATTACTTGAAACACTTTACTTCTATAGTCAAAAACATTTATTTGCCAATAATTATTTCGACAGCAAAGCTGTCATTATCAAAACCTTCTTGATACTTTTCACGATATGCTGATTTAAGCAAATATCAATATAAATTTTCTATTGTAGTGTAACAATTTTTAACAGTAAAGAAATGTAATTTTCATAAAAAATGCTAGCCTATTCAACGCTTAACTTTGACTTAACTTAACTTTACTTATATTTACATTTCAACAAATTTCTGATTATTTCAGCCTGAAATATTTAAATTTCAACAAAAATGACTTTTCCCATAGTTTCTCACCTAAAATTAACCAATTATAATATAATAAATTGTACAATAAATCCTAAACTTTTTTTTGAATTCCTAAACTTCTAATGTGTTGACCTAAATCCTAACTAAAAAATTCCTCGATGATAGACAATCATCGTCGATCTACGCATCTGTCCATCCCGCCATCACATGAATCATCCTAGATACACAATTTTCTGTATAAAATTTTTATCGTCATTCATGTCATGTCGATGAATGTGACATTCGCAACGTAAATCCATTTGTAAGATGAGGAAAGAGGGAAAAATGTTAGCAACAATTTCGTTTGCTTCTCTTTTTTGCCTCATCCGAAATCTGTCAATACTAATTTGTCGTCTGTAGTTATTGGGATTTATTGGATATTGTAAAGCACAAAATGTGATCGCCTGTTCGATTCTATATTATAAAAATTTCATTTTATGTAACTTTAGGTGAAGTTGAGTATTGCTTACAGATAAAATATGTAGAAATTATGTTTTTTGTGTCTGATCCATCATTTAGGTTTTTTTTTTGTCTTTTTGGCATTTTTTGTTAATTTGTACGGAAACTCGTGGAAATCAGGTCGTGGAAATCACCGAAGCACTCATTTTGAATATGCTTTTTTTTAGAGATAATTTACTGTTTTTTTCTAAACTGGATGCACATTTACAAAATGTTTGAGCTTATACAAAATACAATGTTAGTATACATAGGTATAAATAACTCACCTTGAACGGAATATCCTTCTGTTTCTTGACAATATCAAGTCGACAGACTTTCTCTTCATCGACTTTGATTACTGGTGTAATTTCAACAAATGTCTCATTTTCTTTTATTAATCCATGGTAATTTTCCTCTAGGATGCGCTCTGCAATTAATGAAAATACAAGGAAGATAATTAGCAAAAAATATAAAATCTGTCTTAACTGTTGGCAAAAAATTATTCAGCACGAAAGAACTGAGCAAATTTTAATTGAATTTGAAGTCAAACATGCAGTTTTCAATGAAACTGACTGCTCTATTGAAATTTCTTTGTTAAATAGTTACACAATTTTACGAAAATTTACAAATTTTATTTTTTGACAATATTTTTTTAGAGCACATCAAATATTGATTTTGAATTCAATTTGTGTTCAACGGTACCCATTGAATCACTTTTGCTTGATAATAAACTTATTATTGCTTTAGTGCAATCAAGCTTCAAAGATATACCCAATGTATCACTTCTACTTGATAATTAGATTTAATCAAATGCTAATTCCACAAATTTTCACAATTCTGAAGATAAAATTCATCTTCAAAAAATGCTGACAAATTCTTCAATATTCAGCTTTCCAATAGGCTGTCAAATTTCAGCTTTTCAAAATGCTGATCAATTCCAAACTATTGTGATGTCTCAATCTTGACTTCACAATTTTCCCACCTTCTCAAATTTTTCTTAAATTTTTTCAATGGTGTCTTTGCAAAATTTCCAGATTTTTTGCAAAATTTACAATTTTCTTCAAAGCATTGCAAGGTTCGAAGGACCATAAAAAACGATATCGTTTATGATAATACAAATTTCAGTGGACAGTATCTAATATAAGAAATATATATGCTTTATTTCTCTTAATATCAATTTTGTATTCTCCAATGCAATGAATAAACTTAATAAAATTCAATAAAGTGACTTTTCACAATATCAAAGCAAACTATGTCAAAAAATGTTGAAATATAATTCAACAAAATCTTATACTAATTGTTTGGTTTTTATTTAATTAATCACTTTTTTAATCAACTTTTTAAGAAATATCATGACTGGAATATTTTAAATTAAATTAAGTAATGATTTAATTAATTAATTATATTACTACTTAAAGTGCAATGAACTGTATTTATACATTTTAACCATCATTAATGTCTTTTTACTAATGGATTTTTTATCATTATAACTAAGCTATATATTATGCAAAAAAGCTGAATATTGTATTGTTATCAAGAATACACATACATAAAAAATTGCAGCTCGATTGGAGCAGTAGAAGTGGTCGAAAAATCGATTGCAAGATTTGATCATGATAGACAGAAAGGCAAGAATGCAAGTTAAGAGAAACGAGGTAACGAGGTAAAAACGCTTTATTTAGTCAGTTTTAATTAAAAAAGTTCCGAATACGAGACTCAATTGCTTCTTTTCTTTATTTCTCTTGGTCGTTGTCTTTCTGTTGTTCTTGGTGATAGTTAATTTAATCATATTCTGACACTTGTTGGCTTGTAGAAGACAAAATATTTTGAGGTTAAAATCTCATAATATGTGATCTTTTAAGAATTAAAATTCACTTAAAATTCAGTTACAATTTTTAAAATTTTGAAAATGTCCTTAATACTAGTAATAAATCAATCCAAAAACACCACAGAATAAAACAACTCTACTCATAGCTATTCAATTTATCAAGTCTGTTATAAATAATCCAAAATCACTCTTCAACAGACGAGACTGCAAATCCTTCATTTAACTTCAACACAACACGGCCACTTACATAAAAATGTCTTAAAGCATCCCAATGTGCACCATAAAAGCAATTTCCTTAATTTTCATATGTAATAAAGGGAATATCATTTTAGCTACTCACATTCAACTCACGTCATATTCATATTATTTCTGTGAATGTGGATATGTATGTGAGTGAGAGCACTGAGTAAGATATTTCGCATCCATTTCTATTCTATTATTGCACTTCTCTACTGGTCTTATGTTTTACTTTTCAATTAAAAACTTGTACATCTTCTGTCGTTTCTAGTTTATTTTTTTTTTTTCAAATTTTTAAAATTGTATCAATTGTGTTTTGATGAAAATTTGATTGAATGTAGGATTAATGTTGATCTGCAGATCCTTATAATTTAAATAAAAAATAAAACTGTAGGAAAGGAAAAACTACTTTACATTTCATAAAATGGTCATGTTTTTGTTGAGAGTGTTGGAAAATGTTAGAATTTTAACATCCTTAAAATTTTCAAGGTAATGAAAAACTGCTGACTATGACCGTGCCATTATCCATATCCACAAATGTGTTTAAAAAATTGCAAACTCGTTCTTATCGAGTTACTTAAGCGCATTTTTGTCCCAGCGATCAGTAATTGATAAAAAGATATTAAAAGATATCAGTTTTCCTACCAAAAAAAAAACAGATCCAGTAAGATTCAGGTCACATTCAGACCTATAACACAAGATCTAGTAAGATCCAGGTCACTTCCAGACCCACAAAACAAGAACCAGTAAGATCCATATAATTTCCTGACCAACAAACCAATTTCCATTAATTCAAAGTCATCATAGTTTTTAGCGCATTTTTGAAATTTTTTTCAAAAAGGTAGCTTAATAAGACACTATGTTCGGTCGTTCGTTCGTTCGGTCGTTCGTTCGTTCGGCTGTCATTAAAAACTTTTTATCTAGACATCGCAGAGAGCTCGGAATGGTTTTAAAAGATCAGTTCCATAAAGTTATTGGCGCCCCAGGCATTTAAAAGTTTCAAATCAAAGCATAAATACTATAATTAACAATTTTTCATTTTCATATACAACAACAACAAAAACAACAACACGTTTTTTCATTGTTTTACAGTGTTTTTCAATGTTTGTCGATGTTTTTACAGTGTTTACTGAACAATGTTTGAATTTTTTTTACCGTTATGAGGTTTGAATTATGAAAATCCGTTAAATGATTAAGTTCTTAAATTTGTGGAAGTTTTATATGGATCTTGTGTTTTTGGTCTGGAAGTGAACTGGATCTTACTGGATCTTGTGTTTTAGGTTTGGAAGTGACCTGGATCTTACTAGATCTTGTGTTTTAGGTCTGAAAGTGAACTGGATCTTACTGGATCTTGGTTTTTAGATCTGGAAGTGAACTGGAACTTACTGGATCTTGGTTTTAGGCCTGAAAGTGAACTAGTTCTTACTGGATCTTGGTTTTTAGGTCTGGAAGTGAACTGGATCTTACTGGATTTTGGTTTTTAGGTCTGGAATTAAACTGGATCTTGGTTTTAGGTCTGGAAGTGAACTGGATCTTACTGGATCTTGTGTTTTTGGTCTGTAAGTGAACTGGATCTTACTGGATCTTGGTTTTAGCTTTGGAAGTGACCTGGATCTTACTGGATCATGGTTTTTAGGTCTGGAAGTTACCTGGATCTCACTGGATCTTGTGTTTTAGGTCTGGAAGTAACCTGGATCTAAGTTTTTAGGTCTAGACGTGACCACGATCTTCCTGGATCTCATTTTTGTGGGTCTGGAAGTGACTTATTAATCAATTACTGATCGCTGGGACAAAAATGTGCTTAAGTCCCTCGATCAATAACACGAGGACTTCTGTAATTTTTTTTTTTAATTTACAATTATTTTATTTTATCTACTCGAACGAAAATTTTTGTGTTTAAGGAAATTATCAAAACTTCATTATTTCAAAGATGAAAAGCAAAAAATTTCAGGTTGTTGAACAACAGACAACGAATAAAATCACAAAAAGATGAATGAAAGCAAAAAAAATGTAAAATACAGAAAAATTAAAATTTTCACGCCGATTTATATATTTTTTAAACTTTTTCAAATGCACAAAAAATATCTGACATCGAAATTCAATAATAGAAAATCGTACGTAAGGATTAACGGCACATTTTGATGGTGCAATATCATTTTAAAGCAAACTATTTAGGCTTTATAGTCAAATTTTTAGATAATGTTTTGAAATCAGTAACCCTACGGAGTTTAAGTTTATAATGTCTAATGTTGAAGTCATATTGCCAAATTTGAGTTTCTTTTTATAAATTTGAGGATAGATTGATACATCATGTAATGTTAAAACTTGCTAACCTGATTTTAATGAGAAAGCTCAACCAATTTAATTTCAGTTTGCAAGTCAGCACATAAAAACTGAAGACAAATAATCTTTAGACAAAAATTTTTAAAAGAGGTTCAAGAATTTACATCTTATGAAAAAAAAAAACTGTTCAAAAGCAATAGAAAGTTCAAAGTGTTATGATCAGTTATGGTCAGTTCCTGTTGTTATTTTTGTTTTCAGATTTAAATTAATTTTTTTGGAAGTGACTTGGTTTTGTGGATCTGGAATTGACTTGGATCCTACAGGATCTTGTTTTTTGGATCGAGAAATGACCTGAATCCTATTGGATCTCGTTTTGAAGGTCTGGAAGTGACCTGGATCCTACTGGATCTTGCTTTGTGGATTTGGAAGTGACCTGGATCCTACTGGATCTCGTTTTTTAAGGTCTAAAAGTGACTTATTAATCAATTACTGATCACTGGGACAAAAATCCGCTGAAGTATCTCGATAAGAACGAGTACTTTTGTAATTTTTTTAGTTTTTTCGTTATTTATAAAATTAAGTTATTTAAATTAAGTAATTAAATTCCGTGCCAAAAAATATACTTCCCCCTAGAGAAGATGTCTCTGGTGGATTGCGTAAAAACAGAAAAACTTTTTTATACAAATAGACATATAGAAATATTTAAATTTTTTTGAATGTTAAATTTCAAATAAAATTAGATCGTTGTGATTGTTTGTTTGAATTGAATTCTGAATTCTGGGCAAAATGCGTTACGCCAAAAAAAAAAAACAGTTTCTAGATTAATAACACGAGAACTTTCAAGATTTTTTCTTGTCTCATCTGAAATTCCATTGATAAAACAAACCCGCAACAAATTTATTCCTTATCCTTTTCATCATTTCTACAAAATCCACATGAATATTACATAAATCATCCTTCGTAAAATCTTATGAATATTCCTCATATCTCGCTTAATTTCTGAGAAATTATCTTACATTATGTACGAAAGATTCATGAAAAATTCATTTTATGCAGTGAAATGATAGCATCGTTGATATTTCTCATGTTGAGTTGTAAGATGAACTAAAAATGAAAAGCAAGAGGAAATAGGACAAAATATTTATCGCAATGAAGCCAAAAAATATAATTGGAACACTAAGCTTGTCAATAAAAAATTCTGAGAAATTTGTAATTTTTTCAAATTGTTTAATCAAGTCTCAAGAATTTTTAAGCTTATGTAACTAATTTTGAATTTCTTAATAGTAAGTAGCAATCAGTAATTGATTAATAAGTTATAAAAATGATACGGTTGAAAAAATGAAGTTTTGCAAAAATGAAGTTTCGAATTTTTAAAATTCGTTTTTTTAATAGGGACTCCTACAAAACGTGATCCAGTAGAATTCAGGTCACTTTCTAGCCCACGAAACGAGATTCAGTGGGATCAAGTTCACTTCCTGGCCCACAAAACGTGATCCAGTAGAATTCAGGTCACTTTCTAGCCCACGAAACGAGATTCAGTAGGATCAAATTCACTTCCCGGCCCACAAAACGAGACCCGGTAGGATCCAGGTCACTTCCAGACCTAAAAATCAAGATCCATATATAACTTAGACGAATTTAAGAACTTCATCATTTAACGGATTTTCATAATTCAAATCTCATAACGGTCAAAAAAATTCAAACATTGTTCAGTAAACACTGTAAAATCATCGAAAAACATTGAAAAACACTGAAAACGTGTTGTTGTTTTTGTTTACATATTGTACTGAAATCAAAAATTCATTAATTATAGTATTTATGCGTTGAGTTGACACTTTTAAATGCCCGGCGCTGCAGTAACTTTATGGAACTGATCTTTAAAACCATTCCGAGCTCTCTACGATGTCTAGATTAAGTTTTTAACGACAGCAGAACGCGTGAACGCCCGTTAATTGTGTTTTATTAAGCTACCATTTTGAAAAAAATTTCAAAAATGCGCTAAAAAACGAATTTCTAGACTCACCCCGAAGATATGAACTTTCTAAAATGTAATTTTTACTGATAGATTCTCCCTAATAAATCTAAACTTATGTATATTCTCAAAAATATTATTCTCCATTTAAAAATATATAAAAAGACTTCTTTACTCGTCAAACCCCTTCTTGAATTCAAAATTTAAAAAAAAGTTCTTAAAAGCAAAAGTCACACAAAAAAATTTTGTTAATGCTAAAAAATTAATTGAAATGAAAAATACTTAAGTAATTAAATTAAATTTTCAGCTTTTATTTCATATTTTTGGATTTGTTTTGTCTTTTCTTCTGTGGAGAATTATTTTAAGCAAACAGTAAAAGATAAAAATTTCATTTTGAATGCTGGAAAAAGTCACGGATGGTTGAAACATAAATCGGATTATGGAAATTTTTTTGTGTATTTTTTTGCGGGATTGTTTTTATTAGATTTGAAATGATGAATTTATTTTAAGCAGAGCTCGAAGTTGAGTCAAGTAAATAAAATGAGTCGACATGAATTAGAGGCATGTGTTGTATTTTTTTAGTTAATTATCAATATCATTAGAATACTTTTTTCATCATCCAATCCTGGAATCCCGAAATAGATTTTTTCTAAATCTTATAATCCCGGGATTGAGATTTTGTAAAAAAATGAATCTCATTTTATTTGTATAAGCTAGAATGTATAACATGTAGTTAATTTATTATTGTTGAAAATGTCATGGTGAGACGAGATCGAGTTGCAACAAAAATGGATGAAAATCTAATTTATGTTGAAAATTATTTTTAAAATTGGGAAAATAAACTAATGAAATTGAAAGCATCTTTAGAATAAAAGTTAGAAGTAATTTGGAATGGATGAAAATTATTCTCAATTTTAGCGCAATTTTAAAACTTATTTCAAAATGGTAGCTTAATAAGATACAATGATATTCGTTCGCTCCGTTAAATGATGAAATTCTTAAATATCAAATATGATGAATTAGAATTTACTGGATCAGGTTTTGTAGGTCTAGAAATGAGCTGAATTTTAATGGATCCTGTTTTATAAGTCAGGAACTGACTTGCTACCAAGTATTGATAGTTGCAACAAAAATGCGATGAATTTATCAGAAAAAAATAAGTTATTTTGTATTTTTTTCAATCATTTGTGTAGGAAAATTTTGAGAATAATTAAATGAATAGAGATAATATTAATGCTAAAGAATTTTCAAAATTCAAACCTTTTTTTAAAGATCTCAAAATTCTAAATTCTTTTAAGCTTTTAGGCATGCATTTTAGATTCCTCAATTTAAGTTCAAAAAAGATCAAAAAACATTAAAATAGCATTAAATCTTTTCAAAATTTCTGATTTAAAAATTGTTAATGATAAAAAATTATAGCAAAATTAAAGCTTCTTCGTCCATTAATTAACATTTATTGTTTTTTAAAGTCACATCCACATCTTCATCATCAAACTTAAATCCAATTTTTTATCTCACAAAATCTTTACATGCAGTGCTGTTACTATCTCAATTGAGCTTTGAAGTTTTCACTTTCTTTGATGTTGCTGCAAAATTTTTTTCTCACATTTTTATGACAAAAAAAAACTAGCTTGCCTGCGGTTAACTAAAAGAAACGTGACATTGTTGCATAAAAAACATCGCAAAAAGTTGCATATAGTGTTTCTTTTTATGTTGATTATAAGATAGGGTGGCCAGACTATTTTCGCAAAATATCGTAAAACTTACTCAAAAAAACGGGACATTTCTAAATTTTGCATTAGAGAGGTTCAATTGGATTATTCTGAGTCATATTATTCAAATAATTTAATAATTTAATAAACCTAGATAAATTAAGTAAGAAACTTGCTAAAAAATACGGAAAAAATTTAAATTTCAAAAAAAAGAATTAATTTTCAAAAAAATCAATTTCAGTTCTGGTTTAAACTGGTTTGAATCGTTTGAACCCGGAAAAAGGAAAATTTCTCATCCCAAAAAGTTAGAAGACTTAAACTAACTATTATTAAACTATATGTAAGAAAACTAATTATTTTGAAGTGTTAAAGCACTAAAGAACATATTTTAATTGCTGCAGATTTTTAGTTTATCTATATTTTGCTCAAAATTGAAAATTAATAATGAATTTTTGGAATCTTAAAAACCGTGACATTTTGAAGCTATGTCGTGACCCAGCAACAGGAGAAAAAAATATGAGAGTGAGCGGGCGATAGGGATTAATAAATTAAAATTGTGACGGAAAATGAAGAAATTTGAATGGTTTTAGGATGATTCATTGCTTCAAAAATCGATCATTTATAATGAATATTATTTTTTGTGCAAAAAAATAAAATTTCTTGCGCAATTTTGGACAAGCAGGCGAGCACAAAAAAATTTTGTTGTGATAATTTTTTCGCATAATCAACATCAGAAATATTTTGAAATTATCAAGAAGCATCCTCAAACTGTTTCGATAGAAGACAGTGTCGTAGAGGAGGGTAATCAATCGCCTACTTGTTCAAAATTGCGCCAAAACACAGATTGAAATTGGTAGAGACATTGCCAAAAAAAATTCAAAATTCCATTTTTGCAATTTAATTGTCTTGTATTCTGAACATTTTGAGTATATGATCAAGAAATTTCAATAACGTGATATTGGACACTCTACTTCCCGTTTTTTGAAACTAGTCTATGCTGCTTAATAAAAGAAATGATTATATTAAAAGAATGGTAAGAACAACTATTGATTTTAAAAGGCTGAGATTAAACATAATTTACATAAACATACATTTAATGTATTAAAAATCTGAAATTTCAGGATTTTGCGAAAATTCCAAAACTATTTTTCGAAAAATATCTGGCAAAATCTTTCATAAAATCGGACGGAGATTTTTTTGCGAAAAAAAAAATCGTCTAATATTTTGCAAAAATCTGGCAAAATCGGACGGAGAAAAAAAATCTGGCGAAAATCTTTCCATTTTGGCTCAAGGGAAAGATAAAAATCGGAAAGGAGAACAATGCAAAACTGTGAAAGAAGGAAGACACAATAAATAAGAAAAAAGGCATTGTTGTAAGGATCTGAAGAGATTTTTTGAATATTAAAGATTATTGTAGAACAAAAGTTTGAAAATATCTTCGGGTGAGAAATATTTTCATGTTATGGAGTGATCGAAAAATAGTTTGAACTGCATTCGGAGTTTATGGTTGTTGAGAGAAGAATACAAAGATTCGTGACTTTAATTTACTGTGTTTGGTGCTGTAAAGTTGTGTGCACAATTTATGGCTAGAGTGTGCTGTCATGATTGCAATAAACTCGAATATTTCATTAGGTTTATGGTCTTAACAAAAAATTGAATTTTCTTTGAAAGTCTCTGCTGTTTTTATGCCAAACTCAATTTTTTTCACCCCTCAGACTTACAAAATGTACTCATATACGCATAAAAGCTCACAGACGTTCATGACACTTCATTAATATTCCAATCGCATTTTGTTCTTCACACTGAATCTAATGTAATTTATCACATGCCGCAAAAAGTTTTTCTTTTTTGCTTGTGAATTGAGAAATGATGAAACAAGAGATGGGATCGTGAATGGAACTTAATAGGTATCAAAATTGTATGTTAGCCTCAAAGTTTTGAATTTCAACCTAAAAATTTGGACAAAAATCTTAATTTAGAATCAAGACATCTGGTTTCGATATATTATATATATCATGGATATTAGAAACGCTGTATTAATTAAATTATTATGATTCTTCGATCAATAATTTGATCACTAAAATCGGAATTTGCATTTTTTTGCATTACCATATGATTTTTCCCATAAACATCTACGTAAGTCCTTAAGTAATCCCATCCGTTCTGTATCATCGACAAGGTATATAGCAAAAATTTAATTATGCAATGAATGAGTCGATTGTAATAAATCAAAGGCATATGATGATGATCATAATTATTATCATGATGAATTATTCCTGCTCAAATTTTTATGATTTTATTCCTTTGGAAAAAGATTATTTTGCCACATATTTATCATTCTGAATTTGAGAAAATGTCTACAAATTTTCATCAATTTGTTTTTGCGATTAATTTAGATGGGTCATTTCAAGATTATATATCGAGTCAAGTTAATGTATCAAATGTTACATATTTATTAGGGTTGGGAAATATACGAATATATTCGAATATGAATTAAAAAATATTCGAAAATGAATTATTCAAAAAAATATAAAGCATGATAGTATGAAAGAATTATTATGCATTAATACAGTTTTATTACAAATTTCTAATTTTTTATCTAAAATAAGCAAAAAAAAAATAATTTTTTTTTATCAACTTTTGTATGAAATTACATACTTTGCAAATGCGATCAGAAATGACGTTTTGAACAGACCAAATGCAACGGACATTTTTTGAATATTACGTATCCGAATTCGATATTGCACAACCCCTAATATTTATTGAAAAAATTCTAAAAATAAACAAAAATTAGTCTGCATGCGTTATATTTCGGGAAATAGTTTATTGACTCTTTTAATAACTTCAAAAAAAAAATTGATATCACTTAAAAAAGACATGACCTTATAAGTCTTCAAAAGAACAAACTACCCCAATCAAATTCACATAACCTTAAAAATCCCAAATTCCCAAAAGTCATCGACATCGACGCCCCAAGACGAAAGACACTCGTGCAGAAGAGCTCACATAATCCAAATCAAATTAAAACCCCATCATATTTTATAACAGAAGCCTACATAAAATTCGTGCGTTCAGCTGGCACCAACTGAGCTGTCATGAAACACAATTTAATTTAGCTTTTTTCCCTTCCTATCATGTTCGCTTGTTTTATTTTTAAATCAAGTCACAAAAGCTTTCGCTGCGAAAAATGAAGACACAAAAGATGTAAATTTTGTTTCCTTAAAGAGAAAAAAAATGTTTTTCGTTTCTTTTTTGTTAAAAATCTTCAAATGTTTGAGAATAAAGGAAAATTCTGTTTTTTTTTTTTTCTCTAAAGACAAGCGTGCGCAAATAAATGGATGAAAATTGTCTTCGTTTTCTTGTTTAATTTTTGTAATCAAATGAAGTATTCTTACTCTTGTAGTTTTACTTATTTACTTTAAAACATATTTTTATAGCTTTAACAAATTATATCTTTAATTCCGTTTTCTGGTTTTATTACCAAAATCATTTTTTTTTTTTTTCAAAATTCGTAGCTGACTAATTTTCCAAACTCATAATCTTCATACATGCAGTTTTCACGAGTGACCCATCATGTGCCGAATATACTTTTCCCAATATATTTATATTATATCAAGTATAAAAGGAACCGCAGAGACAAAAATAAAATTAAAGATAGAAGGTGTAAGGCGGTGTTGGCAATTACGTAATCTTGTAAATGCTCTGTCTGGGAATTATTTTGACGTTTACATTTTGAAGATTAATTGCTTAAGCATTTTTGGCCTTTCTTTTTGTGTTTGTACGTTTTTATACTGTTAGTTTCGTATCGTTTTTGATTTGTTTTAAAAAAAAAATGTGACTTCTATATAATTTATGGCTCGATTTGCGAAGAATACGTGTACTAAAAACTGGATGAATTAAGGGAAGATTTTGGACACAAACCTGAAATGAGATTAAAAATGTGAAACACAAATTTAAAAGCATCACTTTATTCAATATCTCTAACCTCAAAAATATATTAGTTTTTTAAAAAGTATCATTCAAAGGAGTCAGGGCTTGGACGAAAAAAACGTTCCATTTAATTCGAAATTTTAATTAAAGCACTAAGCATATCAAGTTATATACTTAAATGTTGGTTTTAACAATTCCAACAAAAATATCTATTAAAGTGATACTTATAAGTCTAATTAAGCAGAAATATGCCTCAAAGTTCAAATTACTGAGTGTGAATTTCGGAACGACCAAGCCGTCATTAAAATATTTTTCAATTCCAAAAAATTTAAGAATTGCTCGCAGACACAACGCTATAGCGCTAAGCTCATCATCATAAAGAAAGCCTTAATTCTAAATTACAGAAACTTAAAAAAAAAATCTTAAGACAAGAGGAATAGAATAAGGAGGAAAAAAATTTAAAAGTTATGTCAAAAGGAAAATTTTTCATTGAAACAGCTTAAACATTAAGCGGCAGGAGCTACAGAAATTATTCATGACTTTTCTTTGTAAATTCGAGTTTACTTTTTCAAATTTAACAAAACTGAATTTACATCTGTCAAGGTGGAGGTGAGTGGGAAGGTTGAGGGAACATATGGGAGAATGCTTAATAGAATAAACAAATTCCTAGAAAAATAATTTTTTTTTTTCTGAAGTTCATCAAGTCCAAAATTACGCAAGAAATTATAATTTTATTTATAAAATTTCAACTGCATTTTGCGCAAGAAATTATATTTTTTACCCTACCCTGAATTTACGTTATAAGCCACTACCCGTTACTAAGCCACTGGCTTAGTAAAGAAATTTGACTCTGGAAAAATTTTGTATCCGTTAATAACCACTACCAAAAAGTCATTAATTAATCTTTGATAAAATAAATTTATCAAGTTAAAATAGATTATAAACAATCTGAAAGGACTAGAAGAAATTAAAATTTTTTAAGATTTTCATGAAAATTTTCGTTTTTTCTTCATTTGTTTATATTTTTTTACTGAACTGTTGCTCGTTATTAAGCCTTTTTTATGATTTTGAAATTCTTTTTCTTCCGAAAAGTCACTGGCTTATAACGTAATTTCAGGGTATGTCAAAAATTTCAAATCTTTAATCGAAACCATCACGTGGTTTCGTTCTTTTCTTCTGTGATTTTAATTTTTTTGTGCTGTTAGGTTTTTATTTTTAAATCAAACTTAGAGGCTGGAAATGATAAATATTGGTCAGATAAAGATCAAATAAAGACACCGAATAAAAAAATAAAATTTCAAGAGAACTAAATGGTTATTCAGTAACGAAATATGGTTAACCTTAACTACTTATGTCTTCCTTATTTCTACCCTGAATTCTAGAAATTTCTTCTCATTTCGATCCGTAGACAATCGAATCAGTTTGTTGATCCAAATAACAATCTGCATTCCCTGATTAAAAATATTTTTATGAAAGAGCTTATAACAAAAAATAAACGCATTTAACTTCTAATTGAGATCGTTTCACTACATAGTAAATGCGTTTTCAAATTATTATTTACTTTTAAGCTTTTAATAATTTTAAACTTTATAAATAATTTTTTTTTTGATTGAAAAAAACTTTTAATAAAAAAACAAAACACAAATCAGAAAAACTTTTTCAATTAACACATATTGATCATCATCCTGAATGCTTATAACAAATAATAAGAAAAACAAAACTTTTTATATTTTCCACAAAAATGCCTCGAAATTTTCATTCTTCTCAAATTTGAGATCAAAAAAATTAAAAAAAAAAAGAAAATATAAAAAATTGAAAAGTTAGGGTGCAGCAAGATCTAACAAATTGTCTATTATATATCCTTATGATAGAATCTGAATTCCCCTAAATTTGTCCGGCCCTTCTTGAACATATTTAGTCTTTAATTATTAAATATAATTTCTCTTAAGTTTTTTTATTATTTTTTTCAAGTAAAAATTGCGTTTTTAGTGTTTTTCAATTATAAAGTATTGTAATTTTCTAGGATTTGAAAGAAAAGGTTTATTAAGAAAATTAAGATGAAAATTGAATTTTTAAAGATTTTTTCCTCTATTTAAATGTTTTTCCCTTATTGATGATGATTTTTTTTTACCAAAGATTTGGGATTTATACAAATCCTGAATTCCCAAATAATTGACACCCATCCATGTACATATGAATAAAAGACTTAAAATACATCAACATCGTTCAGCGTTTGAGCTTTTATTCAACTTTATGTTAAATTCTTACTCTCGCCCACATTAATTATTAAATTTTATTGCAAGTTTCATTTTTATTTGAAATATAAATAAATTTGTAAAAGAAAACTTTTTTTCGACTAAAAACATAAAAAGAAAAAAAACTTCGATTTTTAATTTACCACATTATTTTTTTTCTCTAGAAGAAAATGCTCGAAACTTTCAAAGTTTTTGTTCTATAAGACTGTTTAAGACTTAAGAAAGTTCGAAAAAAGATGGTGCGGTTTGAGGAAAAATAAACCTTTTATGTAGAGTATAAAAGAAGTTTTTGATAACTTGAAAAATTACAATTTAGAGCAAAATTTCAACATATTTTTCAAAATTTTCAATCCCAAAAATTATTGAGTCCATACCTAGTGAACATAAAAAGAAAATTCAAAACTTGAAGTCTATATTGAGGATTTTTTGGTTTTCTTAATGATTTAAGGCATCTTTGGGCAACTTTCGTCCAAAGAAAGCATGAAAATGACATGTGCCGTATGTCGATCAAGGCTTACGACCAAAGTTTGCCGCGAAAAATGAAAGGTTGACCTCTAATGATTCAAGAGATGGGGAGGTGTAGTTTGAAGATAATGGTTGATTATTTAAATTATAGTTAACCCGATACCGGGACCGGGAAATCCCGGGACGAGTTGAGTCTAAACTTTTAAATGTTATGCGCCGCAATATCTTTGTGGAACTGATCTTTTAAAGCCATTCCGAGCTCTCTACGATCTCTAGTTAAATAGTTTTTATCGGCAGCCGAACCTTAATAATTAAACCTTTAAAAATGTGTCTAGTTTAAATTCCAAAAAAAGCAACAAACCATTTTTTCAATCTGAACCAATTGAATACGTGAATAAGTGAATACGGTGTGAATATGATTAAAAAATATATTAAAAAAGCACTCATGTCCGACAAATAATAACTATAAGCCTATGTTATAATATTTCCATAGAAGAAAAACATGGATTATGTGATAAATCATACATAAAAATTCATTAAATTCATATAGGGATTATTATCTATGTCTCATGTAGAGAGTGCGTATATGTATGGGTGGCATGAATCCTGTTTAAGGTATGAAAAGAAAGAGTCTATGTGAAAAATTAAGATTTTTTTTGACATTTCCAGTAAATTTGAGATTTTTAAAATGAATTTTATGGATTTTAGTATTTTATTCCTTTAAATTCTAATTTTAACATTTTATTTTACTGACCAGACCTAAATTAAACCCAAAATATAAAAATGTCAGATCAGTAAATCACGATAATTGTCTTATGATTTATAGCAATTTTATGGACCTTTATAATTCATTATTCACAAGTTCACAAACCTCAAATGTCTTAGTTCCTTCTTAACATTCTCATCTGCTGCTGCAAATATTTTTTTTGTTTCTTACGACAGCTAATTTACTGTCACTGTTAATTATGAGTTGTAGCACATAAGAATTGCTTAATTTTTTTGCCTCTTTATGTGATGAAAAAAAAATTAGAAGAATCCTTTTCGCTCAGTTTCTTGAAGTTTAAAAAAAATACTATTTGGGGTGCAAAATGATTTTTGGCTTTTTTTGCAGATTATGAGGCTTTAGGCTTTTGAATGTTTTTTTTTTTTTTTAAATTTATTTGTGTACAAGCAAGCATTAATCAATTAGCAGTCAGTTAGAAGCTCTATAAAAAATTGTCACAATGTATTTCAAAAAGCTGTCTTAAAAGATTTCCGAAAATAATTACTTTAAATATTTTTAAAAAATAGTCAAAAATATTTGTCGAAAGGATTTCCAAAAAGCTGTCATGAAGCTCTTAAATATTTTTGAATTATTTTTTCATCCTAACCAACAATTATAGTTTTTCATAACTCATTAGACCAACATTTCAAGAACTTATCGGACTATAATTGCAAATTGATTCATGTTTTTTTTATCAAAGCTTTTTTTCTGATTGCTCAAAGGATAAAATCACATTAATGCACAGATATTAGTTTTGCTTTTATTGTTGGTTTTTTTGTCTTTTTTAATGCTTTAAAAAAAGTTGAATATTCTAAGGAGCATGAAAAGAATTTTTTGTGACAGAATCTGTGTCAGTTTGGTTTAGTTAAAATACTTTTTGTTAAGAAATGTGGAAAAAGTGAGAAGAAGAATGTTTATTTAAAAGTGTGAAAATAATGTTTAATTAAAAGTGAAAAAATCCAAAGGGCGATATCATGATAGAAAAAAATTGTACTTGAAATTTTTTTGAAAATATTACCTTAATTAACTTCTTTTAACTCAATGTTATGAAATTAAATTATGTATTAATGTAATAATAAGCAACAACAATATCAAATTCACTGCAAAAAGAACACAAAACAAAAGATTTTTCTGAAAAACTAAACTTAATCGTTTAACTTTTCGAAAAATTTTAAATTTTGATTTTATCAATATTTCTTTTAATATATTTCTTTGGAATTATATCTTATTTGTACTTAAGCTTTGTCAAGATCTTTAAGCACTAAAAACACATTTGAAAAGGAAAAATAAGACTATATGAGTTTCAAAATTAACTAAACATGCTTAATTAAAGTGAAAAATGAAAACAAAATTTGGTACTAAAACTTTTCAGTCCCGTTTAGCTATGGAATCGCCCTTAAGTAAACTCGAAGTCGATTGAAAAAAAAAAACATCGACCCGACTCGGCTACGAGTTCTGATTTTCGTTAATAAAGTAGCTCGTGTGATAAAAATAATGAGAATTCAAAGTCATTAATCACGCTTTACTTAACCATCAACACACGCAGTTGCTTTCTTTGCTTTATCGCTTCATTTATCAATATTCCTTTTTGTTTTATTGTACTTGGTTGGAATTTACGAAAAACTTTGAGTCTTTCCATTAAATGAATGAATGTTGATGGGTTGGGGATAAATTGTTAAGTGAAAAAATGGAAAAGTTTGTCAGATGGAACTAAATGAATTAAGGCAAAAATATATTTCTTCTTGTGCATCCTTTTTTTTAAAACAGTTAAGTATTCCCATAATTATTTAAGATTTCAGTACCACATGAGAAGAACACAACATGATTGAGTAACAGGATATTTAGGAAAAAATTATTAAAGTTCACGTGTTATTGATCGAGGGACTTAAGCGCATTTTTGACCCAGTGATCATTAATTAATTAATAGCTAGATCGAGTTCCAGTTAGATCCAGGTTACTTCCAGACCAAAAAAACAAGATCCAGTAAGATCGAGATCACTTCCGTTCGTGTTTTCCCCTCGTTTTTAGTCTTAGTTTAGCACTTATTACGTTAATAAAAAAAAACGAATTCGATCCGATTCTTAATTTTTTCAGTGAAATTTTATATAGATATCCCATTTCAATAGCTTATTTTGTGTACGTGAATATAAATTGAAAAACTTTTTCTTTTTAATTTCGATGTTTTTTTCTTTCACAAGATTTTGAAATACTTCTCAATTTCTCAGTTCAAACTTTTCGTTCTTATCTAATATTATTGATGTCTGTTTGGATATTAATTTAATGTCTATTTTTGATTTATTTTTGAATTGTAAAATCGTGCGTGCACAAAAAATATTTTTCTGAGTATTTTTATCATGTTTTTCTTTTCGATCAAATGGAGGCTTTCTGATGTCGTTAACAAAAACGGAAACGGTTTTTTTCTAGCCATTTTTGCGTTTTTAGCATGACTTTTTTTCTGAATTTTTTAGGGTTCAAGAATCTAATTTTTGTGGTAATTTCATTCTTCTGTCCACTTTCTAAAAGGATCAGTGATAAAGCCTTAAGAAAATATTTAATTGAAAATTATATCAGTAATTGATTAATAATTCAGTTTAATGACTTATAAAACGAGATCCAGTACCACAATTTTTGTGTCGCAAATATTCAAACCGAGTTGGGGTAACTAGAACAGACAATTCTAGAGCACCTGAATTCAACTAGACTTTCTCTACGATCGAACACCTTTGAGTCGATTGCTTTCATTTAGAATTCCTAACTAGATAACATATTGCGACATTTTCTGAGTAGACAATAAATTATTTTGTATTTTTTCTTCAAAATTTAGACAATTTGCTAAGTTTTGTCCTGAATATTAAACAAATCTTGACGGGTCTTATTTTGATAATCTTGTGCAATCTCCACTTTAATTCTTGTAAATATTCGAAGATCTCTTAAAATTTGTGCACATAATCAAATACATACACCAACTTATAAATTCTAATGAAAATGTTCTCCAAAACACACATAAATCAATATCCCTTTCATATCATTTCCCACACAAATAATTGATTTATATCAACATGCAAAAGTTATTATTGACAATAGTTTTTTTTGCTTTTACACATCCACTAAGAGTAGCATCATGAGGATTTTCATCACTATTTCAGAATCATATCTTTCGGAAGAGATTGAAGATCAATAATCTGAATCGTAAAATAGGTATGTAAATTTTAACTAGGTTTTGACTCCGGCAGATATTGAATCCAAAAATATTAAGCAAATAGAAAGCTTGAAGCATCTTATCCAATATTAACCATAGGGCTATCTTCAAGATACGGAAAAAGATTAAAACTCTAGAATCACTAGTAAAGCATCTAGAGTATCCTGAAGAATGTTAAATAATTAAACAGTAAAGGTAAAGTTAACCAGACAAATCTACCTAGAAGCAACATTAATTTTATCTATTCTCGAAATTAAAACAATAATAAGCGAATGAATTCGCTTTAAATTGTAATTCTTAAATGTCACCCAATGAATTTTTGTTGATGAAAAATCGATTTATGGAACTTTATTTTATTATTTTTTATTGTCATATGCTTTCGACTTTGATTTTATGTGTGTGGATAAATGAAACAAAAAGAAGGACGGAAGTTTTCGGATTGAATTTGAATGACATGCTCTATTGTTGGTGTAACTACTGTACGACATAATAAAATATGAATTTTGATTATTAAAAAGAAAACAAGAGCTATGAACATTTATTATATTGCATCACGTGAGGGAGCTTTTATGGCTATTTGTTGTTGGGAAACAGGATGGGTAATGACAAATAAAGACACAAAAAAATCTAAAACTAAGTTGTAATAGTCTGTGGCTAGTAGGGATTTCAATAAAGACCAAAATCTAAACTCGGGATAACGGTATTGGGAAATTCTCAATCCCGGGATCCCGGATATCTCATACAAGTTAGTACCGGAAATAGCTAATCGAATGAAAACGACTATAATCTGTTTAGTATTAGCATCTGTCTTGTACGAGTCTTGAATAAGTCCAACAAGATATTGCAAAATGTGCGAATAATGGTTTTTAATCGTTTTTTTTAGTCAAAATTTTTAATTTTTAATCAAAAAGTAGAGCTAATGAAAAATTAAAGCTAAGGTTAAACTTTATTTTGCAAAAAAAATCAATTTTAAATTTGAATATTGAATAAAAAAAATTGAAAATCCTAGGAATTTCTCAATACCGTAATACCGAAATACCGAAACTTCCATCCCGGGATTTTGGTATTGGAAAATTGAGCCAAATACCAGGATCACGGTATTCGGGATCCAGGGATTGAAAACCCTAGTGGCTAGGTCTCTTGAAATTGAATTTGTAATTTCATGAAATTCAGAAATAAAAAATATAACGTTTTTTTTAAAAAAAAAAAATAAATAAAGTCTTTCCAAAACATAACGCATAAAAGTTTCAAAAAATCCAAAAATCTTAATTTCCCTCAATTTTCAACATGATTTTTTCTTTAACATAAATATCCAAACTGGACTTTAAATCGATCAATTGTAATATGTTTAAAATCTCATTGCAACATCTTTTTTTTCTTTCTCATTCTCAAACATAGCCCCGAGGGATCATTCTGAACATTTCTCTTTTCTTCATCTTTCTCATTTTTTCCATCGAATTCTCATTCCAAAGGAGATTTTTTTCCTCATCTCATATTTCTACCATTTCCCTTTTGTAATGCTAATGATTGATGTATTTTTAATGTATAATGTATGGCATACTATTATGAGCTTGTATGTGTTATCCTGTTTATGCGAATAAATAAAAAATTGTGCTTGGTATTGGCATTTTGTGCCTTTAAGATGTTACTTAATTGAGTGTGAAAGACGCAAACGAAAGTAAATGAGATTTTATTATTATGTTGCCAGGGCCCGTTTGTTTGGTGATACGTGATTTTGCAACTTGGTGATTTTTTTGAGTGAAATTTATTGAGTTTAAAATTATTAAGTGGAGTATTTTAAACAGTTTTGAGAAATCAAATGTTTTTTTTTTTTGAATTTATTTGTTGATGTAAGCTTTTAAATAATTCTACAGTTGCAATATATTTGTTTTAAATCTGCATAATCTCAAAATCAAATATGGTCAGAAATTGAGTTAGTTTAATGCTTGCTTCTTTTTTGAATTCAATAATTTAAAAACTCGTTTTCTCAAAAAAGTTTAAATGAATTATAAAAAAAAAAAAATGTCTACGTAAAGAACTGTCTAATTTTGTAAAGTATAAAATTTATAACAAATTTTAAACAAATCCCTATTTCCATTCATATATTATCGTATCATTTCTCATCACTACATGATTAAGTCAAAATTAGTTAAATAACAAAAACTCAGCTTCCAAATGCACATTTTCAGTCCTGAAAACTCTCATAATGCTCGATTTTAAATTTTACCGCAATCCGCAGAATTAATTTTCTGATAATTCTGCTGAATTTTTGCCGGGACGCTGCTGTACTATTCTACCTTGCTGCTGTGTCCCTACAAAGCCTCAAAATGTCCCGATTTTTCAACAGGTCGAAAGTTCTATACAAATATTGGAATTTTTGACAAATTTTGAATATTTTCCTTTTGAAGGCCCGAATTCAAGTCCAGGACTGAATATATTTTATTTGGAATTTCAATTATTTTCTCCACTTGTTTGCAGGACTTTTATGTAATTTAACTAGTTCTTTGAATATTAAGACTCAAAATTGTTGAAAAAAATAGAAGCAAACTTAGAAATTCCGATTTATCTTAACACTAATACAATTTTTTATTCATTCACAAGAAAATTTCTTACCACAATCAATTTTCCATAAATCAATTTTTTTCGCTCAATTCAATGAAGCACCGAACTGGCTTTTTTACACTATTAAGTGAAAAAATGTTTTGAATGGCACGAAATGCCATTAAGCTTAATTCTTGACTTTATCAGTCGATTGACTTCTTTTTACTTCGACATTCTTATCGTAAAAATTTAATGGGGAAAAAAGTGAGACGAAAACGAAATTCTTTTGAGATTCGGATATGCTTGTATCTTAAAACCCAAAGAGTTTCTATTTATTTCCATCATTAGTGAGAATGTTGAGAGTATTGTCGAATGATAGAAATGATAGCGAACAAGAAATAGAGAAAGAATCTAATGAGAATATGGATTCTTATCTTCTTTACCTTATTTGCTTATTAAAAATTTGAATCTGTCATTTAAAAAATATATTTTGTTTAAAAAAATTTAACAAGCAATAACAGATTCAGCCAGGGTTGTTATATGCATATACACATGTGCATAGGGAAAAATGTGTAGATATGTGGTGATAAATGTGAAAATGTGTGAATTTTAACATGTGATATATTTTCAAAACACACCAGATTATGCTTTTAACAACCTTGGATTCAGCATTTGAGTAGCTTTAATCGTAAATTGAAATTTTATTGAATTTACCAACAACAATCAACTTTTAAGAAATTGAGGAAAATTCTTAAAAATCTCTCATATAATATATTTAAAGCACAAAATTTCTCGATTTAGTCCAAGTCATCATCTTACACTAATTCAAACCCTTTTAAATCTCAATAAATCTCACAGCAATAAAACAAAAAAGATATTTTTACCTTTACAGTCACAAGGGACTAAAAAAAGAATCACAAATGATCTCTATTCTGCATCGAATTACAAACAAAATGAAAGTTGACTTCAAGTATCCAATTTTCATCTCATTTTATTTTCATTTTCCATGTCATCATCATGTCTCATCGTAATCTTTTTATATTATTCATGAAGGGAGCACGAGAAGAAAAAAAATTCAAGTGGAAATCGTCAAGTGTAAAAGGATGTGAAATGAGAGGAACTAAGGCACTTCCCTGTAAAATGTAGGACGATACACGTGTGTGAATGTAGTTGTAAATAACAATGACGCACAAGGATTTTCATTTGATATTTAAGCTTTCTTTATTTATTTGAAGCGAATGAATGATTTTTCCTTTCGATACTTGTCATGTTGTGTCATAACATTTCGAATGCTATTGTCAATTAGCAAATGATATGTTCAAATAAGTTAAATTTTTGAAAAAAAAAAATTTAATCGTTGAATTTAATTTAAAATCTCTTTAAGTAGAAAAAATTGCACTTCTGACGAAGAACATGCTTCCATGGTGGTCCTTAAAGTGGTATATTTGCCTGTTAGTGAATCAATGGGATCTAATCATCATCAGAATTATTTTGGGGATTGATTTTGCTCTTTATGTTTGTTCATAGTAGAGCTCGAGGTCGATTAAAACGGACTTGACTTGAATTTAATCATATTTTAATCAGTTAAATAATAAATCACATTTTTTCATATTCGGATTTATTCCAGAGAATCTTATCATATCTTATCACATGCGAACCTAAATTTAAGTTTGACAATCATCTAACTGTATTTTGAATTATCTCTACCGGTAAATAAGTGATGTAATATATGGATTTTGAGGATAATTTGTGAGATTTTTTATTATCTATTGACTTTTTGGATATTAGAAGTAGGTTAAGGAAATTTAAACTAAAAAATCATTTTTATGTATGACCTAAAAAAATGTTTAACAAATACCTATCTTTTAAAGTTGAAAAAACCTCAACTTCAGAATATGTCTCTATCCTAAGTGGTAACAGAAGCAGTTAGAAGGTGTTAGAAGACAAAGTCATCCTTAATCAACAGACATTCAAATCGAATGAAAATACAAAAATGTCTGATCTGCTTTAATAGACTCCAAGAATATTTATATTAAATTGGGCATCGAAGCAGAAGACTAATTTACTAATTGTTAATGTCCATCTACTCGGGATGGAAAAGGGCTTTAAGCTAATTAAATAAGATTGAGAAATAAGGAAAAGGTTGAAATCGTAACAAAAAAAAACCAAATCGAGACAGACTCTTGGTATTAACTCAGAAAACAGCAGCTGAGACCACTTGAGCAAATAATTAAAGGATGTGAGATAAAAAATCTTCATGAATGAGTCGTAAATGTTTTTTTTTTATTTTAAAGTATTTGTGGTTATGTCAATTTGATGATTTGTGAATGTGTGTGAATTTACAAGCATTTTTATTCAAATAAGTCAAAACCCTACAATAGTGTTACAAAATAAAATCATGTCTTTTCATAATAAAACATCCGAACAGCATCTCCCATCTCCATGTCTACCTAAAGCCATCTTAATTTTTATGTGTTTTTCAAATGCATTTAATTTTGCTTAAACTATCAGAATCGTTTACTCATTTAATGAACTATAAAAGTAAATAATTTATGTTGTTTGTATGTCAAAATGACCTCTCATGTGTCTACATGCCGCTAAATTTTTTCATGAAGCATTCTGTTGGCTTTTATTTGTGTTTTTACTTGTTAAATGTCTTTTTTTTATTTGAGGATATTTAAGGGTGGATAAGGTTATGATGGGATTTTTAGGCATGAATTCGGATGAAATTGGGTTGTGGATATGAGACAAAGATTTGCAAATTTTTTTAAGTATATTTGAATTAGTATCGACGTGATCACTCGTGATCGAAGGAAGCGCATTTTCTCTGTACTGAATCAAAAAATTAAATTTCATGATTAAAGAATACAAAATTATCCAAAAAATAAAATTTAAAAAAAGGTTCGCTTATTCCTAGGCTTAAACTCATGACCTCATGGTTACAACAGCCATACAGCACTCTAACCAGTACACCACCACGTTATTAAGCTCCATGAAAACATTGGAAAATAGCTTGAAAAAGTGTGAAAATAGAAAATCGTATTATAAAACAATAAAAATTATGAAAAAGGATTAAAAAAGTACGCGAAAAAATTCTTTTTTTAAGAGCTACGCTTATTTATTTAAGTTATAAAGGATAAGGAAGTAGTTTCGAAAAACTTAAACGAACTCAATTAAATTCATACTGGAAGAGGATGAGGATTCAGGAACATTATAATGTTAGAACCTGAAAGAGCACTGAGGCTGAAACAAGAAGAAAAGTCGACGATAGCAGACCATTGCCTAATTTACAAGCACGAAATGGGAGAATGTACAGTTCTAAAGGAAATTTAGATTCCCTTTCATCTTGACGCTTGGGAGAGCCAATTTGAATTTGCGATACAATTCTCAAATAATGACAAGCCACTTGCACGTAATTTCTTTTCAAGTCTTTAACATCCTTAACAATGTATAATAATGAGACATAAATACTCACATAAATTGATTAATTATTTGAAATAATTCAAATGAGTAATCAATACGCTTGTAATGACCAAGATTCCAATTGACATTAATTGAACTTTATTATAATTCATGAATATCAGCATACATTTTACTCTTGAAAATTGTTTGAAGTTTTATTGAAGATGCAGATTTTTACTGAATAACTTGAGATGCTTGAAAAAACCCCTACCGAGAGTTGAACACTCATTAATCTCATCAAGTGCAGTTCTATGATAATTTAATTTTCAATTAACCAGTATTTAATTATGCAAATTTTAATGTTCTTCATTATGAATGGTAGGTTCTTCGTGATTTTTCATAGCTCTCGAATTTTTTAATATTAATTAATTAGTTATGTAATTTGAGAGATGATTTTCTATAAATATTGTTTGAAATATGAGTACTTCTAAAGTTATTTTGTGATTTGTAGTTGTTTTCGTAATTAATTTTTATGATGTTGATTAAATGTTGTTAAATATGTTGAGTAATTAGGAAATGGAGATGAAAATTTATGGAAATAAAGACAGATAATACAATTTGCTTTAAATTTTGTTAAAGAATCTCAAAATACTTGCAAAATTTTTCACATTGGTAATCTTAAAATTTAATATTAAATTGTAAATAAATTTAAACACATCTATCTGAAGACATTACAAGGCATAACAACTTGATGTTGTTGTTGATGATAATTAATATGACATAAATAGATTAAGTTTTTTGTTTTATATTTTACTTAATGAAATATGCTCAATTATTTTCTATTTGGTTACTTTTTGAGGATTAAGTTAATAATCTGACGATTTTGAAATTAAATGTTGAATCTGAGTTTTTTTTTGTATAATATGACAAAATTTCAAGTCAGAAGCAAAAAAATTTAGGTAATATAGCAAAAAGATTGATAATATTAAGGTTAAGTGCTTAGTAGTTCTTAGATTATGTTGCAAATTATGCAATTTCGAAAATTAAAATCACAAATATTTTCACAGTTTCATTACAAAAATCAATAAACTACAATAGTGTCTGTGGGCTAAATAAGACAACAATGACATTATCAATCACAAATCTTTTAACAGTTATGATTTACACAAATTTGAAAACAAATTGAAAGATAAATCTATTTCTGACGAATGGATCGATAAATCAATGAATAACTGTGTTGAGTAATAACAATCGAGAACATTTAATGATTTTTTGATGGGGATAATGATACTGAAACTTTATACCAGAGTTGCAAGAACTGGTCCCAATCACATTTTCTTGTCTGCTATCAGTTATATACATTATTTGAAAATGTCAGTAATTTTATTTTGACAATTAGTTTGCTTAAAAATTTAGTACATAAAAAAAAAGATTGACTATGTGAATTGAAGGATCATAATATTGAATTGTGTATTAAGTACGTACACGCACATATAAAAAGTAAGTAATTAACATGATTATTATCTCAAGTATGAAACAAAAATCAATAAAAGGTAAGTTAAAAGGAGGATTAAGACTCAGAATAGTCGAATTTTCCATAATTTTTTTAATATCCAGTTAAAACACTTGAATTTAAATTCGATTTTCTTTTATTAAGGTGAAAAATCTTGAAATATGCTATTTTCCGACTAGATTTTCTAGGGACAAAAAAAAAACATGTTCACAGGCAATGCTTTTTTCAGGTAATTCACAGATTGCACTTCTGTGTATAAAAATACATTCAATGTCCAATTAAAATTACGTCGTCAATATTGGAAAAATTACTTTTACTCTCGATGCTTTTGTTCTGTTATAATCTAGAAAATTATGAACCAGAAAAGGAGATTAATGAGTTGAAAAAAAAACTTTGTAAAAATAATAGTTGGCCGTTTGGAAAATTTTATCTAAAAGTCTACGTTGCCAGATTTGATGCAGTTTTAACAAATTTTAGATTATTTTGTCAAACTTTGTGGATATATTTTAAAATTTAAAGTTATTTTATCTATAGATTTTCTGTCTATACGTTGTCATAATAAAACAACTTCAACAAGGTTTGATGTAGGGTAATTAATTTACAATTAAAAATTCAGAAATTTTATTTCTTTCATTTCGCTCCAATCAATCCGTTTCACAATTTTCTACATCCCTATTACAAATGCATTAAGCATCAACATCAGTACTAGAAATTTTTCGTAATTAAGAAGCATCTCAATCATCTTTCAAGCTATTCTGCATGATAGCAAATGTTGTCTCTATTGTTAATTGGATACCAGATACGTTCGTAGAAAAGAGAGACACACTTTTGGGACAGAATTGAATATTGGTGTTAAATGTGTGTTGATGTGAACCATATGCTGGATGTAGTTGGAGTTCTTGTATGCTTCATTTTGATTTAATAAATTATGTTTGAGGGAAACTGCAGCATTTTGGAGTTATTGAAGATTATTTCATAAAAGTTTGAGTCTATGTCAAAAATTTTGAAGTTGTATTACTAAAATTTTGAGTTTATTTCTCGGTATAGATTTGTATAAAATACCTTGTAATAATACCAATATTAAATATTTTTTCATACCGGTATTGAATACCTTAATTGTGTCAATAGATTCTGAGATTAAGTCACAAAAAATTCAAATTTCTGACAAAATAAGTCCCAAAATAATCAAGCAATTCATAAAATTGATTTATTTACCGAACACGCTCATATTTATAGAAAATTGATCTATTGTGTATGCAATCTCTTACTCACGCTATTCTACTCTCACAAACTTGTTTTCTCTTTTCCGTTCATGTTTTCATTTACTCAAAATTTATTGATTTTACTCGTTTTGGGGCTCAAACTTTTCCTTCTTATACCACCTATTTCCTCATGTATTATTCCTCTTATTTTACTTTTTTTTATTGCATATTCACGTGTTTTCGTGAAGGATAATGTAGAAGTAGAAGAAATATATCAAACTAGTGTATTGGGTAGAAACCCAATGCGGATATGTTAATATCTTAACCCACCTTTGATTTTTTCTATTTTCTCAGCAATGCTTCAACCAATTTCAAATCTGTTTTTTGATTATGATTTGGAAATTCAGGCACAAACATTTTATGAAGTTGAATCTACTTGTAGGAGTTCATAAACACTATAATATATTGTGTATATAGTCAGTTTTGACAATAAAAAAGATTTTGTGAACTTAAATATAAGATTTCAGGTTTTTGAATTCATGGGACAGAAAATAAAAAAAAAATTGTGGAACTCAAATATGAGGTTTTAGGATTTCGTATTCATCGACCAATATGGAAAATGTTTTTTTGAAAAGCATTTGTTTGAAACTTGAATCGTATTGTATTTTATTTATTAGATTTGCTAACATTTCACGGCCTATTTCACTAAAGTGGATTATCCACTTCAGGTTTTTGGAAATATTTCAAACAATATTAATATCACATTTGAATTAGTAGTTACCAATAAATTTACTATTAAAAAGATTTTTAATCCAATAAGACCATTTATATTTCCATCAACACATCCAATTTAGACTTTTCACATACATCCCTTAATAAGAAAATGAAAATGGATGCCTTTTCGCTGTATCTAGTCACACCAACTAGGTTTGTGTATTGATGATACATAAATTGTAGTTTTCACAAACACTTCTGTATAAGTTTCTACTCCTAGAACTCTACATAACTAATTGTCAAACATTTTTCTTGTCGTTAAAACAAAACTTCTTGTCCTTATATATTGGTTATTTTTTTGTTTCTCGATTGAAGGGACGAAATTAGTGGAATTTATTATGTTTTTGATGACAAGATACGAGACTGAAATGAGTTTAATTAGTATCTTTCTGAATTTCTTTTTTTCGATGTTGAAGAATTTTTAGATTAAAATGTTGAATATTAATTAATTTTATTCGTAAAATCAGCTTTAATTTCAGTAAAGATTTCATTAATTCAAAAAAAAATTTATAGGAAACTCTCTCACAAGTGTCAAAAACTCTGTCTTTGCATATGCAAAACTACCTGAAGATTATTTTTATCTTCATTCTTCAAGGACATAAGCTACATTGCATTCCGTAAATTCAAAGCAATGACAGAACTTACTCAAAAATTCTCACTTTTTCAAACATTTTATTTTATTTTTTTCCCCATTTTCACTTTAAATTGCATATAAATTTTTATTATTTTTCATCCTTATACTTATCAGATTTTGTTTCAAGCTTTTTCCTTCCTTACAGTTATATGTGCCTTTGCGAAGCTAATTACATATTCATAAAATGTGGAGCTCAACTTCGTACATAATGAACTTTCTGTATAATAGTTTTTTTGCTAGCTTTTTATTGTTCTTTGCGATTTTGTTGCTTTGAACATTTTTATACATATATATTTTTTTAATTTATATAGTTTTGTGTGGATTTTTTAATGTTTCAATAAGAATTTTTGCACATTTTGAGTTATTTTGGGTACTCTTAAAGTTTAAGAGGCTATTTTAAAGGTTTTTCGCAACGTGAGTTGTATTTTTAAGACACATTGACATGTAGGATCAAGTTAACAATTTTTTGGTATTTTTCAGATCTAAAAAACATGATCCAGGAAGCACTTAACCACCCTAAAATTTTAATTCGCACAACCTCAATTATTTACAAACAACTGGCATTGCAATGAACATAAAAAATTCACAATGTCTTTTCAGAGACATTTTTAGCGCATTTTTGAAATTTTTTTCAAAAAGGTAGCTTAATAAGACACTTTGTTCGGTCGGCTGGAACGCGAGATCTCGAAAACTAGACATTGTAGAGAGCTCTGGTTTGTTTTAATAGCTTCGTTCTATCAAGTTATTGGGTTATCGGTCATTTAGAAGTTTCAAATCAACGCATAAATATTATAATTAACAGTTTTTCATTTTCATATACAACAACAACACGTTTTTTCATTGTTTAACAGTGTTTTTCAATGTTTGTCGATGTTTTTACAGTGTTTACTGAACAATGTTTGAATTTTTTTTGACCGTTATGAGGTTTGAATTATGAAAATCCGTTAAATGATGAAGTTCTTAAATTTTTGGAAGTTTTATACAAATCTTGTTTTTAAGATCTGGAAGTGGCCTGGAACTTACTGGATCTTGGTTTTTAGGTCTGGAAGTGACCTGGAACTTACTGGATCTTGGTTTTTAGGTCTGGAAGTGACCTGGATCTTACTGGATCTTGGTTTTTAGATCTGGAAGTGACCTGGATCTTACTGGATCTTGTGTATTAGGTCTGGAAGTGAACTGGATCTTTCTGGATCTTATGTTTTAGTTCTGGAAGTGAACTGGATTTTACTGGATCTTGTGTTTTAGTTCTGGAAGTGACCTGGATCTTACTGGATTTTGTGTTTTAGTTCTGGAAGTGACCTGGATCCTACCGGATCTTGTTTTTGAGGTCTGGAAGTGACTTATTAATCAATTACTGATCGCTGGGACAAAAATGCGCTTAAGTCTCTCGATCAATAACACGAGGACTTTTGTAATTTTTTAATGCACATTACATTTTCGTGCATGAAAAGTTTTGAATTTAGTTGTCTAGTGACCGCTGATATTGCTTTTATGAATTCAGATGTGATTTGGGGTTAGTAGATAATGGCTTTTTTGAGATTTTTGAGAATCTTGGACTTTAGGAAAACCTGAAACTCTTGCTTATAGCCGTTTGAACCTCATAACTCTAGTTTAAAGACGCTTTAATCTCAAAAAACTTTTAAATTATATATTTGAACTTAATTTCAGCATTAATTTAGAAATTAAATGATCGTATTTCTCATAATTAAATTCAATGAAAAAGTTGCGACCCAATTAATTCCCCAGCCTGCCAAGTTAAAAGAAAAACAAAATAAATCTCAATAATTTTATCAACAAATCCCACCAAAAAATAAATGTTAGAAATGAGACCATGAACCTTTAAATTTACGATTAAACATCTATTTTTGATCCACCGAGTGACTCATTTACGCCAGTCATCATTTTCATATTCATTTGTCCATCCACGATATTAACACGTTCTTAATTTTCATTTTTGTATGTGTATTCCGATGAAAATGAAAATGAAAACAAAAAATAAAATTTAAAATGACTCGCATTGACTCACTAGCAAGTTAAGAAGAAGAAAATGTGAGAATTTGCGATTTTTTCGGTTCTTCTTTTTAACTGTCAACCAGTGTTGATTATTTAAATTAAATTGTTTAACATTTTAACACTGAGTATCTAATCGAAATGTTAACGAGATGTATTATTGGTGATGTGTTTGAAAAGTGAGATCTGAGATGATTATATTGTTGATTTTTAAGGATCTTTTTTTATTTTACTAGTTTTATTCCTTAAATATTTTGTTATTTTGTTACATTTCTTAGATATTTTTTGAAATGTATATATTGTAATATCTTATAATGTCTCCGAATTTAAAACACCTATATTTCAAAAACTCTTACATGATATCAATCACGATTTTCTAATTGGATTCCTCGATAACTCAATAAAAAAATCACAATCAGACATCGATACCAAAGAAAATGTTTAATGATTGTTATCAATAAATAAAAATATGTAAAAAAGGTTTTTTTATATTTTTTTTAAAGAAACCCTTTTATTTAGGTGCAATGGAAATTAATGATGGATTCTGCAAATTCGCCCAAAATAATGCATTCTCATCTAAAATACACCACTTTGCTATCAGCTTTTGAAGTTAAGTAAATAACTTGAAGTAAATTTGAAAATCCTAATCAGAGTGACCGAAAAGCGTGAGATAAAAAAAAGTTTGTATATTTTGCTACTTGTTAAGTAAACATTGATAATTGACAATAGTTTATTGGCTGTAAAATTCACGATCGTAAATTTTTTTTTTTGATTGTATCAAACTTTCGTCATCAGAATATCAATGAAAATATTTGACAAAAAATAGAGTTGATTTGAGTGGCATGATTGATTTTTGGAAGGTGAATTGAACGAATTTATTATAAACTTGTTACTCATTTGTTTTCAGGGAAGTTGTTATGTGCAAAATTTTATGTCTGCGTCTATTTTTAAATCAGTTTAGTCAAGTAATTTGAGTTAATTTTCTGAATGTCAAGTGTATATCGTTGCTATTTTTGTTCGAATGTTGAAAGAAAAAAGAAATAAATCAGTATCTGCTGTAAATCAATTAAATCATAAAAAGTGCTTAAATCTTTACAAAATTCTAATAAAAAATTCCAGAAATATTTTTCATAAATCAGAATAAATTCATCAAATTCATACAAAAAAATCATATGTAATTTGACACAAAATGGGGTTGAAAGTGGAAAATTTCCACATATGGCGGTCAAATATTGTTAATGTTATTAATCATTTAGACCAGTGTTGTGATGGAAGATGTCTGCCGAAGACAAAGACAGCAGATTCTTTCACAGAATTTGTCTTTCAAAAAATTTTATCTGCGGAAGAAAGTTGTCTTCTTGCAGATAAATTAAATTGTCTTTCGGAAGATTGTGTCTTCCGGTAGATTCAATCTTCCGCAGACATCTGTCTTCCAGTAGACAAAAAAAAGTGTCTACAGGAAGACAGAATCTGCATGTAGATTTAATCTGCCGCAGAAAAATCTATCAAAATTTTTATTTTTTTGCAAAATCCCTGATTTAACAATATATTACCTAATAATTATGTACTATTTATGTCGGAAATCATCAATATTAATGTTTCAAAGCTTTTTAGGGATTTTGCAAAAAAATCTGAAAATGATTCTGTCTTCCTGTAGACACTTTTTTTGTCTACTGGAAGACAGATGTCTGCGGAAGATTGAATCTACCGGAAGACACAATCTTTCGAAAGACAATTTTATTTATCTGCAAGAAGACAACTTTCTCAGAAGAAAAACTGGCAGATTGCAACAATGATTTAGACTATCATGCACAAATGTGAACAGTCTTTATGCTGTAAAATGAAGATATCAAATTTTTATTTGATGATTAAAATTTCAATGTCCTGCTTACTACGTGGTTTTTTATGTTGCATATTTAGTAATGGCTATTTTGGATTTAGTTTTGTAAAATTTTGGAGTAGTAAAATTTTAGTAGTAAAAATGGTTTTAATGAAGTATAAACACATATTAGAGATTAAAGGTGTTCCGCGAAAAATAAAAGGTTACCAACCACCAAATTAGGTGAACAAAATTTAAACATCTTTAGTCTAATAAAAATAAAGCAATCAATATTATTATCACAGAATTGTGGAACACTTTTTAAGAGCTTTTAAATTTCAATATAGTGTTCACTTGATACGCGATATTTGTTACACAATTTCTTTGTTACTGCACTGCTGGATTACACCTTTCAAGTTCTTTATTCCAATTTTTTTTTTTTTTATTCAGTTTATTTGTATATAACCTGGTGGTTGTGTTACAAACTTAAAAATTATTCACCAGTAACAATTACTAAGCCAATAAACTAATCATGAAAATCAAAAATTTTGAAAAATGATCCAAAATTTATTACAAAATTTAATTTAAAATTTTTATTACAAATTTTTGAATCCATAAATTTTTTTTAAAATATAACAAGCCTCGGCAGAATCTCCCCGAACCTGCGCCACATTGAGATATTATAACAGTCTCATCTCAGTCTACACAATGCACAACGATTTTGTATTCGTAGTTAAGATCTTAACCTCATTTGCATAATATTACATATGCATCTATCTACCTGAGCAACATTCAAATCTGTGTCACAGACAAATTCACTCTATTCACTCTTAAATTTTAAATTTTGACTAACATTAGTTATCCAAATTAAGCTACACAATAAACACATTTTAAACTGCAGTTTTCCGTAAGGAAAGTTTGTTGTTGCCAAAAAAACGAGAGCCACAAAAAAAATGTGGGTGACATGTCTGACTCACCTCTTGAATCGTAAAAGTCATCTCGATCGGCTGACTCTTCACTGTCAATGGCATGACAAGAGAGTGCCAAGATGACAACAGCAACAGCAACTCCAAAAATCCTCATTTTTGATTCAGTCAACAAAAATAATTTTTTTTTTTTTCTCTTTTTTTAAAAATATTTTTTCACTTTTCTTTACGGGATCAGACTAAATGGCCATCCACGGTCACTTTCCGGATAATTTTTTCAATCACGTTTTTCACAATAAAACCTTTTTCTTGAAATCCGACAACACTGAGGAATAATTTTTTTTTCCTATGGAGAGAAAAAATGGCGTCGCTCCTTTGCACAAAAGTGGAGAATTTTTTTTTATCTAGAAAAAACTTCCACTGACTTTAAATTTTTGATATGCCAAAAAGTGGTTGTACGGCAACCAAAATGGTCACAATTTAATGATCACAATCAATCCACGCAATTTGTGTTATTTATTTAATTAAAATTTATGATAAAGATCTTTTTTTAACTTCGATTTTATTCACGACAAATCCGATTGTGTGAAAAAATCTTTCGCTCTGTCTTTCTTGTCTATTTACTTTTTTTCTTCACTTGTTTTTTATCTTCTCTCACTCTCGATTCTGCTTTGTGCTCTTAATCCTCAATATTGGGAGAAAAATTTACTCGTAATTTGCTCTGTTTTTCTCACACACAAATGTGTTCGATATGGTTACGAGGGGAATGACTGAGTGTAAGTGGCGTTGCTGAGTTATGTAGTTGTGATTGAGCAACTGTGAACATTTTTAAAATTTTTGAAAACTGTTATAGAATTTGTGACATCAGAATCGTAAAGATTAGGGTTTCTGAAAAACGGATGTTTTCCGTTTTTTGTTCTCAATAACGGCCGTTAACGGATTTGTTTTCCGTTTTTGGTGAACATAAGAAATTAAATAACAAAATTAATAATATAACAATATTGGAGTTTTTTTTTTTGGACAATATTGATATAATTTTTGAAGAAGTTATTAAATTATGTTGAAAATTTGCAAAAAAGTATCAAAAATAAATAAAATTTCATTAACTAACTCAACAAAACAATAAATTTTTAATAATGTGGACCTAAATATTTAGTAATATAGGGTAAAAACCCAAGTATTTAAAGTATCCTAAATCCTTACAAAATAACCCAAATCCCAAATATTTGAGATTTATAAACGACACCCCTAGTGTCGTTAAAGGCTGTTTTCTGTTTTCCATTAACGGCTTCAGAAAGTAAAGATAGCCAGAAAGTCAGATTCTGACTTCCGAGTTGACTTTCTCGTCATTATCTTAGGTAGTTTATAAATTAAACTAATATTTTACCTCGTTTTTCTTAACTTGCTTTCTTATCTGTTTTTAACGTCTTTCTGTTTGTCTTGTTCAAATCCGCTTTTTCGACCACTTCTCCTACTCCAATCGAGCTGAAATTGTTCATGCATATGTATTTTAACCGAATTTTTAACTAAAGTCAAAAAAGAAATTGAAAGATTTACAACCAACAAGTTCTAAAATTCAATTATGTAAAAAAAATACCAGTATAAGAATTACTGGATTGAAAGGGTTGATAGAGTTCTTTACTTAACATTAAATTCTGAAAAATTATTTATGATGTATTTAGTAGTTGAGGTATTGACCTGATTTGTAAAACCCCAAAGTATGTTTAGTCAAATGTTGGTACTTTATTATTGTTCCACTTCTGTATACGAAAGCTAGTCATCATCACAAAATAATCCTTTAAATTGATATCAAGCCGATCGATAACATTTCTCAATCTTATCTAGAAATATTTTCGCGAGTATATAAATCTTCTCGCTTTTCTCGTCGGTTCCTTCAGTTTTTTCAAGATGTCTTTAAAAACAGTTGCAGTATTTTTGATTTTTTTGACTTTTGTTAGTAGTCATGTTAACAGCAGTGACGAATTGATACCAATTTTTGAGGAATTTGAATCAACAAATATAACAGAAGGAAACATTGCATGTACAATTGATATCAACACACAAACTGGATCTCCACAGCCAGTTTACATCCGTCCAGGTACAAATCAGTTCTTTCATCCATCAAATCGTAATGGACAAATTCAAATGTCTGCAAATCAAGCTATGGAACTTTGGTGCTCTGGTTCATGGGCAAGTCCATCAGGTGTACCAAATTTAATTACAGCAACTTGTGTCAGTGGACAGACATTCCAATATAATGGAATCAATTTCAATTTCAATGATTTTCGATGCTCAAATTGGCCATCATGGACTGCACGACGAACAACTACAAACTGTTTTAATGGTGGGATTTTAGTTGATTTTGGATATCAAGTCGGTATTAGATGGTTCCATGTCTATACAGTTTGTCATGATTTAGTGTTAGAAACGACATGGTTTACTCAATATCAACTAACCCCAATATCTGATGCGAATCAAAGTGGCGTTACTCGTCCATCCTGGTCACAGGCAGGCTTCTTTACATCTAGAGAAGTGGACACATTATACACAAGAGTTAGACAAAGACAAACAATTGCAATTATTCTAGATGATCAAGATGCTGCAAACAGATTTATTGAAGAAACCAGTGAAGTGTTCTTAGCTCGAGGTCACCTTGCAGCTATGACTGACTTTATATTGGCCACAGAACAAAGATCAACTTTTCATTTCCTCAATGTTGCTCCGCAATGGCAAACATTCAACAATGGAGATTGGGTATCAGTTGAAATGTCTACAAGAAGCTTCGCAGCTAATCGAGGTTTAACTTTAGATGTTTATACCGGAACTTGGGGTAATGGACAATTGTGGAACACAGCTGGAAGTTGGAGAAATATTTTCCTAGACTGGCCAGCTCAAAGAATTCAAATGCCGATGATCTATTACAAAGTTTTAATACATCAGGAGACTTTAAGTGGAGTTGTGCTGATTGGAGTCAATAATCCTCATTTATCATTGACTGACATTCAAACTCGTGGATATATCATCTGCCCAGATATCAGCAATCAAATCAACTATATTAGTTGGACAAGAACTAACTTAAGACGAGGATATTCATATGCATGCGAAGTTCATGATTTTACACGCGTTGTTCCACATATTCCTGCAATAAATAATATTAGATATCGATTACTTACATGAAACTTTTGATAAGTTTATGTGGCAGAAGAAATAAATAAAATTTGATTAAACATTAAAAATCAATTAAGCAAAATTTTATTTATTCACTTTCTATGTTAAAACTATTATAAACCTTAATATATTATTTAGAACTTTCATTGGAATCTACATTACAGTTTAAAAGAATTTTCAATAGTACTTTCCCAGATTATTTAGATTATTACATCATAAATAGAAGTTGTTTCTTCACAATCATATTTACGGTTTGCTGATACATTAACTAAGAATATTTAGCGCAATTTTCTCAAAGGAAAAGATCTACACTAGTTTAATGTTATTCTTTTTTTAAATCATTTAAAATTTGTCAGATTCAATAATTTTAAAAATTTAACTCCAATATTAAATTTTTGAAAATGCTTATTAAGTTTAAAAACTATCAAAAAAACATTAAAATATTGCACTCTTTAAAAAGATTTTTTAAATTCATGGCGGACCAATAATTCGATGGAAATGAGCTATTAAAACAATCTTTAGCTTTCAACGATGTTTAAATAAAAAGTTTTTATCGTCAGCAGAACGAACGAACAGACAAAGTGCATTATAAAGCTTTCTTTTTGAAAAAAAGTTTTTAAAAGAATTAATGAACTAAATTATATTATTAAAAATTTATTTTTTTTTTTTCTTTATTAGGTTCCACAATTATTATAGCAAATTAGTCTTTGTTTGTAACTCCAATAATACTTTATGTCAACAATCTATATCTGATGTTATTGATTGCTGGAATGTGAGGCACAATTCGTGTAAACTCGTGAACTTCACATGCATAGGAAAATCCTCTGACTAAATTGGTTCGTGACCATGTGACGTAGTTGATTTGATTACTTACGTCTGGGCAGATGATGTATCCGCGGGTTTGGATGTCGTTTAGTGTAAGATGGGGATTATTGACTCCAATCAGCACAACACCACTCAAAGTAGATTGATGAATTAAAACTTTATAATAAATTCGCGGCATTTGAATCCTTTGAGCTGGCCAATCCAAGAAAATATTTCTTCTAGTTCCAGCTGTATTCCACAATTGTCCATTACCCCAAGTTCCAGTATAGACATCTAAATTAATTCCACGATCAGCTGCAAGACGTCTCGATGAAATCTCAACAGAAACCCAGTTTCCACCGTTAAACCCTTGCCATTGTGGTGCTGCATTAAGGAAATGGAAGGTTGCTTGCTGTTCTGTGGCAAGAATAAAGTCTGTCATAGCTGCTATGTGACCTCGAGCCATGAACACATCACTTGGATCTGCTTCGACGAATCTATTTGCAGCTGCTTGATCACCTAAGATGGTTGCAATTGTAGATCTTTGCGTGTTCCTAGTATAGAGTCCATTTACATTGCTGGATGTATAAAAGCCAGCTTGAGACCAAGATGGACGCACTACATTCCTTTGATTTGCATCTGAAATGGGTGTGAATGTGTAGTGGGCAAACCAATTTGTTTCAAGCACCAAATCATGACAAACTCTATAAATCTGAAGCCATCTTGTTGCAACTTGGAATCCAAAGTCCACTAGTAGTGCATTATTGAAGCATCTTGTGGTTGATCTACGTGCTGTCCATTGTGGCCAAGCTGCACATCGGAAGTTATTGAAATTGAAATTTACATTATTATATCTGAATGTCTGTCCACTAACACAAGTTGCTGTGATCAAATTTGGTGCACCTGATGGACTTGCCCATGAACCAGAGCACCAAAGTTCCATAGCTTGATTCGCAGTCATTTGAATTTGTCCATTACGATTTGATGGATGAAAGAACTGACTTGTACCTGGACGGATGAATACTGGCTGTGGAGATCCAGTTTGTGTGTGAATGTCAATTGTACATGCAATGTTAGCTTCTGTTATGTTTGTAGAACTTAAATCCTCAAAAACTAGTGGCAATTCCTCACTGTTAAGGACGTGGCTGCTACCAAAAGCCAAAGCAATCAAAAATAATATAACTATTCGCAAAGACATCTCAAAGAAACTGAAGAAACCGAAAAGAAATGCGAGAAATTATATACTCGCGAAAATATTTTCAGATAAGATTGATAATTGTCATCAATCAGATCGATAACAATTAAGAGATTTAGTTTAATTAAAAATAAATTCACGATCTGATGGTGTGTTTTATTTGCGTCAAATTAAGTATCAAGTTAGAAAATGGCGATTTGTTTGTTGATCGATTCATACAGTAGTCTATACTGGTCCATACTATATATAAATACTGTAATCCAGACAAGTCTGGCAAGAGGAGCTCAGCATTTAGATGTGCCTGTGAAATAAACCGTTGCTAAATAATTACTTTTGAAAATTCTTTAAATTAAATGTCTGACATTGTGATGCTGCATTAAGGAAATGAAAGGTTACTTACTTACTTACTTCACTAGTCGTACAGATCATTTGTGATCTATGACCTCCCAGGAGTCGCCTGAAGCTGGCTCTATCGCAGTTATCGAACCCTGTTCACTTTGAATCTTGCTATAATATCAGCCTCTCCATAGAGTTGATACAGTTCGGTGTTGCTCCTTTATTTATACTGGTCACCTTCTTAATTGAGTCCAAAGATGACTATTATTAGGATCCTGCTCTCAAAAACGCAAATTACATGTTCGTCTGCAGCAGCCACATAACATAACTCAGAACCATAAAGCGCTACTGGGCGGATTAGTCTCTAGAAAAAAAACTTCACGATCAGTTTTGTGTATGCGTGTTTGATTTGAAATTTACTTTAATGTTTTACATTAAACTATAAATTTTGGAAGTGAGTATAAAGTTTGATAGTAAAACTATGGAAATATTTTTATCCAAATCAGTTTGAGAATCACAAATTATGTCAAAAAAAAATAAATTAAGTTTGAAATATTATTTATTTATGAAACTTATTTTTACACAAGCAATCTGTATCTAATGTTTTGAATTTCTGGAATGTGCTGCACAACAGTTGTAAAATCGTGAACTTCACACGCATATGAATATCCTCTCCTTAAATCAGTTCGAATCCAAGTAACGTAATTGATTTGATCACTTACGTCCGGACAGATGATGTATCCATGGGTTTGTATGTCGTCTAGTGTTAAATGGGGATTATTGACGCCTGAAATTGGAAAAAATTTAGAAATATAATTATTATTATTACTATTATAATTATTATTATAATTATGATTATTATTATACACTATTTTCAAAATCAGTGTTGATATCTGAAAAACTTTGCCGTTGCATGGTAGAAGCTTAAGCTTTAAAAGTCTAAATTTTAGGATGAGAGCCAATGTTTATATATCAAAAATTAGGTCTTGATAATGGCTAAACTTTATCAAAAAAGAAGCAAAAACGTCATTACTGCTCAAAATCATCAAACCTTCACTAATTTTTCTTACCGATTAGCACAACACCACTCAAGGAGTCCTGATGAATTAAAATTTTATAGTAAATTTGAGGCATTGGAATTCTTCCAGCAGGCCAATCCAAATAAATATTTTTTCTAATTCCTTCACTATTCCACAATTGACTTATTCCATATGTTCCTGAATAAACATCTAATTCAATTCCACGATCACTAGCAACCTTTCTTGATGAAATTTCTACAGATACCCAATTATAACCATTAAATGTTTGCCATTGTGGATTTGCGTTAAGAAAATGAAAAGTTGCACGTTGTTCTGTAGCAAAAATGAAGTCAGTCATGGCTGCAATGTGTCCTCGAGCTAAAAAAACATCACTTGGATCTGCTTCGACAAAACATTCAGCAGCTGCTTGATCTTCCAGAATTGTAGCGATTGTTGCCCTTTGTGTGTTCCTTGTGTACAGTCCATTAACATTACTCGACGTAAAGAAATCAGATTGTGTCCAAGCAGGACGTGTGACACTTCTCTGATTTCCATCCGAAATATGTGTAAATTTATGTTTGATGTACCAAGTGGTTTCAAGAACTAGATCATGACAGGATGTATATATGTTAATCCACCTGGTGTCGACTTGATATCCAAAATCAATTAAAACACCACCACTGTAACATTTAACTCCTGTATTTCTAGTCGACCACCATGGCCATCCAGAACATCGAAAGTCATTAAAATTGATATCGTTTCCATTATATTGGAATGTCTGTCCACTGACACAAGTTGCTGTAATTAAATTTTGTGCACCTGCTGGACTTGCCCATGAACCAGAGCACCAAAGTTCCATAGCTTGATTTGCAGACATTTGAATTTGTCCATTACGATTTGATGGATGAAAGAACTGATTTGTACCTGGACGGATGTAAACTGGCTGTGGAGATCCAGTTTGTGTGTTGATATCAATTGTACATGCGCTGTTAGCTGCAGTTATGTTTGTGAAATCGAAATCCTCAAAAATTGTTTGGAAGTCATCACTGTTTATGGCGAAAATAGAAGCAATAGCCGAAACAGTCAAAAATACTGCAACTGTTTTTAAAGACATCTCGAAAATACTGAAGGTACCAACGAGAAATGCGAAAATTTTTATACCCTTCACTACGACTTTAGATAAGAATGAAATGGATATAAAGTTTGAATAGGCCAAGGGATGGAAATGTATGTCCAAAATGAACAGATGTTTAAGATTATAATTTTGATCTGATAAAATTCAGAGTGTGGCCGTCTCAAATTCGAGTTTTTCGACATTAGATTGTCGAAAAATTTGAACAATTCGAACTCAACTTATTTTAAAATAAAAATTTACTTTTTAAAAAAATTTGAATTTTAACAACAAAATATATTTTTAAAAAAAAAAAACAATCGTTTTTGAGAAAGCCACACTCTGATAAAATTATTCAACGGATTAATAAGAAATTTTTTTGAGCTGTTATTTTTAGCGCATTTTTGAAAAAAAGGACGCTTAATAGTACATTTTGTTCATTTTTAGTGGTTGAGGGACGGGATCTCGGCAACCAGATCTCGTAGAAAGCTCTAGTTTGAAGAAATAGCATTGTACCGTTATTCCGGTATCGTTAGGTTAGGAATTGCAAAATCATCTCTATACACTGAACAAAAGAAAAATATTTTAAAGCGTTACTATTTAATTTTTTCTCAGCAAATCCAAAAAAAATTAAAAATAATTCTAATGTTGACAAAAGAAAAGAGGCTAATCAATAACTATTTGGGAAACGTCATTTGTAGGTAAAAATAATTTTCACATATGTTATAGGAATGCCTCAAGTGAATATATTATGTGTACTTGATATTTTAAGCAGGTGATTTTTGTTGTATCTTCCTAGCGATCAGTTATTAATTAATTAGTCACTTCCCGACATACAAAACGAGATCCAGTAAGATCTAGGTAACTTTCCAAATGTTAGATAGGTATGTGAAGATGGGTCTCACTAGCTTGTAAATGAGAAGTTTGTTTCGAACTTCGAGGTGTGAGTTCCTACTGATAAGGGAATATAGTAGTTTTATTGCAGTGTGAGCTCTGTTGGTCTCATTTTCAACATGTTACTTTAATGTCACTCTCTTGTCGATTATCATTCTCAGATATTTAGCTTCGGTTTCCCATTTGATGTTATAGTTGAGGGATTTGATGTTGTCTCTTGGAAGTTGCCTGAATACTTTATATATTTATTTTATAAGCTTTTAACTTTTTATTCATTATATTTTGATTATGTAAAAAATTTGGATATATCAGAGTCGGCAGGACTTCAACGTGGAGGTGCTTCCACTGGAGTCCGGTTTCCAAATAAAAAATAGAGATGTGGAGTCCTATACAAAATTTAATGTTTTTGTTAAAAAAGTATTTTAAAATTATTTTTTTAAATTATTTATTTTTTAAATATTTGAAATCTTTTTTAAAAATTCAAAAAAAATAAAAGTAAGTACTTTAAAAAAAATCTCTGAAAAATTTTTAAAAATATTTAATTTTTGTTTATTTGTCTATTGACTTTTATCAGAAATTAAAAATAATGTTATCCCCATGGAAGTATTTAAGCTTCTTAAACTTTTTATGATTGATAATTTCTTTTTATTCTTTATCTAAATTACTTTATAAAACATTTCATATAAGTAACCAGGGCAGCGAAAAAGCAACTGTGGCGTTAGAGAAGGGGTTCGTCAAAACTGTATATATGCGCATTCAATTCTCCAATTTTAGCAAAAAAAATTTGAGCAAATGGGATTTTTCTCATAGATTTTTGCCAAATTTTCTTATATTAGGATAAAAGACAATAATTAATCCAATTTCCGTATATGTATATGTATACAGATTTTTCAAAGTTTTTTCCGTTGCATATCAAAAGTCAAATAAATTGACAATTTTTTCGATAATTTCAGCAAAAATATGAACAGTAATGAAATATTGCATCAATACTGCATCATATGAAATGTATTTTAAAATATTAAAATTGTCAAAAAACTGAAAACTGACTAAAATTATTTTTTTACAAAATTAATTAATTTTCACCATAAATCATAACTTAAGGACTTTTTAATGCACAAGGAAGTGATAAAACAATGTAATAATCAATTTTGACTTCTAATTTAAGCATTTCAGATCGTTTTCAGCAAAATAAACAACGTATTTTTTCCGATTTGAAAAATCTGTATACGTATACATATACGTATATTGTTCGTATACGTATATATACGTATATATACGTATATTTGCGTAATTTGTCGTGGTGGCGTGATGGTTAGAGTAGAGGTTCTAGTGCTCATGAGGTTATGAGTACAAGCCTAGGCATGAGCAGACTTTCTTTTTAGGTTTTTCTTTTTTTTTTTTTTTTGTTGATAATTTTGTGTTCTTTCATAAAATTCAATGTTTTGATTCTGTACAGGATTCTGTGCTGCCTATCGGTCTAGCTTAGTTCTTCAAACTTATGCTTAACCGTACTAAAATATTAAATTAAATAATCATTTGACTAAAAAGTTGAAAATAAAATATTTTATAAAAAAAACTTTTTAAAAAAAACCTCGTTTTTCGCGTAGGCTAAAAAGCAAAAAATAAATTTTATATTGTGCTGTAGAGAAATTGGTTTGAAAGTTGAGACGACACTTGAATTACAAACATGCACCTTGACCTTATCGTATAGTTCTTTATTCATCTTTCCTCTCTTAAGTCGAGTTACAGTGTTCTATAAGGAACGTTTAAGCACTACGATTTTATCCTTAACAATAAATAAATATAAAAATCTATATTATGTATACGCGAAAAGTTTTTATAAAGTATTTTTTATTAATTTTTCAGTAAAATTTCGAAAAATGGAACAAAAATTCACACTCAGTACTCATACTAATCATAGTAAGTTATATATAAAAATGTTGGTTTTATGAATTTCTACAATAATAACTATCAAAAGTGATACTTAAAATCCTACTAAGGAGAAAAATGCCTTCAAATGATTGAGTGTGAATTTTGAAACGTCCATGAATTTCTACAATAATAACTATCAAAAGTGATACTTAAAATCCTACTAAGGAGAAAAATGCCTTCAAATGATTGAGTGTGAATTTTGAAACGTCCATGCCCATATTATAATTAGGTAGCAGAGTAATTTTTTTTTACAAAAGATCTTTGTCCAAGATGAAATTCACTTTTGATTGTAACGGTCAAATGAGTTTTGAGTTTTTTATTGTTTACTATTTTTCACTGAACGCACCTAGCAACCTTTGAATCCGGCGAATATTAAAAATTAATTGAATTACGCATTGTCTGCCCTAATTAACTACTCAAGATGGCAGAGCAAGTGAGGAAGAGGCCGAAACTCGAAGATATTCTGAATCCAAATGAAGGTAATAATAATAATTTATTCACAAAAATTTCTGTTAAAGAATCAAATTTCATGTCATAAATAGAGCAAAAACTGAAGAATGTTCATCAAGTTCACTCATTATTCTTTATTATTGGCATATTATGCTTACTATTCATCCTGAGTACCACGAAACGCATTATGTATAGTGCTCCAGATTTGACAGATAAAAACTTACCATTTGTTGGAATCGAAGCTTGGAAAGACTTGAAAGCATTAAATGATATAGGCCCGAAAGTTACTGGAACAAAAGAAAATGAAATACTTGCTGTGAGTTATATTAAAAAGAAAATTGACAACATTATCAAACGTTCAGGTCCAGTACAAAACATCCAGTTTGATCACCAAGTTGTTAGTGGAAGTTTTCATTTACATTTTAATCCTGGAATGGCTGCTGCATATCATGGAATTCAAAACTTAATTGTTAGAGTTGAAGGAGAAAGTTCAAATGCATTACTAATCAATTGTCATTTTGATTCAGTTTTCGGATCACCCGGAGCTAATGATGACATCGCAAATTGTGCCATTATGCTTGAAATTTTATCAATTCTTTCAAACAGAAATGTCAAAAATCGCAATACAATAATTTTCCTATTTAACGGAGCTGAAGAAATGGGACTAAAAGGAGCACATGGATTTATAGCACATCACAAGTGGGCTAAAGACTGTAAAGTTTTGATCAATTTAGAGGCAGCTGGAAGTGGCGGAAAGGAGATATTATTTCAAAGTGGTCCAGGAAATTCGTGGCTTATTAATCACTATCACTCAGTACGTCGTCCATTCGCACAAGTATCTTCTGAGGAAATTTTTCAATCAGGTGTCATTCCTTCCGATACTGGTAATTTTCAAATTGATTTTATGTTTTTTCCAGGGTTTTTTCTTATTCTATCTATCTATTGCGTAAGCATTTCAATTCGATATCGCAATTTAAACTCAGATATACCATGAAAAGTTTAAAGACATCCTTATCATGTAAAGTTCTAGTTTTTTACCAAAATTCATTATTGCATAGATTGGATTAGGGTTTTCAATACCAGTATCACAATACCGGTACTATTCAAAAACCGAAATATTCATATTGAAGATTTTCGAATACCGATATTTTCGGTTTGTAAAAATATAAGGGATATTTTAAATTTTTAGTAAATTTTTCTTTTAAATCAAACGTTGAGAATTTGTTTTCAAAAAAAATCGTCCAAAAAATCATTTCATATTGATCCATTATTTGAAGAATTCTTTTAGTTGATTTTATTTTTCATTATTAAAAAATGAAAGTTAACTAAATTGCAATTATCAATTTTTAATCAATTTTCTAAAACAGTAATTCTTTAAGTTTTCCACATAATATTTCGAACAACTCGATATTCTCTATTAATTGAAAATGTTGACATATAAATTTAGGATTTTTTTGAAACTTTTGAATTTTCGGATTTAAACTGATAGTTTGAAGGTTTATTAAGAATTTGAATAAACCGAAAAATGACAAAATTTCACTAATTTATAAACCTGAATTTCAAGTGCCGGTTTCATTACCGGTTTTGAAAATTTGCTCCATTTTAGTCTTCTTAATTCTGATTGACACAAAACGAGCTTTTTGCGTTTTTATTAAGATTATTCATTATTATCCATTATGCGCATTTTTCTACACGATTTCATAAATCAACTTATACAATAAAACCAATTCTTATTGTGTAATGTCTTTAAACATCAGTTTAATATATATTTTTCGATTGGTCTCTACGATTTTTTAACAGCTTAAATAAAAGTTTCTTTTTGCATCGATATTTTTTTAACTAGAAATTCGATTTTTTTGCGAAACATAATAAGTGAACGGCCACAATGATCCAGATTTGAAAAAAATGTTCAAAATGGGAAAATATTCAATATCTGATTATCAGGACTTTCTGATGTCATATGAAAGATTCTTGTTTCGTCTAGCATGTCTCCAAATATCTAAGCATGAATTGATGTCTAACTCCAAAAAATTTAATTAGAACGCTCATTGATGATTGTTTACATTTTTGTCACAAAGTTTGAATGATAAAAATTTCATGTTTTCTTATGACGATTTAACTCATTTCTACTGTTGAATGCTTTAAAAATGTATAAAGTTTGTTACTGTGTGCAATAATAGCCGTGTTAATTAGTTTAAATGAGAGAAAAGTCGATATAAAAAAATAATTTTTTTCGAGTTTTTGATGTTAAATAAGTCACGAGTACACACGAGTACAAACGGGAAATAGGCACAAATTTAAAAAACTAACATACATTTACCTATAAAATCTTTCTGGAGCATCCAAATCCTCCCAGTGAAGAGAATTTTCACTTTGAAATTTAGTAAATATTTCAAAATTTTCCATACAAAAATTTACGTGCGTAAATTTTTTCGATAAACTTTTACAAAAATTTTGTAAAAAAACATATTTATGCTTATTGTATCGATATAATATTTCGAGGACTTAATCAAAAGTCCATTTTCAATGTATTAAAGTGGATACGCAACTTTAAATCTGTAAAAACTTTTGCTTCTCTAAAGTGCCAACCCGAATTTGTGCACAGTCAACTTTTGAACAATTTTTTCAAATCTAGATCATTGTGACGGCTCCAAAAGTATTAAGTATTTAAAGTTTCCAAAATCTCAATCCCGGGATTACGGTATTGGAAAATTCTCAATCCCGGGATCAATACTGATATTATATGTAAATTACTCAAAACTCAATTAAATTAAGGTTTAATTGGCCATTTAAAAATGAATCTAATTCAAAAACTGACTTCTTTAGCTTTATTTTAAATAAGATTCAAGTTCATATTGATTAGTAAAGACAGATACCAGGTTTTCATATTTGGGATTCCGACTAGGATTTTCAATAGCGGTATTAAAGTGTATGTAATGCCGATATTGAATACCAGTATTTCATATAAATCAGTACCGGTATTCAAAATCTCAATCCCGACAAATTTGAACGTATCTAATTGCTGTTAATCAGTTGATAAAAAGCTAATCTACAGAAAACGACTTTGATTTGTTTTTGGATTATCTGTTTTGAACCAGTCTTAAATAAGTACAACACGATATTAGAAAATGTGTGAATAAAGATTTATAACCGTTTTTTTAGTCAAAATTTTCAATTTTTAATCAAAAAGTAGAGCAATTGAAAAATTTGAGCTAAGGTTAAACTTTATTTTACAAAAAAAAAGTCAATTTTAAATTTGAATATTGAATAAACAAATTGAAAATCCTAAGAATATCTCAATACCGGAATACCGAAACTTCAATTCCGGGATCCCGGTATTCGGCTCGATTTAACCGAAATCCCGGTTGAAAACCCTAGTTTTTACCATTTTTCCCTAAAGAGAAAAAGAAACTGCGATATATGTTAAGGTAATTTAAATCGAAATATATATTACGCTGAAGTTTAAAGACATTGCACAATAAGAATTGGTTTTATTCTATAAGTTAATTTATTCAATATTAGTTACACATTTAGTTAGATTACAGAATATTTCGAGATTTTGGCAACATGGTTGGACTTGACTTTGCACATTTTGTAAAAGGCTATCGATATCACACCAAATTTGATCACATCGATTATTTGAGCATTGGCAACATCCAGAGAACAGGAGAAAATGTACTGGAATTAGCGCTGTCAATTGCTAATTCAAATGATATTGACAATTTTGATGTAAGTATTTCCAGAGTAACACAATGTTATCGCTAATGTACTTATACTGGATTTATTTTCAGAAATTCGACAAAAATGATCTTGCTGTTTATTTTGACTTTCTTGGAATCGTGTTGGTAAACTATACCAAAGAAATAGGAAGCATAATTAATTTTATAGTAACAATTTTAGCTATCACAGTTCCTTTCTTATCACTTAAAAAATCAACAGCTTCCGTTCATTCCAAGTATATTCTGAAGGAAATGTTCCTTGGAGTTATTTCTATTTTTGTTGGAGTTGCTGCATCTTTACTCATTTGTTATGTAACTGCATACTTTATGGATAAAACTGGACATTCAATGAGTTGGTATAGAAATACTTTTATGGCGATTGGAATTTATTCAAGTGCTACTGTTTGGTTTTTGATATTAGCTTATGATGTTTTCGATATGGTTTTCGCCTGTAAACATTCACCAGTGAGTTTAGCACTGATAATACAAGCACGTATTAATGGAGTCAATATTTTTTGGGGAATTTTGACAGTTGGATTAACAGTTTTAGGAATCAGATCTGCTTACTTATTCATGATTGTATTGTTTTTCAATCTCGTATCGACTATCATAATATATTTATTTAAACTTCAAAATACCGTTCATAAATGGCTATATGTGTTCCTAATCGGTCAAATTTTTATCACACTATGGGCATCATACTTTAAGACAGCAGTAACTGAAATGTTTATTCCTATAACTGGTCGTATCGGAAGTAAGCCAAATCCAGATGCAATAATATCAGTTATTTCGTGTTTAACTACTGTCTTTATTGTTACCTATTTTGTAAGTAATTTTTAATTTTTATGCATTGATCCAGAATTCTAAGTTGACTTAAATTTTGGATGGAAACGTCCACTTAAGCAGACTTCGAGCTATATACTATTAATGATGAATTAATTAACTTATTTTATTATAGATTCCATTAACTCAACTCTTGAAAGGAAAAACATTGAAATATACCGTAATTATTTCAATTTTTATAATTTCAATATTCGTCGCCACAAACACACGCATTGGTTTTCCTTATCAAGATGAATCAACTGGCAACCCAGTCGTACAACGTCATTATCTTGTGGTGAGTTCTTACTGTTTGAAACTATTTATTGAAAATCTAAATTCAAATCTGTTGAAATTGGACAAGTTTTTTTTTGCCACGGCACACATTGATGATAAGCCTCGAACCAAACCACTTGCGTCATACGGTTCATGGCGTTTTCAACAAAATTTAGAAAATTTTAAATTTAATCAGGATTTATTAAAAGATTTCAAAATTACTTTGATCCTGCGAAGAACGGAAAGTGTCCAATGTTAATTGAAGAAGTGAGTTTTTACAAAAATAACTCGATTTGGAAATCATAGCGATTATTTGTATATTATTTTTAGCTACATTGATTTACTTGGGCTAGAAATAACTCTATTGAATTAAATAAGATTTGATTTTATTAACATTATTCAAAAGTATTAAATTCTAATAATTTCCATTCGCAGCACACAACAAGAACATTCTATGACATTAATGGTCATATTAGAAAATCTGATAGTGGCATATTATTCATCGAATGGGATAGAAATTGTTTGAAGACAATTGAAGGAGTAACAATGCCTGTACAGCCGTTAACTCTCGATGAAATGTGTGAAAACGAACCATTTTGTGGATTGCCGATTGTTTTTAGCAGAATGTTTATGTTTGGGTAAGTAAAAAATCTCAATTGATTAATAATTGTTTTGATTTAGAGTTAATATATTTACAGCATGAAATGGCTGCCAACAAAGCCTCCAAAACTTATGGATTATGCTATAATTAATACTCATTCAAAGACTATCTTGAGTAATGATCTTGTTAATTATCAATTCACCATTAACTCCACTAAATTAATGGGAATCTATGTACATCCAAGAAATGGATCTGAACTGTTTGGATGGAGTTTTTCAGACCAAGTTGAATCAGTCGTAAATAATACTTATTTAGCACATATTGCTATTGGAGTTCCTAAAAAGCCATTTTATTTTGATATAACATTGAAAACAACTTCAAATGTAGAAAGTAATCAGCCAATTGTGGACGTTAATCTTGTGACTCTTCGTTCAGATCGTCAAGAAGATTATACAGATGGATTTATAGAAATCATCAAAAGATTTCCTAGTTGGTCGTATCCTGTTCCTTTACTATCTGGAGTAAGTGCTTATCAATTTTGAATCAAAAAAAATAAATCCTGATTTAACTTTACAAACATTAGTGAACTTATGATGAGAAATTGTCAATTTCTTGTAATTTGTGTTCGTAAGTCTCAATAAACGATGGAATAATATTAATAATATAATTTAGGTCATTTGTCGTTCTGTCCTCGTGTCTTTCTGTCTGTCATACGCTCTAGGCTCCGCTCCTTTTTCATAAACATCAAATTTTCTTGCAAAACTTTTTATTTACCAAAATTTGTGAAACTTTTCGAGATTTATTTGTTATCAAATAAATCTCAATAGAAATCCGATTAATCATTAAATTAAATTCTTCCCACCATGCTTGGTGAGGAATTATTCTAGTTTTTGTTACATTGAGTAAATTAGAGTGGTTTTCTTGAATGTTTTATTTTCTTGTTATTGACATTTTTTCATGTAGAAACAAAAATAAATCCATTGAAAAATTATAAAAATATGAAGTTGAAAGTGATTAATTTAAGTAATTTAAACACCATAACATGTAAAATTTCAAAAAAATTCTAGGTGTGAATTTTGGAACGTCCAAGCCTATTAATTGATCCAGTGTTTCAATCTGCCAGTTTTTCTGCAAAAGACACTTCCTTTATAAATATTTTATTTGTGTAAAAGTTGTTTATTTTGGTAATATAATGCATAATTAGTGAATTTGCAAAAAAATTAATTTTAGGAAGTTTTTTCTGCGGCAGATCAAATCTTCATGCAGATTCTATCTACGATTAAAGAATTTTATTTATCTGCAAGAAGAAAACTTTTTTCCGCAGATAAAAATCTTATGAAAGTGTTTGAAATAATCTGTTGTCTTTGTCGTTGGACGACATCTTCCATTACAAGACTAAATTGAACCAAAATTTAATTAATGATCCATTAATCCATTAACACAAAGATATTTTGGTTAACTTTTTTTGTTCAAATCTGGAAACTTCGTTTAAAAATTTGGAATTTTTGAAAAAAACTGCGTAAAGAAAAAAAACTTTAATGCAAATTCTTAAATTAAAAATATTTATTCAAAAATTAGTTTCCGTTATTAACGTTGTTATAAGGTTGTCCCTGTGTCGGATATTGCACGGATATTGGAATTTGTTTTTGAAAACCATTTAAAAAATTCTTGCCTGAATCACTTTGTTGACTTTTCATTTGATTTTGCTGTTGTTGATTCGCACCTGGAAGTGTCATTTGAATATTTGGAGAAGGAGGTTGCTTATTTCCAGTTCCTTTTTCCACAAATACTTGAGTTGGAGCTAAATTAGTTGCATGAAAATTGTTGTTGACCGTCATTTTTCGGATTGAATTAGAATTTTCAGTCATGAATGAAAGGAAAAAATGTTGCTTTGTTGAATTTTTTGGAAGTTCAGACTTAATATGGTTCTCGTCTACATACTCTTCTATGAAGTTCAATATAAAAATGTAAAAAAACTAGTATATCGTGTAAAAACCCAATGCGGATATATTCACACCGCTCCATAAAAAGTCGCACAGATAGAACAAGCTGCGCTTCAACTGCGCTTGGCAAATGTTTAAGGGATCAAGCTCCAGCAGATAATAGGGTTTCTGATTAACCGCGTTTTATCATAACCTCTGTTATGCTGTTATGAAAAAACTTAAACTCGCGGTTAACAACGTTTATTTATAATTTTTAATAATTTGAAATTTATATCACATCTTAATGAGCTTTTCGTCGATATATTTTCATTTTATTTGCATCGTATGTTTAAATTAGGTTGCTTAAACCTATAAGAATAAAGAAATTAATCGAAATGTTATTGAAACTTAAAAGAAAGTTGAAATTAAATTAAACTCCAAAATTACTTTTTGCTATTGAAAAATTCTCAAACGCCCTATGAAGATTAATTTGAAAGCTTTGATCTCAATTTCGTACATAATTTTTTAAAAATCGTGAATTAATCCCTCTGTAGTAATTTGAAACGAAATTTTGTTAAAGTAAACAGACCGGAAATTGCCATTAAACGAACGACAGTGATAAAAATTTTCATCCAAAATCTCACATTTTCTTACAAATAATGAGAGATTTTAGAAAAAAATTAAAATATATTTTATTTCAGCTCAAAATTTTCTTATTTAAATTCTTTGTAGATAAAAATTCTGTAAACAGCGATTAATTATTCAATAACCGCTGTTTTGCGTTATATCTTCGCTTGGCAAATATTTGAGGGATCGCACAAGCTACAGCGGGTAAGTCACGCTTCGCTTGGCATATATTTGAGAGATCAAGCTATTGCGGGTAGGCCAAGCGTGGCTTAAATATTTTATTTAAGTTTCAATGTTCAAAGTTACAAAAATTATAATAACCATTAATTTTGAAATTTTGTAATAAAACGAAAGTTTTTTTCCTTTTTTAGAAGCGACGGATGTTCCTACCATGCCCAAAATCAAATCAGCTTTTCTATAGAAAAATACTAATCGATTGCAAAAAACTAGAAGTCTCAGATATCTTGTTATTGAGATTTCTTGCTGATTAACTTGTTTGTTTGCTTGTTTACAGAAAGCGAATTTTTTGATTTTCTCGGCAATGCCTCAACCAATTTCAAATCTGTTTTTTGATTATGATGTGGAATTCTAAGCACAAAATTTTTATCGTAGAGCATACTTGTTATTTTGCTTAATTTGTCAGTAAAATGCAAAACAACTGGTTTTCCAATCTGAACAAATTCAATACATTCACTCGTGATTAAGAAATTACTCACCGACAAGATCGAGAATTTTTTCTGATAACGAACTTATTAAATTAACAACTTTATTGTTATTTAAATCGTTTTGCGATTTGATTCTCATGTCACCTAGCTGAGTAAGTTCTGGAATCTTCAAATTATCTGATTGTTGATGTTCACTTGAATTAACTGAATCCTCAATTTTTACAGGATTGTTTTCAGATTCAGGATTATTTGACATCATTGTGTCGTCATGTAATGATTCTGATGTATTTTTGACCTGCTCGTTTAGATTTTGATTAAGGTTTTCAGTGTGACTGTACTAAAATTAAAAAGTAAATTAGGAACTAGAGACGAAGATAATGATATTTTGCAAATGAACATTTAAAATTATTGAAATTTAGTTGTTATTATTTGGAAAAATAATAGTATTAAATATAAAACAGCAGCAATGCTAATATATAAAATGAATAAATTAAATATATATCGAAATCGATATCAAGGCTTCAGAGAACAACAGACATCTTTAGAAAAAACTTGTATTAATCCTTTTTTTTTATTTTGCCTTACTCCTAAAATCATCAAAAACACAACAATTTTAATTAAAATCTTTAACATTTTTACAAAGTTTCTTTTAAATATTTAAATAATTTCAGCTTTTTTACTTGGTTTTCATCAAAACAAACAATTAAAACAAACTGAAAAGTAAAAATCAAATTATTATTTTCTTCAACCAAGCTGTTGATTTGCTTGTTTAAAAATTTCATGGCAAATTAAAAATTCAATGTAAAAATGTATGATTCATAATGAAAATGGCGTATCAGCAGTCAACAAGCAGTTAAGGCAACTTGTAAGCTTAATAACTTTTCAATCACTTAATCTTACATAATGTATTATATACCATTGGAAAGTTCTTTGAATAATCTATGAAAATATGTTATTTAAATTAAATTTTAATCGGTTTAATGGTTAAATAACTGATTCAAACTTCGTTGAATCATGAAAAAAGTAAATTGTAATAACTTTTACAGTTCTCGATCAATTTTAATAATTCTTTTTTTAAATAATAACTTTAATGTTTGCCATTAACTTTAGGATATTTTAATTTTTTTTTCAATACGTGTAACATCACTTTTTGAGGTCTCAAAGTTTTTAACTAAAGTAGCTCGCATTTTAAAACGACAACAGATTTTGAATTCAACCCTACTGCATTTTAATTATACATTAATTTCCTTTCCAACAGTGTATAATAATGTAGGGTTTATCCATAAATTTCGTCAAAATTTTAAGATATTTTTTTTACATATTTCTTGCTTTTTTTTGCTTTAAAGCTATTTTATATGCTGTTTGAGTTCATTTTCATACTAAGCTTTTGAAAACTTTTAAAAACGATGTATAATAGTATGGGGTTTGAGTGAATGTTTTGACTTAAACTTAAGAAAAATATTTTTGTATGAATTTTCCATATAAATTTCACATAAAAATTTTTTTATTGAGAAAATTAATGTTTTAATCAAGTTTCACAAGCAAATTTTATTTCCTAATTATATTACAATCATTTTGGATAGTCAAATAGTAGAACGATAGTGGAACGATAGACAGAAGAACGATTTAACTATTTTATGTTATGTTGTTTATAACTAATAAATTAGATTTCAATCCCGGGACAAAATCACAATCCTGGGATTACGGGATTTGAAAATTAACCTCGGGATTTGAAAATGAAAAAAATATTCTTTTGATATTGATAACTTAAGAAAAATAAAGCATTTTTGGCCAAATCCCAGTATAAATGTATTACTAAATGTTTTATTAGAAATTTTAGGGCTCAATGAATCATTTCAAATAGACAAAAATGTGGTAAAAGTACCAGTTGTAAAAGCACAAGTTAGTGTCGAAGAATTTCTCAAATTCAAAAAAAAGATTATAATTTTCGGGATTAGGGGATTTTTCGAGATTCTCCGGGAAATCCCGATAACAAGAAAGCATAATCAATATTATAATAGTCGTTAAAATGAATTTAAGTTAAAAAAAAAATCTTTAGTTTAGCTTTAGCAAATTTTAAGAAATTGAATGCAAATATATTATCAAATTTCTGGACTTTAAAAATATTAAAAATTTAAGATGAATTTTTAAAGAAAGTTTCAATATTCAACTCCTAAAATTGTGGCTTGAAGTTTTTGTATCAATATGAAATTAATTCTCAATCCCGTAACCCGAGATTGAGGCTTCTCCGGGATCCTGGACGTTTTTCCTGTCCCGTAATCCCGGGATTGAACTATTGCATTTATTTGCATTTAAAGTCCAGCGTCTTTTTTTAATAGCTTGTATAATATAAATTTTAATGAAATTTCAAAATGTTAAATCATTAATGCTAAAAATTGCTATAAATTATTAAAGTTTTTCAACAGTCTAATCCAAATAATTTGATAAATTTGTGATGTGAATGCGGAAAAAATTTGTTAACGCGTAAAGTTGACAACTTCCGGACATAAAAGGTGAGACTAAAATTCAATATCAAATTTATTTGTCATTTTTTAAAATAAATTTATGAAACTAAGTCGTGAAAATGAGAAATAAAGGTGATAAAAATTTCGTAACTTAAATTTTAAAAAATTAAATATAAACTTAATAATTAAGAATAAATTTCAGAACATTTTGTAGTATTTTTGTATATGTTTGTTGGTTGCTTTCAATTATCACAGTCTCAAGATCGTACATTTATACTTTCACGACAGAGCTTTGCCACAAATTTCTACAAGGTTTGTAATTTAACATTTGATTCGATCTAATTGTTCTAATTATTCTGTTACATTACTAAAAATTTGATAGTAATTAGTGCGATTTTTTATTTTAATCATTCATCTGACAAGTTTTTAGTAAAATTATTTTAATTTAATATAAAATAAATTTAACTATATAATACAGGTGAAGAATTACTGTTCAAAAAACAATGATTAAACATTGAAGAACACTATAAAACATTAAAAAAACGTGTTGTTTTGGTTTACCAAAATAAAAATTTGTTAATTAGCATAGTCGAGAAAGAGCATCAAATTTTTACATGAACTCGATTATCAACTATCAACTAAAATATTCCAGAATGTCACTACTCTCGAAAGCTGCATAGTATCACCAGCATCAGTTGACTTTGCGCTCAGTGCCCTGTTTTTCGGTTCAAGTCAACAAACCTATTTGGAGCTGATGACTGGTCTGCATTATCCAAAGAACTATAGCATGAACACTATTCAGAACAATTTCATGTTGATGTATAGGAATCTGAAGAAAGTTGGCGGACTTGAAATTGGTGAGTTAGAGCTTCGATGATATAAATAAATCCAGATTTTATTTATTTCTAGCAACAAAAATATTTGTCAATAAAACACTTTTGCCTCAACCAAGCTACAAAACAACAATTATACGAGTCTTAAATGCAGACATTGAGCAAGTTAATTTTGCACAAAATATCGAAGCAGCTGAAAGAATTAATGGTTATGTGGCTGAAAAAACTCAAAATATGATAACAGAAGTGATTGATGCCGACGGAATTGATGCTGGAACTACAATGATCCTTGTCAATTGCATCTATTTCAAAGGTGAATGGCTTTACACGTTCAACAAAAGCAGAACTTTTACTTCTGGGTTTTTTATTGATGAAACAAACAAAGTTCCAGTTGACTTTATGACAATTAAAACCAAATTTTCCTTTGGTTATATACAAGAATTAAATTCTTTGGCTGTTTCACTTCCTTACAAGAATTCTGACATGACAATGTTACTGATCTTGCCTAAAAATAAGACTTCATTGCCTTATGTAATCAGTAAAGTGTCAAATTATGATTGGTCAACTATTGATCAAGAAATGAGAATGAGCAGCGTGAATGTCACTATGCCTAAGTTCAATATTACTTTTGATTCGCATATTGATGGAATTTTAAAAAAGGTGAGTACTGAAGGCACATTAACTGATAGAAGCTGACTTAAAAACGTTTCAAAAACGGACAGAAACGGACAAAAACTGATAACTGTTATGCATGAAATTTTAAAAATTTATCAATTTTATTCATCAGATGGGGATGAATGATATTTTTGATTCCAAAAAGTCCTGCTTGGACAGAATTTTATCATCTCCTATGAAAGGTACCAATTTATATGTTGACACAGTCATTCATAAAGCTATCATAAAAGTTGATGAAGAAGGAACAGTGGCTGCTGCTGTAACAGGTAACTGAGTACCAATATTTTCATTCGAGTTGAATCTTTATTAAAATCAATTCCAGTAATTTTGTCAAGATCAGTAGAACCAACACTTTTGTTCAACTATCCATTTTTGTTTATGCTGCGAGCGGGTCCAACCATTCTCTTCATCGGACAATTTACTGGCAACCGTCCTCCATCATTCAGTGATCCAGATGACTGGAAAAAATATCCTATTTCAGATGGGGACATTCAAAAATTGATGAAAAAAAATTGATTTTTTTGTAGTTGGAATCATGACATTTTATGGCTAAAATTGACAAAAAGTAACCTTTGTTAAACACATTAATTTTAAAATTTGAAAATCAAATGTTCCCGTAATAAACTATAGAACTTCCTGTTATGATAAAGTAACATTTTACATTTTTGAGATTTTTTTTACATTTTCCGTTCATTTTCAGTAGAATTGAGGCAAAATGAGAATTTTAAGTAAATATTTTTTTAATTCCTTTATTTTATAAAAGTTGTTTAGTTTTAAAGTGGTTGTATTATTTTTAGATTTTTTGTATATTTTCACTGAATTTTTAACATATTTAATGGCCCAAGATAGAATATTCTTGTTGTCTAGACAAAGCTTTGCCACTGATCTGTTTAAGGTATATAAAATTTATTTTAATCCAGAAGATCCATGTAACCTCATATTCCTGTCTGGCATAAACTATTATTATTCAGAACCTCTCCAAACCTGAAAGCTTCGTGATTGCACCAGGATCAATAGATTTTGCCATCAGCGCTTTGTTTTTTGGTTCAAGCCAACAAGCATTCTTGGAAATGATGACTGGATTGCACTTTCCGAAGAATTATAGCATGAATATGATTCAAAATAACTTCATGCTTCTTAATAAAAATTTGAAAAATGTTAAAGGACTGGAAATCGGTGAGACAATTGAAAAAATTTAGAAAATTTTAATAATTTTTAAATCTTAGCAACAAAGTTGTATATTAATATGACAATGGCTTTTCAACTAAGCTACAAAATGGCAATTGAAAGAGTTTTGAACGCAGAAATTGAGCTAATTTCTTTTGCTCAAAATGTCCAAGCAGCTCATCGGATTAACTCTTACATTGCTGAGAAAACCCACAACATGATCAAAAATGTTATCAGTTCAGATTCAATTAATTCAGAAACATCAATGATTCTCTTAAATTGCATTTATTTTAAAGGTTCCTGGCTTTACAAGTTCCCAAAACATAAAACTTATACGGGACAATTTTACATTGACGAAACCAACACAGTCTCTGTCCAGTACATGACACAAAAAGCTGATTTTATGTTTGGATACATTGAGAAACTTGGATGGGCACAAACTGTATCACTTCCTTATAAGGACTCAGATATGACAATGTTGTTCATACTTCCTCGTTACAAATATGGATTGCCAGATTTAGTTAACAACATGACAAATTACGACTGGTCTACAATTGATCAACAAATGTGGTTGAGTGAAGTGATAGTCAAAATTCCAAAATTTAATGTTTCATTTGATCAGCAAATTGATAAAACTTTAAAAAATGTAAGTAGGAGTCTGGTTTACTCAATCTCGATGATGGGCTTTTTATTTTCATGACATCTACAAAAAAAAATTGACAACACACTAATGTGCCATGGCACACAGGCTGCTCATCTTTGCTGTATATGATCTTTGTATTGTTAAATGTTTAAAGAGCTGCCTGGCAAAATTATTAAATAATTTGATATATTTCAGATGGGATTTCAGATGATTTTCGAGCCAAATAAAGCAAATTTAGATCGCATTTTAATTTCACCGAATAAAAATACTAAACTTTATGTGGACGCATTAGTCCATAAAGCTGTCATGAGAGTTGATGAAGACGGAACTGAAGCAGCCGCTGTTTCCAGTAAGATTAATTATCAAAGACTTTTCTGATTTTATTTATTTAACTTTTCAGTGATTATGACAAGATCAGCAGAAATGGAATTTACTGCAGATCATCCATTTTTATTTATGTTGCGTGCTAAATCTAGTATATTATTTATTGGTCAATACACTGGTGACATGTCTAAACCGTTTATAAATGCAGCACAATTTCAAACAACTAATATTCCTGACAGCATTCTGAATGGAATCTGAAATTTTTATTGAATATCAAAAATAAATATTGATTTATTTAAAAAAAATTTTTATTGAAATTGTTTTAAAATTTTTGAAAAATTATCGTCGAATCGGCACCAATGGTGGCGGTTCACTAGCTTGTAAAGCTTGCCTTTCGACCCCTAAACTCATTTTGTTTGCCACATCAACCCTTCTATTTTCAAAAAATACTAACGGCGGCGGTTCTAATTTTTTAACCTCGCAGAAATTTCCATCAAAATTCATTACAAAATTAATCATTCCATCATCAATGCAGTGTGACACTTGCTGCAAAAACTGAATCGGCCGTCTTAAATGAAACGGCGATGAAATCCAATTTTTTGTCGCAATTTTAACGGTTTTTTGTAATTTTTGAATTTTATTTGTTGGACCTTCACTTGATTTTGTGAATTTAATAAAACTTTTTGTTGCTTGCCGAGAAATTTTGTCAATTAAATTATCACAATTGGTTGGAACTGCCTCAAACATATTAATTAACTCACTCTGAAACATCTGCGTATGGTTATTGATGTTGTGAGTCAATCCATTAAAAATTGAAATTCTTTCAGCATTTTCAGCAAGCCATTTGGTATAAACATCATCACAAAGACTGTTCAGGTCTACATTTTTCTCATTCATCCATTTCCTAAGTGCCTCCCAGCCTGGTATGACGTAGTTTGTTGGAATCAGAGGCATCGATAAAATCATTTTAAGACTCGAAATTTCGAAAATATTTTTTGATATTTCAGTGAAGTTTTTGAGCACAGACTGTGCATAGTAGAAGTACATGATTTTTATTGTAGATTCTGGCCAACTGTTGTGGATGGATTGTTGTAAATTTTGATCCTTACTTGTAATGATTGTTGATGGATTTAGAGAGATTTTTAATTTTAAGAAGTTAAGCAATTGCTGTATAGTTTCATGATTTGATGATTTTATGAGACCAATTGCTATTGGACATTCGCGGCCTTTAATTAAAGCTATTAATGTTAAGATTTGGTAACGATTTGTTTGAGATTTCATGTTATATTGTGATGTTTTGCAATGAAAATCGCAATGCTCCGAATGTTCAGTTACGAAATTTTGTTTCTCATTGCCATTTTCAGTTTTCTGTTCAATTTGTTTGTTTGATGCTTGTTTGATGCTTTGTTCTCCTGGGATTGAGCTTTGTGGAATATTGAATTGATTTTGAGTAGAGTTATCAGAATTTTCACTGCAGTTGACAAGAAAATCTTCATAGTATTGATTCTGATCCACAAACTCTTCATTGGGAATTTGTACTGTCAATCCAGAAGTCTCACTTATTTCCTTTGATGAATCTAATGTATTTTGAAAATAATTTTCAGTTGAACTGCATGCTGAATACTCTGTTTGAATAATTTGAGAATTTTCAGTTGGATTATAGTTTTGATACACCAGACTCATATTTCCATAGCTTTCCAAGGGAATTTGATTGTTGTATGCAAAATTTTGATTTAGGAAAGAAATTTGATGTAGCTCTTGACATGGCGGATACAAACTTTGATCCGTTTGAGCTACATATAATGTCTTGTTTGTTATATCATTATTTTGAATCAACTTTGTACATTTCTCTTTAAAACTTTGAGCTATTACTTCTGTTTGACCAATTTTTTCTTTCAAAGAATTGTCGAAATCTTTTTCTTTTACAGTCCCAATTTCTAGTTCTTTGATGCTTATTAAATCTTGAACATCAATTTTCATTCCACAATCTATGTGAATTTCCTCAATTTTACCCAATGTATTCAGTGTCACTTGATTCATAAGAATTACTTTTGTATTTTTGTTGATGTTTTCTGTGTAGAAGTATTTTTGATGGTAATTGGTCTTGAGGTTGCAGATTTTTTGAGTGTCTCCAACATTTTTAATTTTTTTAATATTTTTTTGAAGGCTTTCAATTTTTCGCTTCTTTTTCTGAATTTTGTTTAATTTTTCCTCAATATTTTGCAATTTTTCCTCAAAATTTTGCAAACTTCCTTCAAAAGTTTTCGATTGGTGCTCGAATTTGCGATATTTTTGCTCGCTATCTTCCATCTTTGTTTCTAATTTGTCCATTTTTGTGAAATTTTCATCGATTTTCGTCAAAGTGTTTTGAATATATTCCTCATTTTTACGACCACCTTCTTCAATTTGACACAAATTTCCTTCGTAAATCTTTTCAGTGTCGCTTTTTTCCTCAACTTCTTTCAACTTTTTCTCTTCAATTTTTCGTTTTTCCTCTAAAGCTTTTCCTCTAGCCTTCCTCATTGTGCTCTCAGCTTGTGCAAATGGATACAAAATTGATGCCTCACTATGGTTCAGTGTCTCTTCTAGGTAAATATCAACTAGTGCCTTGTTTGGCTTTTCAATGGATTTTTTTGTAAGAACTTTTCTGAATTTTTCGACTGCATTGTTACGAGCTTCTTTTTCGTGATCGTGCGGAATCGATATAATGACTTTTGAGTTTTCTATGATGATTTTTCCGGGACATTTTTGGGATTTTGAGCGGGAGCAGCGATAATAACTAAAATTATTTTTTCAAATGTTATTAAGATTCAAACAAAAAATTAATTTTGAAAATAAATCAACATATTTCTACCTTTTTGAATCTTTTTTGTATGCCAACCAATACTTATATCCATCAAGATGCATCTTCCTTCAAGTTTTATCAACAAATTATCTTAAATTTTCCTCATTTTATCACAAAATTCTAAAATAATAATTTTAACAAAAAAAATTGGAATCTTTTTTGCTTTATTTTGTTTTAAAATGCTGCAAAACATTAAATTGCTAATAGTTGAACTCTATATGTCAAAAAGCCGAGTCGAATGTTGAACAACATTGAGAATTTTTCATATAGTATTTGAAAGTAAACAAAAGGGATTCAAAATATTGAATCTTGTTGCGAAAAACATTGATTTTTTGTTTTGTAGATGACGTTATAATGCTAAACAATGTTTTTGTAATGTTTGTTGATGCTTAGCAATGTTTTGAAATGTTTTTGGATGTTCATTGTTACGATATTTTGAGCAACTAATTTTTTTTTTAAATGCTGATTAAAAATTGAGCAAAATTGAAACATGATTCAGGAAAACGATAAATTGGTTGGAATTCATAAACATTTTTTTAATACGACATAATATTGAATAACATTTACAAGTGAGTCATGATAATTTGTAAAAGAGAATTTTCTTATTGACTGTGGTAGGCAATTGTCACTGAATATTTTTGCTTTAGAATTTGATAGTTTGACACTTGAAGATACTCAAAAACACATCATTGTAAAAGTTTGATCATTATTAGGGAATCTAAGTTTTCAATAGTTTTAAATAAAATAACAAATTTTGATTGAAAGTATATTATAGTATAAAAAATTATTAATTTTAAATCTTTTGATAGTTTACTATTATTTTTCATTAGCATCTAAATACGAAATATAATCTTACTAAAAACTGCTTTAAAAGTACAAAAAACCAAAAAATGTTTACAAAACACAACAAATAGAAACAAAATCTATAATAAATGGAAAACAAATATCAAATACAAATTTGCTTATGCAGTATTGTTAATAATCTCTAGTCAAACTGCTGAATTCTGTACATGCAGATATGAATTGAATATTTTGTAAACTACCAGTCGAACTGGAGATTACCAAACTTCGTTCTAAGCCTATAAACTACATGAAACAAAAGATATTAAAAATTCCCATAATGACTGCAAAATATGGAGTCATTTCATTCATTTGACTTCCATTTGCTTTATGTGTCTCATGCCCTAAAACTTCATTAACATCATCAACGCCAGAAAGGCAAATTTGATTTTTTCTATCAATTTCGATGGCTCTAAATACAGAAACTGTAGCATATCTCGATCGCATTTGAATATCATGATTTGAAAATTGACACTGATAAAATCCTTCATCCTTGAAATTAACAGCGATGATTTGAAGAGAATAACTTCCATTGTTTTCATCTCCAACCATCGAATATCTCTTGTAACCCACTAAATCACGATCGATTCCAAGCCCAAAGTTGTTTTTTGTCCACTGAACAGATCCATTTGTGTGTGAAATAACACAATTTAAAGTTAATGAGGTTCCAAGCTGTGCGTAGACATCCTCGGGTTCTTCTAAGAATTTGTAGATTATTGATTGTTGGAATTCGGTAGTTATTGAGTCACCGTTGATGGGCTTGTCATCGATTTCATGGTCGAATTGAGAAATTTCGTTTGATGAAACTGAAATTAAAGTTTTCAGTAGTTTTTTCGGATAATTTTCAGATTATTTTAATTAAAATTGATCAACATGATTATTCTATAGTTAGTTAAAAATCTTAAAATGTTCATTCATTTCTCTCACCTCGACTGTTAATAACAAGCGAATACACTGCAACTTTCATCAAACTCCATGTTATCATAAATACAAAAGTATAAAATTTTACAGACATTATATTTAAAATGTAAATAAATGATCAATTATCTAACAATGAATATATGAATATGAATTATATATTCATCTAAACCTTCTGCCATGAGATCTTAAACAAAACTGCATCTTAACTCGATTTATATTTTTGAAAAATTAAACAAAAATGAGAGTTTAAGAGATGTTCTATTTCAATAAAGAGCAGAATGTTGCAGCATGGCATTCGTGTTGCATAAACTATATAGAGTGATTTTTTATATTTTGTTCTAGCATATTTATACTTCTCTAGCATATTTTCTAACTAAACAAAATTTTAATGGTAAATTTGGAATGAAATTTCATAGCCTTAACCCCAATTTTAAATATGTCACATACTTATCTTTTTCGTGACCACTTTGAATTTCTACCATTATTTCCTATCATTATGGTTCCATAGAAATGTCAACAGATCTTTTTATATTATAAACGATTAAAAGAATATAAATTTTTAATTGACCACGCGAAATTATTGTAAATTTCAAAATATATTATTTTTGGGAGGCACACGATAATCGTGATGCTAACAAGCTTTTCTTCGTGATGCTAACATTTTGCTGTACTTGAATGTTTATTCATTTCCTTTAAACAAATTCACACCGTTTCACAAATCATTTTTTAATAGCTTAGGAATGTGTTGTGAAAAACACGACTTTAAAAATAAGTTACTTGATTTCTTAAAACATGTACAGATTTAAGAAACGCATTTTCTATTTTAGGTATCATTTTCAGCCGAGTTTTAAGCGCATTTTTCTAAAATGACGCTTTTGTTAAAATATGTGGAATAGGCCATAGGCACGATTGTGTAGAGATTTTTTTGATTGGTGCTATGATCTAGATTTGAAAATTCTAATTCCGATCCCGAACGAGATTGGGATTTTAAGAAAGCATGTTGTTGATGCTTCCTTCACTGCGTTGTCTACTTCCTGGGTATGTACTGGGTTGTTGTCCTCAAGTGGATTTTCGTCTACGAAAATAGTCAGCTCGAGATTGGGATTTTAAGAAAGCATGTTGTTGATGTCTTGACTTCGGCTTTAAAAGAAAAATCTTGGCAATTTTTTGACATTACGTTGTCTAAAACTAGTTGTCTAAAATCACATTTTTGTCTACTTGAAATTATTCTTTAAAAACCGCAGAGCTTTGAATGGAAAAATTGACTTAAATCCACAAAAAATAAATTTTGAAGACAAAATTTCAAAACCAAGTTTTGATTTTCTATAATATTGAAAAACTAGTCTAAAATTTAGCAATGTGATAAAAATGTTTCTAACAAATAATTGTTTATATTGTTAATTTTATCAATTAATTTGAAACTGAATCTTTTGGAAATCGGTGGTGGTTTTGATTTCGGTTGTTGTCGTTACATTGATTTAGTCTTTCCACTTCTCGATGATATTTCACTTTGTTTCCTGATGTTGCATTCTTGTGAGATTGCTGTTATTTCTCGCCGCAGAATAAATTTAGAAGACAAAATTTCAAAACCAAGTTTTGATTTTCTTTAATATTGAAAAACTAGTCTAAAATTTAGCAATGTGATAAAAATGTTTCTAACAAATAATTGTTTATATTGTTAATTTTATCAATTAATTTGAAACTGAATCTTTTGGAAAATAGAAAGACCACTTTATCCCCTCATCATTAGGAACTCACATCTCGACGTCCGAAACAAATTTCTCATCTACAAGCTAGCCGTGAGACCTTTCTTCACATACGGAAAAGATAACGGATCTACATACGGCAGCAAAAATACCCTCTATTGAGGACCACGTCGTAAAGTTGCAAGCAAACTTCAACACTCGTCTTGCATCGCGAAACACCGATATGTAAAGCATAACATAAAATAAAGCAAAACAATTTTGAAAAAGTCTGAATCCTTAAAAATTAAATAAAAATAAAATGTATCCAAACTTTGTACATAATTAAGTTAAGAATTTAATGATTAAAAAGTTTATTTGAAAAAAGAGGAAAATAGAAAGTTGATAGAAAGATAATACGCAAATTTGCGGAAGATCTTAATTAATGGAGTTTCCACAGACCATCTCTAAAGAGCTGATATATAATAAGGAAATATTACTCCTGCATTACAGCGCAATTGGGCAGATTAACGCCTTGTACATGGTTACTTTGGCGAGTCTCTAGATTCTCTTGGACGTTAGTAGATGTCTGACAGTAAAATAAGCACTTTGGACTGCCAAAATCCTTCGCTTTATTTCCAATGATGTGTCAAAGTTCTTGCTGATAATAGCTTCCAGGTAATTCCGGTGATGGGTAAAATCCCGTTTTTGGAAACCCTACTCGAAACTCTTATCACCAATGACAAGATGTGAGACGACTAACAAATTTTTAGTTACTTTTACTTATTTCTTTGGCTAGAGCTCAAGGGGTGCCCATTACCGCGTTAAAAAAACGTCTGTTATTCGAAAAATTTAAAAATGTAGTGAATTTCTGCTTTTTTCAATTTTTTTTTTTTCCATAGAAGCCACCAAGGAAATAATGAATTAGATTCATCTAATCGAGTAAATAGTGTAAAATTTAAAATTAAATAAACGTCTATTTATGGCGAAAAGATTATGATTTTATGAACTCGTCTCTAGTTTTATTGTTTGATTTATCCTTCTACAAATTTCAACTATTTTACTGTAAAATAAAAGAACTCGTAGAAAAAACAAAATATTATTTCACTTCGACAATTTATGACACTGATTATGATCCCTCAAATTGCACGTTTTGGGAGATTGTTTAACGACATGTCGTGGAAATCCTTCATAAAAATATTTTAATTATGAAAACTGATTTTTTGTATAAAAACTGCGCCAAATTCCAAATAAATCATCAATCAGCTTCGTCATTTCAAAGTGATCAGTTCAAATTTTTTTAAAAGAGTCTTTAAAAATGAATTTCATCAAATTCTTTGTCATAGTCATTGTTTTCATCGCTCAATTAATCAGCATGGCTTACGCCGGCTCAAACACTTACATTGAATCATCATCAGAAATAATACCATCATCATCACATACTGATCCAATCATTGGGGTAACACCAAGCATAGGATGTTAAGAAGTATTAATTTTGATGAAAAAGTTTGATATTTTTTATGGATGGTTGTGAATTATAATATACGAAAAATGGATTGAATTTTTAAATAGAAACAATTTTAATAAAAAAATAATCTTTATGGTTAAAAAATAGTTTTTTTGTGAGTTTGTTAAATTCTTTCAAATCTACTTTTGATCTTCCTGAAATTTCTTTAATTCATTTTAGACATAAGAGCAAATCCGCAGAGTTCAAAAAATTCAAAAATTTGGTTTTTCACAAATTTTTCGTTAACCGATGTTATGTCACTCCAAAACAGTCTATATATTTTATTGGTCCTTTAATTAATAATTTATTTTTTTTACTTTTTTTCCACACGTTGTCTCGTGTAATAATCCGTTAAAAACTAAACATTAACACCTTCGTCAAACGATTGCAATAACAATTGTTATTGAGCTTTTTGAGATTTAAAGTTTTGGGAAACAAATTAAAAATTATTCAAATTATCGATAATTCAATTTGAAAAATTAATTAATGATTTTTTAAATACCATAAGTGATTTAAAATTGGATCGAAATTAAGATTTTGTAATAAATTCGTTATTTTTGATGAAAAAAGATATTTTTAGACGGGTTTAGACATACCTATAACATGTATGGGCAAAGTTAAGAAACTTTTCATGTATTCAGGTACGGCACTAAAACTGGAACTGCCATAAGTCCTAAACGCTGCTCTGGACGTAAAAAATTATTTCAAATTTGAAATTATGGGAAAAAGGAGATCTGATTTGATATGTAACATGATAATATAAAAGTTTTTGGACGAATAAAATATTTTGGCCTGCGAGCAGCCTGGTCGGGAACTTTGAGTAGTCATAACTTCTGTCTGAGACATCGGTTCCTCAAAATGTTTGCTGGACGTTGTTGGACACAATAAGTAGATCAATTTTGTATAATATGTTAAATAAAGTTAATTGTAGGAGGAGATGCCGTTTTAAATCCAGAAGTACGACGGCTTAAATCACCAAAACTTCAACATGCTATATCTAGGAACTGGAAGTAGGACGAAAATATTTTTTTGATGGACGCAAATGGACACAATATGGACTCAATTCTGACAAAGTTTCAGAGCAATCGGACACTTCATGCCGTGGTACTTCAGTCACACATACTTAGGAGTACAAGTACTAAATTTGTAGAACAAAATATTTGAATTTTCAAAAACGGTTTTTAATTATATGAAAATGATAAATTAATACTATTTTACCAATTGTAATGATTGAAATTGAAATTGACACTATTTATTTAACTGTCACAGACGTGGCATCTATAAAAGAAATACATTTGCTTCACGAAATAACGGTAAAAAGTTTTTTAAATTTTTGACGTAATTTTGTAATAAACTTCTTTTCAAAAAATATTTTTTTACCGTCCTTCTTTCGGCGATAAGCCTGAATCCTTAAAATTTAAAAACAAATGTATCCAAACTTTGTGCAAAATTAAGTTAAGAATATAATGAAGAAAAAGTTTATTAAAATAAAAGCGTGATTTTAAAGTTAAATTTTCTCTAAACAATCTCTGAAATGATTTTATGAAATTAAAAGTGTTTTTTTTCGTCTGATTGTACTATAACATGACCAAAACTAATGATAATATCATTTTTACCTCGTTTACCTTAAGGTCCTTAACTTATTTGAATGATTGTCGAGAACAAATTTTGTAATTGAATTTTCGACCACTTCTACTGTTCCTATCGACCTGAAATTTTTTTTTATACATGTGTATTTTAATATTCAAGCACTAACGAATCATAAAAATGCTTAGTTATAGTTAAATTCAACATCATTTTGTATGATTAAATTTATAATGGTTAAAATTCATAAATAATGGTGTGTACACAATAAACAATAATATAATTAATTAATTATACCCAACGTTATAAATTATCCAAGCTATCATTAAATTGAATATCATTGGAACGCGGAAATGGTTTCCGTTAACAATTTGAAATAATTTTTTTTTTTATTCAACATGTTTTTTTCCTATAAATAAAGCCTGAAATTCAAACAATTTAACATTTTCAATTTTTTTTCTGATATGACTAATTTAAATTTTTTTTTCCTGATTTTATTATTTTCAGCAATTACTTTTGTGGTCACAAGAAAACAAGATGTTGAGCCTTATATACGATATAGAAGTATAAAGTGTGCAGGATCTCCAAAAAGTATATCAAGTTGCAAATGCTTTATAAAAGCTTATAGTCGGAAAAATACAACCCTTAATATCTTTGTAAATATGTCGAGACCATTTTACCATTCCATTATGACTTATAATTGGAATTACAAGTCAATATCCAATTCATTACGTTCAATCATAAATCATACATATGACATTTGTTTGTTTTTGAATGGTACGAAAGGTCATCCAGTAATTGATTGGATTTTGGGAATGATGCCAACTTTGAAAACTTATATTCATCCTTGTCCTTATGAGGTGAGTTTTAATAATAGAGTTATAGAGAAAGAGCTGAATTATTGAATTTTCATATATATATATATATATATATATATATATATATATATATATATATATATATATACAGGGTTGTTAAAAGCAGAATCTGGTGTGTTTTGAAAATATGTCACAGGTAAAAATGTGTGGATATGTGTGGAAAATGTGTGAATATCCACACAAATCCACACATTTTTCTCTGCGCACACATGGAATATGTGTCATATGTGTACACATGCTGTAAATCAGAATATATTGTAACAACTCTGTATATATATATATATATATATATATATATATATCTTTTTTGTCAAATTTTGAAAAATCATAATTTTGCGATTTTACGATAGTGTCTAATCCTTGTTTAAAACAAACTACTTTTAAGGGTTACTTAGAACTGAAGGACCTCCAAATTGACATCGGAAAAGGACTCTCTGTCTTTCCAGCTGGGATTTATGTAACTTTCATGAAAGTCAGAGATGAATTTGACGATAATGTCTTTACGATGAATTTTACACAAGAAATAATATCAAAAGATCGAAATGAGTTTTAGTAAACGTTATTAATTTTTATACTTTAAATATAATCTTATTATAAACCTAGTAAAAATCATGTCAAACAAGGCTGTTATTAATTTTTTAACGGTAATTCGGGCTTTTTTTCAGGTTTTTAATCATATTTTTACAATTGAAAATTACAAAGTTAAAGTTAAAGTAGAAAATTACAAAAGTCCTCGTGTTATTGATCGAGGGACTTAAGCGCATTTTTGTCCCAGCGATCAGTAATTGATTAATAAGTAACTTCTAGATCTACAAAACGAGATCCAGTAAGATCTAGTTAACTTCCAGAACTAAAACACAAGATCCAGTAAGATCCAGATCACTTCTAGACCTAAAACACAAGATCCATTAAGATCCAGTTCATTTCCAGATCTAAAACACAAGATCCAGTAAGAACCAGTTTACTTCCAGACCTAAAAACCAAGATTCAGTAAGATCCAGTTCACTTACAGACCTAAAAACCAAGATCCAGTAAGATCCAGATCACTTTTAGACCTAAAATTCAAGATCCAGTAAGATCCAGGTCAATTCCAGATCTAAAACACAAGATCCAGTAAGATCCAGGTCACTTTCAGACCTAAAAACCAAGATCCAGTAATATCTTGGTCAATTTCAGATCTTGAAAACAAGATCCATATAAAACTTCCACAAATTTAATAACTTCATCATTTAACGGAATTTCATAATTCAAACCTCATAACGGTCAAAAAAAATTCAAACATTGTTCAGTAAACACTGTAAAAACATCGACAAACATTGAAAAACACTGTTAAACAATGAAAAAACGTGTTGTTTTTGTTGTTGTTGTATATGAAAGTGAAAAGTTGTTAATTATAGTATTTATGCTTTGATTTGAAACTTTTAAATGCATTTGCCCGCAATAAAACAATAACACGGAGCTAATAAAACAAACCTGAGCTCTCTACGATGTCTAATTGCTGAGATAAGCACTTAGCCCGAACGAACGAACGAACGAACGAACGAACAAAGTGTCTTATTAAGCTACCTTTTTGAAAAAAATTTCAAAAATGCGCTAAAAACAACTGAGATTTTTAAAACTTTTAAAAGAAGGTTAAAGCGGAAGGAAAAACGGAATGACGGAAGAATTAGTGAATTATACTATATTAATGAAATAAAATAATGCAAGCAATCGAGTAATGGAAATGACTAAAAATTAATCCAAATTATTTTTATTATTCATTGATTTACAATTTTTCATAATTTTAAATGTTCATTTTAAAGTGTTTTAATAGAGACTATCAAAAATTTAACGAAAAAACAAAAAAAAAAAAACATTGGCAGCTATTAAAAGTAATTAAATTGTTTTAAATATTTGTATTCTAGTGGTTTTTAGTCGAATTCGAGTTTCTGGCCAAAATGTTTGAAGTTATGTTTTTTCCAATATTTTTTTTAATATCCACAGCAGTTAATTTACCAGCTCGCAATCAAAATTTTGAGCCTTATTTTCGCTTTAAAAGTGTCAAATGTTCAGGCTCAAATATCACAATCATAAATTACAAATGCTACATTAAAGCGTACAATCGAACAAATACAACATTAAATGTTATTATGACACTTTCGAGACCGGTATTCAAAATGAATATGCGATTTGATTTGGTTTACAAATCAATTTCAAACTCTCAGCGATCAATAATTAATGCAAGTTACGAAATTTGTTCAATAGCTAACAGGACCACAACTAATCAACTTTTTCAGTGGTTCATAGGAAATATTCCAACTTTGAAGCAAATTATACATCCATGTCCTTATGAGGTACATTTTTAATTTTATTTTGACGTATTTTGGGGTTTAATATTCATTCAACAGTTTTACCTAGAAGTTAGAGCATTTAGCCAATCATAATGTTATTTTATCATTACAGGGGAATGTTGATTTCAAGAATATAAATATTGACTTTAAAAATGCTATTTCGACCTTTCCAGCAGGAATTTATCAAGTAAACTATAATATTTTCGATAAAATTGATGACAATGTATTGAAAATGAGAATAGTCATGGAACTTTTTTCAAAAGATACAAAAGAATTCAAATAAAATTTATCTTGATCAATTTTTTTATAATTTTGTTTTTTTTTTTTATATTTACACCGTTTCCACTTGGGAATGCCAACAACAGCCGATGTTTCTAAAAAAGCAAAAAACTTTCGTTTTCATACAACATTTCAATATCAATGGTTACTAAGATTTTTGTAACTTTGAGCACGTGCCAAGCAAAGCTTGGCCTACCCGCTGTAGCTCGATCCCTTCTTGGACTACTCGATGTAGCTTGATCCCTCAAACATTTGTTAAGCAAAGCTTGGCCTACCCGCTGGTGATTGATCCTTCAATCATGCGCCAAGCGAAGCTTGGCCTCCCTGCTAGAGCTTGATCATATGCCAAGTGAAGCTTGGCCTACCCACGTAGGGTTTCTGATTCCGTTAACGAAAACAGAAAACGGGCCGTTTTTTTTTGAAAAATTAATAACGGAAAACCGTTTTTTACTAGCCGTTATTCCGTTTTTAAATATAAATTTTTCCTTGAATTTATTGAATTTCATAAAATTTTTAACAAATCTTTAGACCAAAGAACACTTTTAATCAATATATTAATCTAACAAAACTAGCATTCGTCAATTTTTTGGTCTGTGGTAAACTTTTATAAGTTAATTTTTTAGGGCGCACCAAAAATTTTTTTGAACTTTTTGACTAAAATATACTTTTTAAGAAATTTTCTGCGTTTTTTGTTTTATACACTTTTAAATATCGTTATTATTAATTAATACTTTCTCCAATATTTTGCTTTGGGAACTAAGCAAGCTTTCAATCAAATACATAATTAGAGATTAATAAATAAGAATCATGAATTTGTAGAGTTTGCCAAAATAAGATGCATATAGATGCATTGATGCAGAAAACTGCAGGCCTGCGTATCTGGATGCGCATCTAAATGCATCTGAAAATTTTCGTTTCATATATATAGACAAAAAATACTGAAAAATTAAATTTTTTCAAAATTTTTAAAATAAAGTTAAATTATCATAGAAAATGGTATGGATGCGCACCTAGAACAATAGAAATTGCAGGCCTGCGCATCTAGGCGAACCCTATGAATTTGTAAGGTATAAAGGAAATGACGACCAAAAAATTAAAAAAAAACCAATTGAAAAAAAAATAATAATAGATAAACTTAAGAACTAAATGTGGATCAGCCTGCTAGATGCTTTTGCTTTGACGGTTCGATTGAAGTTGATGATCACCTTCCAGGCTTGATCTATATTTGAAGTTTTTTCGAGTTCGCCCACTAGAAGATAAAATCGATTAATGAGATAATCCATGTTCGGGATGTTCTAGAGCCTCTCTTGATCGTCAGAAAGCCTTTTTAGATAACTTTTGGTTTTGGCATACTCGCTGAGCTTTTCCGCGTATGTGATCCACTTTAATGAAATAAGCCGAATATTCTTGGCTTTCAACTCCTTGATTATCTTGTTTTCATCTTCGATGGTATTGACACGGAATTGCGTTGAACTTGATGACTAGATCTTTCAGTCTCTTTGAACTTTATGCTGTACTTGATTTTTTTGTAGCTCAATTTTTTGAATATTGGCTTAAATGCCGTTTTGACTTGAGGTATTACTGCTTAAGACTGCTTCTTTTTGTTGAATTCTCACCTTGAGGATTTTCTGCATTTATGCAAGTAGGCAGGGACTTTCTTCCCATTCTTGATAAGTTGAGGACTGTCCAACCTTTTCCTTCCAATGCACTGTTGTTTCACATTTTATGATACTTGAAAATTAATTAAATCTTCGAATGAATATTTTTCCCCTTTTTGTTTATGCGGGGCGTGAAACTTTCTCGACTTGTTCAAAAATCGGGACATTTTGAGGCTTTGTCACAACAAAGCAGCAAAGAAGAAAAGTACTTTAGTGAACACAAGAAATTTTAATATTTATTTATGAATCCTAAAAGACTCACATTCAAGTTATAGAATACATAAAAGAATTAGATCTTTACGACTTGATTTGAGCCACACCAGGTATGTTATCACTAAAACAAAAATGTAAATACAAAAAATGAAAAATGTAAAGAATGAAGCATAAAAGGTTTTTTACGCCGATTGGAAAGGTTTGAGTACGTTTCCACACGGCTTTTTCCTTTTAAAAAGAAGAAGAAAAAACAGAATCAGTAAAGGTCCTTCAATTTTATTTCGGACCATAATAAAGATAATAATAATAATAAGACTCACATTCAACATAGATTAGGACTTAAAGGCATTTAAAGGTCCTGAGGAGAAGACATAGAAGATAGAGAAACTATTTAGTGCACTTAAGTGTAGGACAATATAACTAAAACTTTTTGAGTAACAGATAAAAAATTATTCAAGATGACTTCAGATGACTGGATTAACGTGGATAAACAGGAAATTTTCATATTTATTGACTATTTTCGTTTTTTTTAAATTATTTGGGGGTTCTTCTATTTGGGAATTTAGAATTTGTACATATAGTAGACGCCTAAATAATTTACAACTCTATTTATCAATGATGGATATTTTTATTTCAATAAATAAGTCATCAATGATGATTAAAATGCATAAATACACCTAATTGCGCATTAAGTAATAATATAATTAATTAATTCAAATATTACTCAATGTAATTTAAGAAATTTCGGTCATGATATTTCTAAAAAAGTTATTTTCTCATGGACATGCATGATGATCTTGAATCGAAAAAATTGTTCATAAATTGATTTTTTTCATGCTAAATTAACTTGCTCTTCGTTAAGCCTCTTTATAGATGCTATTGAGAAATATCTCTTATATAATTATGAAGCTTCAATTCGCTGTCTAACTTGAGTAAATTAATTTTGAACTTCATAATTTTTTTGTTAACAATTTCTGTGAAATTTTTAGTCGTAAATTTTTTTATTAATTGGACTCATTTTACTTATTTTTAATCGATTTTTATCTTTCAAATCATCAAAAGTTTATAATTAAATGAGAAAATCATAGCATATAATATTAAAAATGCTTAAAAAATTACAAAAGTTCTCGTGTTATTGATCGAGAGACTTTTTATCAAGACATCGTTGTTCGGAATGGTTTAAAAGATCAGTTCCATAAAGTTATTGCGGCGCCGGCCATTTAAAACTTTCAAATCAACGCATACAAACCAGAGGTCGAAGCCATTGTATTTTTTGGCGACATGAAGCCATTTAAAAATCATGTCAGTTATTTAAATTGTTCAATACATTAAATACTAGGATTTTCAGTCGTTTTTGCTAAGCTCAAAGATCTATTAAGCCTTAAATTTGGCTTTAACTGATTGTTTAGCCGATGTTTAGCCGATCGGCTATGAAATCGGCTAAAGTGCAATTCCGAGCTTGTTACAGCTAATAGTTTAATAAATATGGTTCGGAATCCTAGTTTTTTACATAGAGAACAGTTTTAATAACTAATATGAGTTTGTAGATGACATTATACTGGCAAAAAATGCAAAAATAATTTTAGCCGAAAAAACCCGCTTCGATCTCTGATAAAAACTATAATTAACAATTTTTCATTTTCATAACAACAAAAACACGATTTTTCATTGTTTTACAGTGTTTTTCAATGTTCTTTGAATTTTTAACAGTGTTTACTGAACAAATTTTAAATTTTTAATAATCGTTATGTGGTTTGAATTATAAAAATCCGTTAAATTATATGGAAGTGACCTGGATCCTACTAAATCTTATTTTGTAGATCTGAAAGTTACTTGGATCCTACTGGATCTTGTTTTTTGGATCGGGAAGTGACCTGGATCCACCTGGATCTCGTTTTGAAGCTCTGGTAGTAACTTGGATTCTACTGGATCTTGTTTTTTGGATCGGGAAATGACCTGGATCCTACTGGATCTCGTTTTGAAGGTCTGGAAGTGACCTGGATCTTACTAGATCTTGGTTCTTAAGTCTGGAATTGACCTGAATCTTACTGGATCTTCGTTTTTAGGTCTAGAAGTGACCTGGATCTTACTGGATCTTGGTTTTTTGGTCTGAAAGTGACCTGGATCTTACTGGATACTGTGTTTTAGGTCTGGAAGTAAACTGGATCTTACTGGATCTTCGTTTTTAGGTCTAGAAGTGACCCGTATCTTACTGGATCTTGTGTTTTAGTTCTGGAAGTGACCTGGATCCTACCGGATCTCGTTTTGTAGGCCGGAAAGTGACCAGAATCCTACTGGATCTTGTTTTTGAGGTCTGGAAGTGACCAGAATCCTACTGGATCTTGTTTTTGAGGTCTGGAAGTGACTTATTAATCAATTACTGATCGCTGGGACAAAAATGCGCTTAAGTCCCTCAATCAATAACACAAGAACTTTTGTAATTTTTTGAAAAAAATTTCGCTTAAAACCGTTGTTTGTTTACAAAATTTTTAAATTTGATTAACGGTTTTCTTTTATTTGAAAATGTATATACAGTTTGCAAACTGTAGATTTTTTGTAGATGTAAAAAAAGTACATGTTAATAATTGTAAATTATCAGTAAGTCTTTTTTCGAACCCTATACAAATGTCTATTATTAACATTTATTTAATTATTCATTCATATACCATATGTGAAAATTGTTTGTTGTTCAATTCCATTTTCTTATTGATTTGTTATTTATTAGATCTATTAGTCCTGCGTTGATGACAAATAGTCATCAATTGGTATTCATGAGTCACTTAAAATAGAATATGAACTGTTCACTTCTTTTGAGCGTATTTTTCCGAAAGGAAAAGACGCCATTGTCCACTTTTTGTCTTCCGCCGATTGAGTTTTTTGATGTAGTTTATGGAGAGGCACCGAAAAAGCATTGACAAGAATTTATAGATTGATTTGAAACTTCTAAATGACCAATAACCTAATAACTCGATAGATTTAAGCTATTAAAATAAACAAGATATATCTACTATGTCTAGTTTTTGAGATCTCGCTTTCAAGCCTAACAAAGTGCTTGAATAAGCTACCTTTTTGAAAAAAGTTTCAGAAATGTGCTAAAAACTTTTTTTAGAGATTTTTATTGTCTTTGTAATTATATATGGTCGGGAATATAATATTCATATAAACAGATATTAGATGTCTGCGGTAGGGTTGTCAATTAAAAATATCAATGGGCTTGGACTTTCGAAAATTCACACTAAGTAACTTGATGTTTTTGACTTTTTTCCGGTTAACTGAGCATTTTCATATGAATTTCAGTAACTATGATTATAGAGAAAAATATCTCAATTAGAGAGTGTGAATTTTTATTCCAATTTTCGAAATTTTACAGAAAAATTCGTAAAAATCACTAAATACATGAGTTTATTATTATTATAGTTATTTTTATTATGGTCCGTCAGCAAAAGCTATTTTAAGACCGGCACAATTCCTTTTTCTTATCTACAAGTTTAAATTTAAAATCTTTGTTCAGGTGTTTACTCAGTGGATTGATTTTAAAAATCTTCGGCACTGACTCCCTTCCACTATCCGTCTCTTCCTCATTGTCCTCATGTTCAGGTTCATCGTCACTTTTATTGTTTTCAAATATATATTTAATTAATATATTTGAACGAGCTGTGGTGGTGTTGGGCGCTCTCTCAAGCTCATCTACGAGCTTACAAAAGTCATTTATGGTCTTCTCTATGTCTGGTATTCTCTTTAATTTCTCTTGGGCATCGTCACTCATACAGATTCTCAGATTTGGTTGCTTCTTTAAGTTTCACTGCTTAGCTCACGTGACTAGTGCTACTTTGAGTTGTGGAAACTGTTTAAATGAAAACAATTTCATTGATGAGTTGAGACCTGAGATCTTTGGTTTTGTGGTTTTCGAGGCTTTAGCTTCCGTGTATTTTTTAAATGCAGGACAACCACGGTGATTTGCTGAGTGATTACCGCCACAGTTGCAACATATGACCGTATCATCTTTGACTTTATGAGGACACTCTAATTAAATTCCGCAGTTTACCGATGCATGTCCCCATGCTTGACAGTTGTAGCACTGAGTTGCGTCTTTCTTTGTCTTCTTGAGATCTTCCCATCTAACCATTACACCATCAAGGGTGCGATGTAGAGAATTCAAAGTATCCAAAATGATTGATTGGTCAAAATGCACCAGAAACCAAGTGAATTCATTATTTCTAATGAAAGTGGTAACTTTTAAAGCAGGGACTTCTTCAACTTTAAAGAACTGAAGCAATTCTTCCTTTGATACATCGTAGAAACCTTTCAATATGAATTTCCTAGACTTTTCACAAGGTTCTGTGAATGTGTGGAATTCTACCTTTTGCGACTTGAATTTCTCCATCAGAATCTTTTTACATAATGATTATTGATTTCGATGCGATGAACATTGAAGATGGTGATTTTTGTCGTGAAGACGGTTTTTTGTCGTGATGACTGGTTTTGTCCGTATGGGCGTTTTTGCTTTCCCCAACTCTGCACGCTGCATGACCCAGGATCAATGCAACGTACCTAGCCACAATTTGTGTGTCGCGAATCACACAAATCGAGTCGGTGTGACTAGAACAGCGAAAAAGCATCCGAATCTAACTAGACTTTCCCTGGGATTGAACCCGGGTCGTTAGAACGGTAGTCCGACGCTCTAACCACTTGACCATTGCCGCTTTTTCGCTGCTTTTACGCCCATTTCCACTTTACTTCACTTAAGCACTCACTAATTGTTTGGATTATGTGTAATGTCCTGTCTTTTTCAGAGGAGGACTATCCAAAAATAATATTTAAAACAAGATTGCGTTTATTATGATTTAAATTTTGGGAGCATATTGATTTTTGGTTTATTTTGAAATTTAAGTCGTTTCCCGAAAATAATTAATAATATAAATTAGTTAATTTAGCATTTAAAAATTAATTGACACTGAATGTAGAAGGCAGTAGAAGGATTCAAAAAAATGTCGAAGAGAGTCGAAATTTCAAACTAATTTTGACCGTTATAAAAATCGATGTAAGGATCTGTTAATTTTCGACCTAAACTGTCACATGAAGCGTGATTTGATGTTACACAGCCTAAATATGATTTAAAGTTTAAGAATAAATATAATTCGTAATAATTTTTTAGTTTTCTTAACATTAAGTATTTTGGAAGTTTTATAACGGTCTTTCAAAATACAAAAATAAACGGTCATTTATTTTTTTGAAAATTTAAATAACGACCAATTTCGACATTTCCACAGTCAGGTTTTCATCTGTTTTGAGAAGATTAAGAAATAAATTGTGAAAAAATTTTTGCAAATGATTATCAAAAAATTTTAGGGTTCGCCAAAATTAGATGCAGATAGATGCAGAGATGCAGAAAACTGCAGGCCTGCGCATCTGGATGCGCATCCAAATGCATCTAAAAATTTAACCAAATACTTTAAAAACTATGAAAATGACAATTTTTCACATGAATTCACATATTATAATAATGAATAATCTTGGAAAATGCAAGTTTTCCCTTAATTTTCATATATAATGGCGAAAAACTTGGAAAAACACTGGAAAAATACATTTTTTTAATTTTTTAAAAATAAAGTTAGAATATCGTAAAAAATGTTATTTTTGATTTAGTTTCCCAATTACGACGGTGAAAAACTCTCAATAATGCAATTTTTCATCATTTTTTTTGAAAAAAATTTCCATACAAAAAGTTCAGATGGATGCAATTGGATGCGCATCTGGATGCGCATCTAGAACAATAGAAACTGCAGGCCTGCTGCAGGCCTGCGCATCTGGGCGAACCCTAAAAAATTTTAAGCGTTAGAATTTCTGAATTCGAAATGGAACTTATTTTACGGCTAAGCCCCAATATTTGGGTATTTGGTGCAATTTGAAACTTTTTGCGTCCTCAAATAGTTTGGATTTCCAAACCAAAAAATTTGTTTCTACCAATATAACGGTCAAATATAAAGAAATTATGAAATTATTCCTGAAAATTTTCAAGTATAAATTTTGCAACCCACAGAAAGTAAAGTCGAATTGGGGTGCTTTTTGCTTGTTTCTAGTAAAAACAACTCGGTTTGTGTGTTCGCGACAACCACATTGTGGCTAGGTACATTGTATTGGTATACCCTGTGTCAAGCCACTGTGCAGAGTTAGCTGTGTTATAATGTTAAATTGTTTTTAATATGCAACTAAATAGTCAGTTCACATCGGTCCGTCAAAGGGAACAGACGTGTTTTGATTCGCTCCGCAATTAATTCAAAATTCTCAAAAGCTCCAGATAACAACAACAGAGATTAAAAGTTTCGAATCTCAGTTCAACTTGTTCAGACGTGTTTTGACTTGTTCGGCAAAATGGTAGAAACAACAACAAATCTCAACAACGAGGAAAGTAACCAAAAACTTTCGGAAAAACAAACTGAATCTCAACAACAAGATTCAGCACCCGTGACAACTCTCATCACCGAGGATATAAACAACGAAAAGCAACATGACATTGAGATGGAAAATCTCAAAACAAAACAGACAACAATGGATCAATTCGTCCAACCATTAAGGGCAGAAAAACGTCGCAGCCAACTTGAAATCTTCAGTGCGCCAGCCAAAAAGATATCTAGTGCTAGCAAAAAGAAAGATGACAACAAAAAACAATTTGACTTCTCAAATGCCAGGACGAATCTGTACGATGACAGATTTTTCAACTTCAGCGGAGATAACAGCAAAGCACCAGAACAACCAAAACAAAGTGAAATATCATCATCATCGAAAGACAACAACCTAACATCACAGCAGAAACCAAAACCACCACCGATCCATATAACTAGTGGTGCAGGACAGGAGATCAGAAGGTTGATGAACCAGATCAACAACCAACCCAGGAGTTTTATGATCAACGTCAAAAAGGATAAACTCAAAACAAAAGTTGTATCAACGGAGAGTTGGGACGACTACGACAGATTCATCAAACTCCTCAGAGAAAAACAACACCACTTTCACACCTATGCAAACCAGGAACCACAGATGAAATTCGTGCTCTACGGACTTCCAATGATGGAGATCGTAGACTTGGAAAAGGAGTTGAAAACGGAAAACATATCACCAGTTAAAATTGTCAAAATGACAATGAAACAAAGGAGACACGAAAACGACGACGACCAGAACTACCTTCTGTATTTTAATAAAGTACAGGAAGGTAACATTTTGGAAAACCTTCGAAAGGTTAACTGTGTCTACGGCTTCAAAGTAAAATGGGCTAAATACAACAACAGGCGTAACGGACCTTCTTTCTGTTCGAAATGTTTGCAGTTTGGTCATGGACAACGTGGTTGTAACAAACCACTAATCTGTTTCAGATGCTCTGAACAGCATGATTCAAAAACCTGTCCTTACATTTCGATTGAAACCAACAAGGTCCCAATCGAAAAACTAAAGTGTCACTTCTGCGGCGAGAAACATACAGCAATCTCACAAGAATGTAACATCAGGAAACAAATAATCGAGAAGTGGAAAGCTAAATCAATGAACGACAACAACCCCTAACAGGCAATGAGCATGATCAGATGCGATATTTGTGATGATGAAACGGAGTTTTGATCATGATAAATTTTCATCATCACTCCATACATTATTTGATGACGGTACGGTACCGACGCGATCGCGCTTTTGTGATTATGATCACTGATCATGATCATTATTGCGTCTGATTACGATCATAACTTGTATGCAAGTGCAAACTTGCATGCAATTTTTTCACTTTCATAGTCACTGATCGTAATCAGACGCAATCATGAACATGATCAGTGATTGCAATCACTGAGCGTGATCAGTGATCATGATCACTTCGGGTTAGTGATCATGAAAAAACAAAAAAATTAATTAAGTTAACCAATTTTTTTTTGGTATTACATGAACTTTTTTAAGTATTTTTTTGTATGTGTGTTAGTAGAAATTATTAATTATTTTTCTGAAAATTTTAAACTTAGAATTTTTTTTTCGGTCACCCATCTTATTGCTGCGTTGCTTAACTTTCGAGATCTCACGTTTTTCCTTGAAGCCACCATCTGTAAATATATAATAATAAAAATATGGCAAAAGACATATTTAAATTATTATATTTTTGATGATGCAAATTTCAAGAAGTAATGATTCTTTTTCACTTCGGATACCATTCGGGTTTTATTAGTTAACTTAATTAACTTTTTTTTCTTTTCATACTCACTGATCATGATCAGTGAACATAATCATGTGATTATGAAAAAAGTAGGGTTCGAGAAATATGTGCTTACATGTGCAAGCATGTTTATGCATACGTATGTATACAAATTAAAATTAGTGATTCCTTAAAAACCATTATTTAGTCAAATAAAGGAAAATTCAGGGAAAATTAGATTTATTAAGGTTTTTCATCCTAATTTGAGAAAAAAGATGCAAAACCTTACATTTTATAAGGTTTTCTTTTTAACTTCAGAAAATTAAGGCAGAAAATCAATTTTTGAAGGGTTTTCTTCCAAGCATAGAAAAATCGATATTAAAAATGTATTTCCAATCGTTTTTCATCCTAATGAAAATCTTTTTTTTATGATAGTTCCATGAAAATGACTTAAATCTTTCTGGATCTTGCATGACCTTACTGGATCTTCTTATTTGATCGGGAAAGTATTTTTTACCTTACTGGATCTTGTTTTTAGTTCGTGGACATGACTTTGGACTTTCTGGATCTTAAAGTCATTTAAACGAACTAAAAACAAGATTCAGTCAGGTCAAAGTCACTTCTACAAACAGAACTCCAGATCCAGTAAGATCAAAGTCATTTCCACGAACTAAAATCAAGATACTGTAGGGTCAAAATCACTTTAACGGTTAAATAACAAGATCCAGTAAGGTCAAAATTACTTCTTCGAACTAAAATCAAGATCCAGAAGAATCTAAGTAGCTTTTACGATCAAATACCAAGATTCAGTAAGGTCAAAGTCACTTCCACGAAATTAAACCAAGATCCAGTAAGGTCAAAGTCACTTCCACGAACTAAAATCAAGATCCAGTAAGGTAAAAGTTACTTTCCCGATTAAATAACAAGATCCAGTAAGGTCAAAGTCACTTCCACGAACTTAAACCAAGATCCAGTAGAATATAAGTAGCCTTTACGAACTAAAACCAAGATCCAGTCAGGTCAAAGTCACCTTTACGAACTAAAACCAAGATCCAGTAAGGTCAAAGTCACTTCCACGAACTAAAACCAAGATCCAGTAAGGTCAAAGTCACTTCCACGAACTAAAAACAAGATCCAGTAAAGTCAAAGTCACTTCCACGAACTAAAATCAAGATCCAGTAAGGTCAAAGTTACTTTCCCGATCCAATAACAAGATCCAGTAAGGTCAAAGTCACTTCCACGAACTAAAAACAAGATCCAGTAAGGTCAAAGTTACTTTCCCGATTAAATAACAAGATCCAGTAAGGTCAAAGTCACTTCCACGAACTAAAATCATCGTATACGTTTCATGCCAAGTAATCTTCCCCCTGATTGGAGTGATCATGCTCAGAACACATTTGATTATGTTCATTGATTACAATCAGTGAACATGATCAAATATCACGCTCATTGATTACGATCAGTGATTATGATAATTTGAAAATGAAAATTTCCAGTAGTGATTATGATAAGGTCACATCTGATTGCGCTCATTGATCACGATCAGTGAACATGCTCAGATATTTTTGGAGTGATCATACTCAGATGACTTCTGATTACGCTCAGTGATTATGTTCAGTGATTATGATACGGTGACGATGAAATTTTTTCAGAGTGATCACGATCAGATACGATAATGATTGCGATCACAAGTTGTGATCATGAAAAAACACTTTGTGATTGTAATGTGATTGCAATCACAAACTAGTGATCATGATCATTGCCTGTTAGGGAACCGAAATCAAAACAGACCATCAGGTGAACAACAAAGGAATTCACGAAATCCTGCTGGACAACAAAGGAATTCACGAAATCCTGCTGGACAACAAAGGAATGCTCCACCAACATCAAAAGCAGGTGAACGATCAGGCGGATCTGATCAATTTACATCACAAAGACCAGCTAGAGTATCCCAGAACCGGTACCAACAACATCTAGAAAACCAGCTTCTGAAACCTTCGCACCAGTCACCATAAAATCACAAAATAAGCATCCACAGCAGAAACCCTCAAGTCAGGGAAATCAAAACAAAAACCGAAGAAATAGGAGAAGGGGAAGGAATGGAAATAACAACAGGTCAAAGCCAAAGACCAATAACAATCATCAACAGAACTCAACGCAGGTTGTAGAAATTATGGACCTAGACTTCAATTCACTAACCTTGGAAACAAACAAGGTCGATCCTGAACCTTCATCCAGTGGTAATACAAAGGAACAAATTTCACCAGCCCAAGGCACAATCGATGAAATGAGCACAGAGACAGATTTTTTAAATTGCATGTTCTTCATCAACTCATTCATCGAAATCATCACCAAAAAACCAGAGTACCTAAAAGAGGAACAGGTACAACAAGCCATCGGCCAAGAAGTTGCCAAAATCTACATGAGTCAACATGGATTGTAGTCACCAAAGAATCAACGTAATTTACTGGAATGCTAACAGCCTTGCAGATAAGATGTTAGCATTCCTCGACTACCTCAGCATGCAAAACGTTGATGTTGCGTGCATATCGGAAACATTCCTAAAACCAAACTCCAAAGTAGACTCGCATCCTGACTACGTAATTCATCGATTTGATCGCATTGATAGACCAAAAGGTGGTGTTGCGATCATTGTCAAAAGAAATCTAAAACATCAGCTTCAACCAAGTTACAACACAAAGCTAATAGAATGCATCGGAATAAAAGTCTTCATCAACGAATCAATAAGCTGCCACATCCTCTCCGTCTATCTTCCAGGAGGAAGCAAAGGAAGGGAAATAGACGATCATCTAAGAGATGACATCAACAAAATAACAAACATCAGAGGAAACTACTACATCTGCGGAGACTTCAATGCAAAACATCGAGAGTGGAATTGCAACGTAGCAAACAAAGCCGGGACAATACTACAGGATATGTCCGGGGAGTTCATGATCTACTACCCCGATTCACCAACGTATTATCCAGAAGATCCGACGAAATCTGTATCAACAATCGACCTGATGCTCTCAAATTCCAGTCTGAACACTACAGAACTAAAATGCACAGAGGCAATGAGTGACCATTGCGCTGTGTATTTTCAAATCAGGACATCCAAAGTTGACAGAACAGACAACACAGTTTACAGATATGACTACAGAAATGCCAACTGGAAAAAATTCAAATCGTATATAACTCGTCGCATCGAAGACAGCACTCTGGAAAACCCATGCAACACAGTAGAGGAGATAGAACATCATATCAAAGTATTCTCAGAACTCATCATGGATTCCAGAAACAAAACTGTGAAGAAGAAAAAGATCAACTTTGAATCGACAAAGCTCACACCAGAAATCAAAGACTTAATCAGGACGAAAAGAAGTCTTAGACGAAGATGGCAACGTAGCAGAGATAATCAAATCAAAACTGAATTAAACATTCTGCAGAAAGTCATCAAAGACAAAATTAAGGAACTCAAAAATACAAACTGGAATAAGCGGCTTTCGGAAATCCAACCATCAAACCAAACAGTCTGGAGGATTGCAAAGCATTGCAAGAAAGGTTCAAAATCGATGCCACCGTTGATTGATGCAGATAGAACGTTCATCACTAATAAGGAAAAAGCCAGCGTTCTCAGTGACTATTTTCGTAAAGCTCACGAAAATCCACTTGAGGACAACAACCCAGTACATACCCAGGAAGTAGACAACGCAGTGAAGGAAGCATTGGAAGGAGAAAATAGTGACTGCACAGAACTTACAAATGTAGAGGAAATCTCATACATTGTAAGAAATCTGAAAAATCCTAAAGCACCAGGATTAGACGATGTCAACAACATACTCCTCAAAAATCTTCCACCAAAAGGCTTCGAATATTTGAAGTTCATCATCAACACGTGTCTCAAACTTAACTATTTTCCGAAAGTTTGGAAAAAAGCTAAAGTAATCCCGATCCCAAAACCTGGCAAACCAGCAAACGAAGTGAGCAGCTATAGGCCAATAAGCTTGCTTAGTTCCCTGAGCAAAATATGGGAGAGAGTATTGCTGAATAGAATAAACGAGCATCTGGAGGATAACAACATCATTCCGACTCAACAGTGTGGCTTTCGCACAGGACGATCAACATCTCACCAACTCATCAAAGTAATCAAAACAGCAAAGGAAAACATAAGCAGGAAGAAATCAACAGGAATGATTTTCCTAGATGTGGAGAAAGCATTTGACAGAGTCTGGCATAACGGACTCTTGTTTAAAATGATCAAATTAGGGTTTCCACTACCACTTATAAAAACTGTAAGATCTTTCCTAAGTGAAAGAACTTTCTCAGTTTTTATTAAAGGTCAGTTCTCAGAAACCAATGAAATCAAATTCGAGTACCACAAGGAGCAGTGCTTTCACCAACTCTCTACAACATCTACACATATGATATTGTAAGAGAAACAACCAACAATATCGCACTCTTCGCAGATGATACTGCATTGTATCATTCTGCAGAAAACTCAGCCGATATTGTAACACATCTACAACACACTGGAAGAAAAGTACAACAATACATGAACAAATGGAAAATAAATCTCAACAAACAGAAGACTCAAGCCTTATACATCACAAATAGGTACTCCAGGCAACTTCCAAGAGACAACATCAAATTCCTCAACGAAAACATCAAATGGGAAACCGAAGCTAAATATCTGGGAATGATAATCGACAAGAGAGTGACATTAAAGCAGCATGTAGAATATGTGACCAACAGAGCTCACACTGCATTAAGACTACTTTATCCCCTCATCAGCAGGAACTCACATCTCGACGTTCGAAACAAACTTCTCATCTACAAGCTAGCCGTGAGACCCATCTTCACATACGGCTGTCCAGCATTTGAACGGATGGCAAAAACACATCTACAAAAACTACAAGTACTACAAAACAAATTCTTGAGAATTGTTCTCAACAAAACAAGATATGAAAAGATATCAGATCTACATACTGAAGCAAAAATACCCTCTATTGAGGACTACGTCGGAAAGTTGCAAGCGAATTTCAACACTCGTCTTGCGTCGCGAAACACCGAATAAACCATAACATAAATTAAAGCAAAACAATTTCAAAATTAAATCAAAAACTAAGTGATTGAATGCGATAAGTCAGAATCCTTAAAAATTTAAATACAAATAAAATGTATCCAAACTTTGTACATAATTAAGTTAAAAATTTAATGAATAAAAAGTTTATTTTAAAAAAAAAAAAAGCAACTAAATAGTGTAGTTTTTTTTTTCATTAATTTAGTTTTTTAGCATCGCAGCACATCCGGTTTTTTTTTTAAATCAACTAAGCACACCCACAAATGCATATGGAAACGATTTTGTCTCATAAAAAATGCATTTTCTTTTTTGTTTAATTTCCTCGCATGACTGTAAATATTTTATTCCTTCATATTCCACAGTCAACAATTTCTTTTCTCTTCCTTTTTTACATTTCAGTTTAAGTCCCTTTAAATATTCCCGCTCTTTCCTTCCCACAATTCTCATACTAGCAGCCTTTCATTTTCTCATTCACAAATTGATTGACGTCATCTGCATTGCAGTATCAGTGTTGAACATATCAAATTTTTTTTTATTCAGAAAAACACAAAGTTCATTGAAATGTGAATGGCATTTGTGTGGAGAGCTTTAAACGATTTTCTTCATTGGTCTTGAAATGAAAACCAACATTCAAGAGTAGATCAATGGGAAATAAGGCACGTTTTTAGCGCATTTTTTAATTTTTTTTTTTCAAAAGGTAGCTTAATAAGACACTTTGTATGTTCGGTCGTCTGTTCGGCTGACATTAAAAACTTTCTAACTAGACATGGTAGAGATCTCTGGTTTTTTTTTTTCATTAGTAAGTAGTTTGTAATTTGCAAACAGATTTTGCAGGACTTTGGAGTCCCATCCAAAATTAATTATTTTTGTTTTAAAAATTATCTTAAATTTTTTCGGTTATACTGCGTAACAGTAGTTTCGAAAAAGTGGATTTTTTGACATTTTTGTTACGCAGTGTAACCGAAAAAAATTTAAAATTATTTTTGTATCTCCACGGACTCCCGTTACCTCGTTTTTCTTAACTTGCTTTTTTGTCAGTTAGATTGATTGATTGCCAATGACAAATTTTGTGACCGAATTTTCGACCACTTCCACTTCTTCAATCGAGTTGAAATTTTTTCTACACATGTTTTGCCGTAAGCATTTTAATATTCAACCATCACTGAATCTTCAATGATGTATGTGTTTTGTATCTATAAATAAGCCATTCCTGACGGACGGAATAAATGCATAAATACACTTCATAGCACAATAAATAGTTATATCATTCATTAATGTAATTTAAGATATTCGGTCATGTTAATTTTTCAAATTGCTTTAAAAAATTACTTTATCCGTAAATAGACGCCCTCGTTTTTAGTTGAAGAACTATACGAAAAGGTCTAGGTGCATGTTTGTAATTCATGTGTGGTCTCAACTTTGAAACCAATTTCTCTACAGCACAAAATAAAAGTTATTTTTTTACTTTTTGATCCACGCGAATAAAGAGGAAAAAAAGTTTTTTTTTTAAAAGTATTTTTTTCGATATGCCAACTGGATCTAGTTTTTAAGGCCTGGAAGTAACCTGCATATTACTGAATCTTGTTTTTTTTTTGTACTGGAAAAGACCTGGATCATACTGGATCTTGTTTTTTTTGTTCTGGAAAAGACCTGGATCATACTGGATCTTGGTATTAAGATCTGGAAGTGACTTGGATCTTACTGGATCTTGTTTTCTAAGTCTGGAAGTGACTTGAATTTACTGGATCTTGTTTTCTAGGTCTCGAAGTGACCTGGATCTTGTTATTTAGATCTGGAAGTGGCATGGATCTTTGATCCATTTTTTTTTGTAAGAAAACTGATATCTATTATAATCTTTTAATCTGATCTTTTAATACTGATCGCTGAATCAAAAATGCGCTTAAGTCCCTCGAACTGTATGTCCAGTTTATCACTTTTAGGTATTGAGAACGAGACGATCCTCAGATGGATACCGGACCACAGGGGAGTAGCCGGAAATGAAGCGGCTGATCAATTGGCAAAGAAAGCTGTTATGAAGGAATCACATAATCTGAAAGCACACTATCGGTTTAACATCTTAAAAATTGAAATTCAGGAATGGTTGTTGATACAACATTTTAGGATATGGAAAACATACGAGGGGGCAAAGACAGCAAAAAGTCTATTTGGTCCAATAAAAACAAACTATCAGATGCCCTTATGCTATCGAGGAAAGACTTTAGAATCTTAATTGGTGCTTTAACAGGACATATTAGTATCAATAGTTTTCTTTTTAAGATGAATTTGACTAATGATAAATCTTGCAGGTTTTGCGATAAAGACGAGGAAAGCATTATACATATGCTTTGTAAATGCAGAACATTACGTCGGCAGAGAGTTAAACATTTTAATTATGAACAAATCGAAATTGAGCTCGAGTGGACATGCATCTAGTTAAAAACTTGCCATTTACTTGCCTATGAGTGGCTAGTTACTTTTCAATAAACTAGCCTATGTAACTAACCGTATCTGAGACTAATGACATTTTTGGAACGTTCCATTTAACTAGTCATGTGTACAGTACTTATGTTTAGTTAAAGTCTAGTTAACCATAACCATTTAACGTACATGAAAAAAAAAATATTTGCTTAATAATTTTATGTGTGGATATGAAGACATTTGTTAATTTAATTTTTTTGGAAAAAGCAGAGTTACACGATCATAATTATCCTTAAAACATTTTACCAAGTCACATAGTAACTAACTATTGTACTTTGGCAAAAGTCATTAAATTCATTGCATATAAATGTATTAAAAAATTTGTCGGAAAAAAAATTGCTTTTATAAAAGTGATTTCTGATTGTACTTGTGAAGTATATGGTTTCACACAAATTTTTATTTGTGATTTCTGCTTGTACTTGTGAAGTATATGGTTTCACCCAAATTTCTTTAGAATTCAACTTTCCATGTGTCAAGTTAAAGTCTCGTTTATGTCTTATTACGTTGTCGTGTATATTTATGGCAAAATAAATGGCTAGTTGAATGGTGTCTAATAGTAGACATTAACTAGCTGTGTCCACTCGGAGAGTTGATATGTAAACAACGCTATGTGGATATCGTTGGTTTCAACAAGGACATAGAAATTTTAAACCAGTAACAATGGAATATAAGTCTAATAATTAATTTAAGTAATCTTCTTGAAGAATTAAGTTAGAAATTCTGGATTTATTATTACCCCTAAAATAGATTTTTTTACCGTAAGAATAACTTTACATACCACAAAAATTAAATTCACTAATAAAATTAGTTTTTCTAAAAACTGTTATTTTAGAAAAAACCTTTGTTTAACTTAAATAATCTGTGTGACAAAAAACAATAGCACAATGAGTCTTTTCTTTCATATTCAGGGATACTTGTGAAAGATGATATCTCTGCTAAATATCATGTCACGTTCTAACAATATTTCATTATTTTTCCTTATCTGCATCGACATTTCAGCCATCATCAATATTGAAATTGCCAAGTTGTGCGTTAATTTTATACAAAATCATGCATGAAAAAAGGGTTACATGGAGCAAAGATATCGACAAATCAATTGATGATATATTGACATTGAAGTTAAATTTAGATATTCAAGGGAAGAATCCTCTGATGACTGAAACATTCATAGTCTTCTTTTTACGTGATTTTGTACATTTCAGAATTAGCAAGTTATACACCTACTATTCCTAACTTGATCGTAGTAAGTAGTAGTACCTTGAAAAGGGATAGAATGGACCAAATTGATTAATAAGGTGGGCAAACGAAATTGTATATCCGTGAAAAAGGCCCTTATTAAGTACACAAAAAAAACGAATTTTCAGAACCGCCCCTCATTTCCTTAATAGATAACATAACATTGAATCTTCCTTTTCAATCTCAGAATGATAAAATCAAATTTATGAAATCACTTAACATTCAAAGCCAGTTACAAAACTTTCATTTTTAACGACAAAGCAAGTAGTAAAAAATCCAATCCAATCAAATTGACATGTTAGCTGCTATAAGATTGTCACATAAGGACGCAATGGTTTTTTTTTTTTTTTTGATGAATTGTCACATAAAAATAACCATGGATATTTTTTGGAATATTTGCGTTAAATTTGACAATGCATGACTTTGCAAATTTGACCCCAGGATGACATTTTAAAAAGCTTACTGAGTTATGGCGCTGGATGTGCTGTAATTTGTCCAATATTGAAATTCTAAAAAAAAATTAATTAACGTGCATCACTGGGAATTTAATTGGATATTGAAACAATTTTTTAAAAATATTGAAACTTGATTATTTTTAATTTGTAGTTATAGGTGAAAAATGTGTGACTGAAGTACCACGGCATGAAGTGTCCGATTGGTCTGAAACTTTGTCAGAATTAAGTCCATATTGTGTCCATTTGCGTCCAACAAAAAAATATTTTCGTCCTACTTCCAGTTCCTGGATATAGCATGTTGAAGTTTTGGTGATTTATGCCGTCGTACTTCAGGATTTAAAACGGCATTCCCTCCTAAAATCAATTTTATTCAACATATTATACATTAAAATTGATCTACTATTTACGTCTATTTACGTCCCGCAAACATTTTGAGGAACCGATGTCTCAGACAGAAGTTATGGCTACTCAAAGTTCCCGACCAGGCTGCTTGCAGGTCAAAATGGCGCCTTGTTTTTTCGTCCAAAGACTTTTTTATTATCATGTTATATATCAAATCAGATCTACTTTTTCTCAGCATTTCAAATATTAAATAAAATTTTACGTCCAGATCAGCGTTTAGGACTTATGGCAGTTCCAGTTTCAGTGCCATACCTGAATATATGAAAAGTTTCTCAACTTTGCTCATACATGTTATATGTCTAAACATGTCTATTTTCATCAAATATAACGAATTTGTAAAAAAAATCTTAATTTTAATCTTTTTTTAAATCACATATGGTATTTAAAATTCATTAATTAATTTTTTAAATTAAAAACATCGAAAATTTTAATTTTTTTCCCAAACTTTGAATCTCAAAAATCTCAATAACAAATGAAAATTCTGAACTTTTTTAGAAAATTGTTTTTATATTGTTTTAAATGTCCGAAAAAATTTTTAAAATTTATTTACCTACTGTAATTTAAGTTTAAGTATTTTGATAAAAAATATCAAATTATTTGAAATTTTCTAAATGCTAGTAAGAAGAATTTTCATTTGTTATTGAGATTTAAAGTTTGGGGAAGAAAATAATAAAATTTCAAATTATCGAAATTTTAATTTGAAAAATTAATTAATGATTTTTTAAATACCATATGTGATTTAAAAAAAGATTAAAATTAAGATTTTTTTACATATAACATGTATGAGCAAAGTTGAGAAACTTTTCATATATTCAGGTATGGCACTGAAACTGGAACTGCCATAAGTCCTAAACGCTGATCTGGACGTAAAATTTTATTTAATATTTGAAATGCTGAGAAAAAGTAGATCTGATTTGATATATAACATGATAATAAAAAAGTTTTTGGAAGAAAAAAATATTTTGGCCTGCAAGCAGCCTGGTCGGGAACTTTGAGTAGCCATAACTTCTGTCTGAGACATCGGTTCCTCAAAATGTTTGCGGGACGTAAATGGACGTAATTAGTAGATCAATTTTGATATATAATATGTTGAATAAAGTTGATTTTAAGAGGGGATGCCGTTTTAAATCCTGAAGTACGACGGCATAAATCACCAAAACTTCAACATGCTATATCCAGGAACTGGAAGTAGGACGAAAATATTTTTTTGTTGGACGCAAATGGACACAATATGGACTTAATTCTGACAAAGTTTCAGACCAATCGGACACTTCATGCCGTGGTACTTCAGTCACACTGAAAAATGAATTATTGCGTGAAAATTTAAAAGTATGATGTGCTGTGTTATGGGTTTTCAAAGTATTTTTTTGACTCCTCTATCTCTCCCCTCTTTTCAAATTATATGATCTGCATAGTCTTTTTGCTTCCCACTATTTTAACTTCTTCTATACATCAAAAGAGCGTTTAAATCTTGTTTTTAAGAATATTTCAATTAACCTTTTTCACTTAGTCTTAATTCACTTAAAGTCCAATTAGTAATGCTTAGTGATTCTCAATGCTGAGTTACATGATGCAAATTCTCGTCTTTCTCTTGTGTTTATTTTTTTATTCTCAAGCGAATATTAACCCATTTAATGCTTCTCATGCATATTTTACCTCTTTTAACTAGGTGTATGTAAATAAGTTAAGTGAGGCAAGAGGAAGGAAAAATAATTATTTAACAATTATAAAATGAATTTTGTGAAGTTAATAAAGGTTAAAGCGCACTTTTACACCTCTTCAGTTCAAGCCTATGCAGCAGTTTCAATGCAGCATGGCGCCTTGTTAATTTGTACTCCAGTCGTCTTAAGTTCAGATTCATTCACAGCTTAGTCTCCATTTTAGCTCGGAACTGCATTATATTATGTTCGGATCAGCTTAAATGTTTAACAACAATTCAAATTCATCAACAGCTTTTCAGACATAACTTGATTGTTGACATAACATTACAGAAGTTTAAAAATATCCGCACATATCCAAACTGAAAAATTTACTTGAATTTTTTTTTCCTCAATATATTCCATTTTTATGTAGTGCACAGAGTTGCATCTGCAATGCAGGCATTTTACTACTTTTTCTCACTCACATGCTGGCTATTATTCTTCTTCTTTACAATTTGTAGCGTATTTTTATTATTTTTTTTTCAAAAAGGTAGCTTAACAAGACACTTTGTTCGTTCGTACGGTCAGCTGGAACGCGAGATCTCGAAAAATAGACATCGTAGAGAGCTCTGGTTTGTTTTAATAACTTTGTTATATCTAGTTTTTGGGTTATCGGTCATTTTCAAGTTTCAAAGTTTCAAATGAATGCATAAATACTATAATCAATGATTTTTTGATTTCCATACAATGTTTTTTTTTTTTTTTTTGCATAGTTTATCGATGGTGACTATGAGCATACTGGATCTTGTTTTTCTACTTTTGGAAGTGAAATGACCTGAATCTTACGCTGCTGTACTTTTCAGACTTGCTGCTGTATTCCGACGAATTCACGCGAATTTTGTAAAATTCACGCCATTTCCCATGACGTACACGTTTCATGCCAAGTAATCTTCCCCTGGTTTTATCTATATCACTGTCATAAATATTTTATTAGAGTTGGCGGAATGCATTCGTAGCAATGTAATGAAATATCATCTTCAAGTCATGTGTTCAAATCCAAACTTCACCCAAAATTTAAATATTAAATATAATAATTATGGATATATTTCTATTTATGGCTAACCTTTGGAAAACAAAAACATGTGATAAAATGGAATCTGTTTGAATCAAAATCTACATAATAATGTAACCTACCCAAGTAGGGCGAGCGAAGCTCAGCCCGCATCGAAAAGTGATCTATACTAGTACCGTATTCAACCTAAATCGGACGAAGCTCCCCAACATTAGAAACTACACTTAATTTTTTTCAAAAAGGTAGCTTAATAAGACACTTTGTTCGGTCGTTTGCTCGGCTCCATCTAAAAACTTTTTATCCAGACATTGAAGAGAGCTCTAGTTTTTTTTAATAGCTCAGTTCCACTGATTTATTATGTTGCCGGGCATTTAAAAGTTTCAAATCATCGCATAAATTGTATAATTAACAATTTTTCATTTTCATATACAACAACAACAACAAGTTTTTTTATTGTTTTACAGTGTGCTTTAATGTTTTTTGATGTTTTTACAGTGTTTACTGAACAAAATTTGAATATTTTTTTTGTTGACCGTTTCATGAATTAAATTATGAAAATACATTAAATGATGAAATTCTTAAATTTCTAGTATGGTGACTTGGAATTAACTGGATTTTGTTTTGTTAATCAGGAAATCATATGGATCTAGGGTTTTCAATACCGGTATCAAAATTCATGTAATACCGGTATTGAATACCGGTATTTCATACAAATCAATAACGGTATTGAAAACCCTATATGGATCCTACTGTATCTTGTTTTGTGGGTCTGGAAGTGACCTGGATCCTACTGGATCTTGTTTTTAGATCTGGAAGTGATCTGGATTTTGTTTTATGGGCCTGGACTTATTAATCAATTACTGATCGCTGGGACAAAAATGCGCTGAAGTCTCTCGATCAATAACACGAGGACTTTTGTAATTTTTTTATTCTTATTTTTCTGTACAGTTTTATGATCTACGAATTGTGTGAATATTCCATGAAGAGCGATCACTTCATTACTAGTTTCATGTAGGAAAAACTATCTACTACTTGGTACGATAACTAACTAAATTAGATTTTCAAATATCAGTCATTTTCCTACCTGTGTATGAAAAATAATTATTTACACCGTCCACCTTAAAAAATCCATTCTCTTTGATAATTAAGTTGACAATTAATCATCATTTACAAATAATGACAGCAACCTTAACAACTACATGACTTTCTGTAGAAATTTCACCCTGTTCAAATTCAGCATCGGCGACAATCAATAACGATAATTTATCAAAAAGGGAACGTAAAAGAGTTTTTCTTTTACTCTTTTAGCTTCAACACTGTAGAAAAAGGAAAATCATACAAATCTTATTGACAAATCATCTTTCATGCAAAAAGCACTGCTTTAATTGAATTTTCACTTTTCACAGAAAGGTTCATGATTTATTTTCATTCGACATGAAAAATTGGACTTTTTACTCCTTTTTTGGCGTAACTTTTATAAATTTGAAGAATACATTTAACATTTTTGTTATTTTTCTTATTTTCAGATTTTGTTGAATTTTTCATTTACAATTTTGCCCGTTAAACATTTACTTAAATTCTTATCATATCATTCATGAAAAATGTTTTCATGAATGAAAAAATACTAAAAATAACATTATTTCATTCACAAGTTATTTCTACATTTGAGCTTAATAGAAAATAAAGTGTACGGTTTAGAAATGCTATTAATAAACAGTCAAGAATTATGATTGATGTCTAATGGCCAGGTTGTGTACGTTTCAGGGCTCGTGAAGAGGACCAAAAAATCTCTAATTTTCTGAAATCTTCATTTTCGTGATTTCAGAAAATCCGGATTTTTGCAAAATCATTTTACGTAGCTGAAATCTTTTTGTTTACAAATTTTCGTAATGAAAATTTTACTCAATATCTTACCAAAACTTTACTTTTAACTAAAGTTTTGAACTAAAATTTTCAAAATTTTATTTGAACTTGTTATAGATTAAAATTTAAATAAGTCTAAGACTCAAACTGTTCTTGATGTCTTGAATTGATCTTGTGCTACTTATCTCAAGTTAAGTTGGATTCATCCACAACAAACAGAATTTATATTTGCGAATATTATGAAAAGAATTATTCAACAAAATTGTTTACCAACCCATGTTGAAATCAATTTTTAGTTCATTATCCTAAATTGTGCGAAAAAAAACTCCGACTATTGATAATAACAGAGCATTTCAAGTGGAATATACTTCGAATATTGATTGTTTTGTTGTTTGTAGGACGAGTTGCTGTGTTCAATAATATTCATGTGAATAATACAAAACATACACCGAACATGTACAATAGAACTTAATAATAATAAAGTATTTTTTCCAATGCGGTAGGAATGAATTGAGGGGGAATAATCGATAAATAATTGAATTGCAAACACATAATGAGTACACTTTCAAAAAGTTTGGGGAGATTTTTTTCATCGATGAAAAGGAAATGATAATGTTTTAAGGCAAAAAAAATTATACAATGGAACTTAATTTGAGTAAAATGTTTTTTTAGGGAAATTTAATTGTTTTAGAGTTTAAATTATTCACCATCGATTTTTTTTTTTGACAATTTGACTTTAAAGTCAACAATAATGGTGCAAAATTTTTCAAGTCTCTCTTACTTTTCAAATTCCTTAAACTCATCTCAAATTTCAATATAAATTTACAAAATGTGACATATTTCTGATGTAAAATTTCTAAAAGAAATTACAAAAGTCCTCAAACATTTGCCAAGCGAAGCTTGGCTACCCGTGTTATTAATCAAGGGACTTTAGCGCATTTTTGTTCCAGTGATCAGTAATTGATTAATAAGTCACTTCAAGACCTAAAAACGAGATCCAGTTGGATCCAGGTCACTTCCAAATCCACAAAGCAGAATCCAGTAAGATCCAGGTCACTTCCAGACCTTCAAAACGAGATCCAGTAGGATCCAGGTCACTTCCGGATCCAAAAACCAAGATCCAGTAGGATCAAAGTAAGTGTTAAAACATCGAAGAACATTGAAAAACGCTGTAAAACAATGAAACGTATTGACGTCAGCCGAACGACCAAACAAAGTGTCTTAATAAGCTACCTTTTTGAAAAAAAATTCAAAAATGCGCTAAAAAGACAAGTAAAGCTCACAATGACACGAAAAGTAAACATTAATTAGCAATAATTGCCACTCATTTGCATAAACTTTTCTATCTCCCACTTACAGAACAATAGAAGCTGAAAAAACGCGATTCAGCAGAGAATGGAAAATATTTTTTGGTTCAACCGAGTGTTGGTATTAATGATTCGGACTCTTTAGTGTACAATTTTATATTAATGAATGCTTCATATGTAAACGTAATTGAATGTTCTACTTTGCATGTCATTTTATGGCACGGATGTGCTGAAAATGTTAGATGTATTAGACAATGTGTGAGTTACTGTGGATAGTTATACCTTAGATAATTATAATAGTGCTACGAATGAGGTCAGAATGTCGAGTGGAGGACAAAAATCGTAAGCCTATGGTTTATGCTCTTTAAAATTAATTGCGGTAAAAATTAGTGACTAATATCAAAAAAGTCAACAATCACTTACCACACGACTTCAGTCAGTAATCAAAATTGATTCATTCATTATGCGACTTTACATTTTCAGCCCTAATGCTCTTGATATACAAATCTCTTGATCATCAAATCAAAACTGAGTACATAAGTAAAATGAAAATAAACTTTGACGTTTTATCAGAAAAAGAATCAGTGAACCAGATTTGCGATGATGTTTACAAGTACCTGTCGCATTTTTGTCCCAGCGATCAGTAATGATTAATAAGTCAGTTACTTCCAGACCTAAAAACCTGGATCTTACTGGATCTTGTTTTTGATCCAGTAAGATCCAGTGGTCACTTCCAGACCCACAAAAAGACCTCATAAAAACAAGATCTACTAGGATCAAGGTCACTTCCAGATCCAAAAAACAAGATTCAGTAAGATTTAAGTCATTTTCAGATCAGCAAAACAAGATCCAGTAGGTTTATCGAATAAATATGCAATAAAAATAAATTTTTCTCATAACGGTTTTTTGAGATTCAGATTTTTTAACAGTTTTGCAAGTTTAAAAATTTTCCCGCCAAAAGTTATTTACATTTTGTAATGAAATCAAAAATTCATTAATTATAGTATTTATGCGTTGATTTGAGAATTTCCAAATGTCCGATAACCCAATAACTCGATGGAAACGAACTATTAAAACAATCCTGAGCTTTCTACGATGTCTAGTTTTCGAGATCTCGAGTTCCAGCCGAACGAACGAACGACCGAACAAACAAAGTGTCTTTTTAAACTTTAAACTATTAGCTTACACTATAGAAATTAAATTAGTTAATAAGCAAAGTATTAAACAGTTTGAAACACGTGGTCAAATTCGACTTTTCTGACATGTTTTTCGCAGGGTTTTCCTGACAAATAACAAAATTGAAGTAAAATTTGGCTTTTCCGAATAATTTTTCATTATAGATATAAATACTAAGGCTAAATTCGGCTTATTTCGATAGTTTAATATAAATTACACTTTCGTAATAGTTAAAAACTTAATATGACATTAAAGTTGAAGATTATAATCTTTAAAAGGATTTGTATGGAAAAGATTATAATCTCGATACAAAGATTATTAAAGATTATAATCTTCATACAAAATTTTCAAAGATTATAATCTTCCATACAAAGATTATAATCTTTAATAATCTTCATACAAAGATTATTTAAGATTTTAATCTTAATGGCTTTAAAGTTATTTTATGCTTTTGAAAGATTATTGAAGATTATAATCTGCGGGAGCCTTGAAAGTGTCTATGGCAGTTAAAGCATATAACATTCCAAGATCTACTATAATCAACTGTATCAAGTCATTGAATTCCGATTGCCAACTGAAGAAAGCAGGAGCTGCATGCGTACTGACAATTGAAGAAGAGGATAAAATTGTTGCTTGGTTGAAAATATCTGCTCAAATGGGAAGTAGCAAGCCATGTGCACTATCATTTATTTCAACACTACTGGGACAGATGAGTGCACTTCATTACATTTCTTCCGAATTGTACGCACATCATTCAAGCTCACATCTTCAAGACGTTGGAATATTTGCACCAATCAAAGCTGGATACCGTAAGGAAATTAAAAATTACCATTGACAAAATCCTGGAAAAGATCTTAATAAAATTAGTTTTATTGGATGCTTATCAACTAAATACGTCTTAAACTAACTAAATTTTATCTATATAATTCCATTGGTCATTCAAAATACAGTAGTAGACAATCCCACAGTTGTTCCTTATGGATCATTATCGTCATAATGTTTCTGAATCAAGTTCAGTTAATGAGCCGAATAGAAAGCACCAAAAGATATCGATAATAGAAGAAGTTGTTTTTCCAGCTGATCAGTCATCAGACATCTAATGGAAATATTAACGAGACGGCTGTCTCAACACTTTCACCAAGTAATGAGAATTGTCATCAGAATGGTAAGTTCAAAAGTCCCATTTTTGTCATTAAATCTATGGAAAATAATCAATTTCTGCAATGATCTCAGAGATAACACAAAAAATTACGGTCATTTTCAATTTCTATCAAGACAAAGATGAACTCTTCAAAGTTTTCGTAGGGCCTCCAAATATTTCAAACCCTCGATAAGAAGCCCGAAAGTCATGAAGAAACACCACAAAATGACAATAATACAGTCCGTGCTGTTGATGACCTTCTTGTTGTCCCGAGCAATACAGAAGAAAGACATATCGAATGTATAAAAAAATTAATTATGGTGATCAAACCAAGGATGAGATATTGAATGTTTCTCGAGAAGATGTTTCAAAATTTTAGCTGAGGAAGAAAAACGGAATCAAATAAAAGCTAAAAAAGAATTGAAAAAACTTCAACGTATCATAATCAAACAAGAGAAAGTATAGAATGCAGCAGCAAAGAAACGGGGAGGTCAAAAAATAATCCTTAGTTATTGAACATCCTATTCTTATCCCTATTCCTATTCCTGTAAATAATTTTTCTGTTCATATTTCTTCTTTTACAAATTTATTGCATCCACGCACATTATATTTCATTTTTTGAGGACCATTAAAATTTCATGAGTTACAAATTGATCTAAATCAATTTTATTTGCTTCTGATTTTGTATTGTACAATTTTAGCTAGAATTTCTTGTACTTTATATTTTTTAAAACTCTAAAGATTTTTTTTAAACTCAAAACCGCGACAGTTAAAAGATGATATTAAGATCATTCAGCTTTCAGATGCATCTTCAAAGGCCATAATGTAATAAAATTGCTGTATCAATTTCAAATCATAACAAAACAATTAAATCATAACAAAAATGAGCACCTAAACTTATTTAAAATAATTTTCAGTCGATAAACTTTTACCACAGTTCAGTTCCGATATGCATTTAATACCGAGAATAAGCACTTATAATACCTTGTTCATTCGTTTGTTCGGGTCCGGTGCTTATCTCAGCAATAAGACATCTTTAAAAGTTTCAAATCATAGCATAAATACTGGATCTTGTTCGCCCTAGAGCCACAGAGCTGTCTTGATTAAATAAACTCAATTATACTTAAGTCATGATTTAGCGAGTATTCTTAAAATTTGATTGATATGTCTTGATGATCTTTATATCAGGAATTCAACATTGTTCGGATATTACACATGCTTATATTACGCGTATTACGCATATAATTACATTTTGCTCAATACCATTTTTATTTTTTTACCAAATTTGTATTAATATATAAATTAAACCCTTCAGTAGCTAATAATCAGCAAATATAAACCCAGATAAGCAATAATATTGAACAAATGCGGTCGATGAAGTAATATTGACTAATTCTTATCTTTATTATCCAATTTAATTGGCGAACTGCTTATATATAAGAGGAACTTAAATTGCAGACTTAGTCGTTAGTCATACAATCGAAATTCAAGAGAGAAAAAATTTGAAATCAGTAAATATTCAAATTATTAATCAACAAGATAGTCAAAAATTTGGAGCTTAAACATCTTAAGTCTTTTAAATTATGTAAGTAGAGATTTGTTAATTATTCTACGTGTCGTGTTATGAAAGAATCATTTAGAAATTTCTCATACCACCGTTTATTATATTTTGAAAACTCTGTGCGTCAAATCTCAGACTACTGTAACTCTTACTTACTTACTTCGCTGGTCGTACAGATCAGTTGTGATCCATGACCTCCCTCAGGAGTTGCCTGAAGCTGGCTCTATCGCTGGCTACCACTTGCCAATTTCTGATACCAAGTGCATTGCTATCTCTATCGACAGCTTCCTTCCAAGAGTTCTTTGGGCGTCCACAGGCTCTTTTACCGTCCAGAAAATCAGCTTTGAAAACCCTAATTAATGGGCTTTCCTCAGGTCGCCTAATAACATGCCCAGCCCATCGCAACCTGTTCACTTTTATTCGCTTTACAATATCAGCATCCCTTAAGAGCTGATATATTCCTGCATTACTCTTGCACTCTAAGAATTTTTCTCTCGAAAACACCCACAGCATTTTCATCCGCAGCAGTCATGTTCCATGATTCCGAGCCATACAGAGCAATTGGGTGTATTAACGTCTTGTACATGGTTACCTCGACGAGTCTCGAGATTCTCTGTAACTCAATCAATTTAAATTAGGGTTTTCAATGCCGAAGCAAATTTTCACTAATAAAAAGTTTCATAAATTTTAATCAAGATTTGCATTTCTGAGAGTTAAAAATATGAAAAAATAGCGATTTTTACTACTTTTTTACGCCTTCATATGAAAAAAATTGCCATAATTTTTCAAATAAATTTTTTTCAAATAAATTTTTTTTCAAAAAATCTTTTTGCTTTGTCTTAGTAATGTTTGCACATAAATCAGACAAAGTTACAAAATTTTTTGTTACTACCTATTGAAGTTAGAGCTCAAAATCTAAAAAAATCTAACTTTTTTACTATCTTGGAGGGGAAAATGTCTATATTTCCATATATAATCCAAAAATTATATTTTATTAGAATTTTTATGTACAATTAACGTATGCACAATATTCAAAAAAAATTTCAATAATTTTGGAAAAGTCTTGCGTAATTTACATGCAAAATTGTAAAAAAATTTGAAAAATTATTTCATGCTTATTTTGTTAGGTAACTTTTGCACAAAAAACAGGCAAAATTTAAAGAATTTTGGTGAAGGTTTGTAGATTTCACATTAAAAAATGTGAAAATTTTTCGATTTTTTCACTACTTTTTCAGCACTTAAATCGAAAAATGGATATCTGTAGTGGAACTTTTTTGAAAAACTTTTTTGGCTTATTTTACTGGGTATGGGTTGCACAAAAAAACAGCAAAATTTCAAATTTTTTGGTGCTGTTATGTTGGAGTTACATTTTGACTTCCAGAACGTCAAAAATTGCATCTTTAAATGCTCATATCTCGGTGCAGGAACCTTCACAAAATTTTTAAAAGTTGTTTTCTTGTTTTCACAAATTAGCACAAAAACCATATATAGTGTTTCACTAAACTCGTTAGGTCACCGTTCTACTTGATGGACATGGAAAATGCCGGTATTTGACAATCTTCATTACCGGCATTTCGGTTTCTGAATTCTACGGCATACCGGTATTTTGTACCCAGTATTGAAAACCCTAATTTTAAATCTTCCTCTAGGTTTATTACAAAAGTCTTTATTCTAATCATTTTCACTACCTACACCAAAATCCTCAGCACATCAGGACTCAAACTCGAGTGCACCTTTCGTGAGCCTGATTTACACTGGGAAGCATTTTCTCGTGACTACACGTGTGAAGGAACTGTTAGACTCGACGGCGATGATGAAAATATCAGAACAGTTGTCAACACCCACCGAGATGAAATGAGGAACGCTGACGTTCGTGGAATTATGATTGTACAGCAGCGCGAATTTAAAAAATTTCCAAAAGGATTAGAACGACACTTCCATCATTTGATGGGAATTGACTTTGAGGATTGTGGATTGACGAGGATTTCAAGTGATGATTTGAAACCATTTAAAGAACTTTTACAAATCAATTTGAGTGGTAACAAATTGACGAAACTTCCACATGATTTATTCCAATATAACCCAAACTTGAAGAAAATTGACTTTAGTGGGAACTTGATTCTTCATGTTGGTCTTGAAATATTCAATAATTTGGTTCATTTAAGTATGGTTCATATGAATGACAACTCCTGTACATCTGAAAATTCATATGCTACTAAAAAAGAGGAATTAAAAGAACTAGAATGGGAATTATCGGTCGAATGTCCACCGACACTTGAAATGCTATCAAATTCATTGTTTGGGTCAAGAGAATTTATTGATAATATCAAGAAAATATCAGGAGATGAAGCCGATGAGGTTCGGAATGAACTACTACAAGAAATCCAGGAGTTTGAGAAGAAAGTACAAGAATTTAGACAGATGTTGTAAAAAGAATTTGTAGACGAAATTTTTCACAAAAAATGACTTTTCTCTTAATTTACTTACTTTTTCACTACTTTATCTGCACCATATAATGTATTTACCCATTATTAAGTTAATTAAACTTCAATATACTCCTTAGTTCTCAGAATCATCAAAAAATTAAATAATTACCAATCCGTGAGGAAACAAATTTTTAAAGTCAAAACGGCATTTTTTTATTATTTGCTTTTCTTGACGTGTTAACTAAACTAAATGTCATTTTTTAAATCATTAAATTTTAAAGAACACGGATTATCTAAATAAAAACTTCAAAAATTCAACCATTCTGTGGAATTACCTATTTCTTAAACTATGATTAATGGTGTTCTTAATATTATTTGTAATTAATTTGACACTTGTATTCAAAAATATATCCAAATAAATTTAAGATTGCAAAAAAATATTTTATTTGTATATGTAAATACATCAAAATTCTTTCAACCCAGTTCCACTGACTTCAAAGACAGTAATAATTGTGAAGATATTGGCATCATTGTCATTGAAAAAGTGCATGTTGACCCTATAGAATCCGTCAGGAAATCGCTGCAATTTCTTCATATCAATGGTGATATTGTGCATCAGGAATGGTCCCTTAATATGATCTAATAGATTAAACATTTGTTTTTCGGATAAGCTTAGTTCAATATATCTTACTAAATATGGGCATGGATGTAGAAGTGACACAGGAAGCTCTTTCCAAATTAAATTGATCCACCAGTTTAAAAGAACGTCTTGCTTTCCACCAAGATGCTCACATATATCCATTGTTTTATTTATTATTAGGCGGTACGAGGTACCGATTGGTTGCTTATACATCACTGAAGAATCAAACTGAAAATAAATTGTCTTGTTTTTGGAAAAAGTCAAATGTTTGAAAACTCTTAAGTTTCCTGGAAAAACTAAGCAATAATATAATGCTTGAAGGGCACAGCCTTTTGAGCTGGAGACACTGCGATTTTAAATCTGTTGTACCACACCCTTTAGACATAGTAGAAACTGGGATCCCACTATAAACTGGGATCCGAACCACTTGCAAGCTCTGCACATTGCAAAGACACGAGGACATCATAAAACCTAATGTGCAATGCAATGAGCCAGGTTACAATTCGTGTGCGCAAGATTTCGTCTCAAAACTCCACTCAACACACGAACCGAGCTTCATAACTAGATCTTTCTCTTGAAACTTTCATGATGAAAGGCCAAAGCTTTACCATTTGGGGCACTGATGCCATTTCACCACTAAGCAATATTTGTAAAAAAAATTTATATTTCCAGGAAAATTTCGATACTTTCTTAAATTAAAACCCACTGTTATAGATGTGAACAGACAAACTTAGTGCATTTATAGGAAATAGATCAGAAAAATCTTAAGTTAATATTCATACATAGATTTAATACATAAAAACGAAGAAATCTAATAAAATACCAAAATTTTTTTTCCATGATTATAATAATTTCACATTATTAAATTATAACATTTACTTCTGAATGGTTTCTAGAAGTAAACTTCTAGAAATTGTACGTTGTGATAGTATAATTTAAATTTTAAATGACTGAAGAAATTTATTTCAATAAGTTTTGAAGATTGAATACATTTATAACACATGCTCAGCAAAAGAACCTCTTGGAACATTTTGATGTTTGTTCCATATTAATGGATAATTATTGGACGTACATACTAAAATTTACGTTATTTGGTTAAAAAACATCAAAGTTTGAGCAAAAATAAATTTTGCGTAGTTCATGTCTATCAAAATACATCATGACATCGGCTCCATATTCAGAAACGGTCATTATAACTACATGCCAAATTTCAGCTCATTTTGTTAAAACAATTTAAATTTGGATAAAAATAATTATTTTTGGTGTAGTTTCATACTCCTCGAAATACATTATAACGTTGGTTTCATATTCAGAAACAATCATTGAACCTATATGCCAAAATATACGTTATTTGCTTGAAATACATATAAACTGTAGCTAATGCAAATTTATCGTAGTAACAAACAAATTAGATACAAAATAATTGACTAATCCGATACCAATGATACCACTAAAACAGAAAACTTAATTTAACTAAGAAAATTAAGAAGATTAACTAAGAACTCGAAGGTCATGTCTAACCAGCCAATTGAAAAAAAAACGGGACTTTAAGCGAATTACTTCTGAAGGAAAATGTGTCGAAAATCTTTAGTATTCTTACCAAAATTTGGTATGTTTTAACATCAAAATTTACTAAAACAGTCAGCTTAGCAGCATTTCGACTATAAGCCCTAACATTGCAAGTTATATTCGCATTAAATGTTTTATTTGATGAAAAGCATTTTACAGTTTTAAATCGAGATAAAATTTGAGGCTTTTCTTTCGCTTGAATCACCGAAATCGAGAAAACTATGAAAAAAATTCTAAAAAATGATTTTTTCCTCAGTTTTTTGTTAGTAACATTCAGTTTGCGTTTCATTTAATGGTCTGTTGGTGGCTTTTATAGTCAGAATTCAATGCAAAACTAGTTTAAATTATTTGAAATTCAGTAACAAAAATAATAATTAAATTTAATTTTTTAAATTACTTTGATTTCACCGTTATTAAAAAATTACAAAAGTCCTCGTGTTATTGATTGAGGGACTTAAGCGCATTTTTGACCCAGCGATCAGTAATTGATTAAAAAGTCACTTCCAGACCCACAAAAATGAGATCCAGTAAGATCCAGGTCACTTCCAGATCTAAAAACCAAGATCCAGTAAGATCCAGGTCACTTCCAGACCTAAAAAACAAGATCCAGTAAGTTCCAAGTCACCATACTAGAAATTTAACAACTTCATCCTTTAACGGATTTTCATAATTTAAACGGTCAAAAAAAATTCAAACATTGTTCAGTAAACACTGTAAAAATATTGAAAAACATTGAAGAACACTGTAAAACAATGAAAAAACGTGTTGTTGTTTTTGTTGTTGTTGTATATGAAAATGAAAAATTGTTAATTATACTATTTATGCGTTGATCTGAAACTTTTAAATGCCCAGCGCCGCAATAACTTTATGGTACTGATCTTTTAAAACCATTCCGAGCTCTCTACGATGTCTAGTTAAAAAGTTTTTAGCGTCAGCCGAACGACCGAACGAACAAAGTGATTTAATAAGCTACCTTTTTGAAAACAAGTTTCAAAAATGCGCTAAAAAATGTAAACTTACTTAGTTTGCTATAAACGAATAAAAAAATATTCCAAGAGTAAAATCATAACTCCTCATTTGATTCGTAATTTTACGTCCTCCACAAAAGATTGAGAAAAAAGCAAAACAATAATTTCAGACATCATTAAAATTAGGGGTTTCAATCCCGGGACAAAATCTCAATCCCGGGATTACGGGATTTGAAATCTCAATCCCGGGATCCCGGGATTAATCCCGGGATTGGAAGATGAAAAAAAAATCAAGTTTTTAGTCGAATTCAAGTGCAAATGTAATACTAATAGTTTTATTAGAAATTTTGAGGATGAAAAAAATCATTTCCAGTACACAAAAATGTGTTCTAAATAGTTAACAAAACAAATTAATGACAAAAAATTGCCAAGATTTGTCGAAATCAAGATGTCAATATCATGCTTTCTCAAAATCCCAATTTCGATAGATTTTTGGGATCGGGAATAGAAATTTCGGGATCTCGGGATTTTTCGGGATTCCCGGAAAATCCCGATATCAAGAAAGCATAATTAACACAGAATTTGCCCAAATTTTTGAGATCTTTGGTACGCCTTAACAGAATTTTAAGAAATTACATACAAATTAATTGAATTTCTGCCCTTTCAAAATATTAACAATTTAATATGAATTTTTAAAGAAATTTTAAATAAATTTTTGTTATTTGATACTGTAAAGCCTCATTTTTAACTTTAACTTCAAAAATTGTGGATGAAATTACTATATTATATTATTAGACATGATTTTCAAACGTGTGGTTCTTAATTTTTTTAAAATTTTAGACTTTAAACTTGAAGTTTTTGTATCAACATCAAATGAATTCTCAATCCCGTAATCCCGGGATTGAAGCTTCTCCAATCCCGGGATTTCGGGACCGGAAAAACGTCCGGGATCCCGGGATCCCGGGATGCGGGATCCCGGGATTGAAACCCCTAATTAAAATATCAAAAGGACACGAAAAGGTTTCTCGTGCAGCAATTCAGGCATGATTTATCATGAACAACTCAGCTGCTCATCTTCATTTATTAATTTACTAGAATAGTCCCCCACCAAGCATGGTGGGAAGATTTTAATTGAACGATTTGTCGGGCTTCTATTTATATTTATATAGTAACAAACAAATCTCTAAATATTGACAAATTTAAAAAAATTTGTTAAATAAAAAGTTTTGCAAAGAAATTTGATGTTTATGAAAAAGTGGCTGAGATCAGAGCGGATTGACAGACAGAAGGTCAGATGGACAAGTAACCTAAATTATACTATTAATTACTATTTATAGCGTCACCATTCATCAATCATATTTTTGCATTCATTTTTTGTTTGTTTTCTTTATCATTTTGCTTTACTTAATGTCATCCGTACGATAATTCTATATAATTTGGTGATTTAGGTGACTCTAAGCTAAATCAATTACGTAATAGGAAATTTCTAACTGGAATTTCAAAGGAAATTGGTGAGTTTAATTCATAACTTTTAATAAAATAATATAATAATAAAAATGTACTGGATAGAACAAAAAAACATTGTTTACAGTTTTCCTCAAAAGTTTTGTGTCAACAATATCATTTCATGTAGTGTTAAAAAAATTATTCAATAGGAAACTTTTCCACTTGAAGAAGAGTAAAAAGAAGCACAAGTACTTTTCTTCATGGCCCTTCGTACTCTTTAAAACCTCAATCAATCTCCTCACTTTATGTCGCTTGATTCTTATTTTTCAGTATATTTTCATCTTTTCGCTATCATTTTTACCCAAACATGCCTCACTGTTTGCCTCTGTTGCATACTAATAAATTGAAAGTGTCAAATTGAGATGTTAAATGAGGCTTGGATGATGGAATGGAATTTTCTTCCCGCTGCACCGTTGAGGATTCGTGTTTTTGTGTCCGAAAAAAATCTCTACTGCGTTTTTCGTGAGAAAAATTTATGGAATTAGTGATGATAAAACATGATGAATGTTTTAAAGAAGTTTAGTAATTAAAGTTGATTTATTGTAATTGGGGAAAAAATACGTTCTTTAAAGAAACTTTATTTAATTTCAATGAAAAGTAATACATACTATTTAAATTTCAGTCTCAGATTAAAAAGTGGAAATTTATTAATGAGTTCTGCATATTCGTTGACTCCTAGATTATCAAATTATCGCTAAAATGTCATGTTATTAAATTAAAAATTCAAAGACGAAATTTTAATAAAAATCATTTTAATTTAATGAAGTTTTCAACAAATATATACAAATTTTGGAAATTTTGACAAATTTCGGAATTTCAATTATTTTATGAACTTTTTTGCAACTTTCGTACGTAATTTAAGTAGTTCTTTGAATATTAAGAAATAGTCTAAAAGAAATCCAAATGTCCCAAACTTAGAAATGTCCCGATTTTTCTTAAAAGTGTCCCGATATTTTGCAAAAATCCTCTGGCCACCCTAAATTCAACTAAAAATAATGAAATTTTGAAGAAAAAAAATTAAAACTCAAATGTGGCCCAAAATCACATTATATTATGAATAATCATAGATTTCTTTCGAAAAACAAGAAATTAGTTATTCAAAATTCAAAAACAGAAAACACTGTTTTCCACAAACTCTACATAAAAGCAGAAATATATCAACAAATCGGTGGTTTGAAAGTTTTAAACAGTATACAATAATTCTGTGTTCTTGATTCTTTTGTCCAGTTGCATTTATAACAGAAACTTTTCAAAAAACGAAGGAAATAAATTTCAAATCTATTGATATATATATATATATATATATTTTTTTAAGAACAAAAAAGATTACCCACGGACTTACATAAGTCTAAAATATGAAAGGAACCATATCATTTTGTACGAAATCTCGAAAAAAGCTAAAATGTCCAAATGAATTGACTGTTGATTGACCTGTAAATTATGCAGAGCTGATTGCGGTTTTTGCACACAAAAATGTAAATAAATAAATAAAATTATTCATTCATGAATTTTTCAATTATAGGATTGCGGTGAGCGAAAATTGATGATTTTTATGGGATTCTAAATGGCATTGGATTCGTTATTTATTTATTGGAAATTATTTTTTACATGTGATAGTTCTATAGCATGGAATTTCATGAATTGCTATAGAATTATGGATGGTTTTAGATCTGTAGACAACTGTAATTATGTTGAAAATAATGATATATTGATGTAAATATTAAACTAGTATTTTGTAGGTACCGGTTTTTTTTAAAGATATTTTTTATCTGTTTTACATGAGTTACATTTCAATTTTAAGAGAACTAGCCACAGGCTATTACAAATTTATTCTGATTTTATATAATAAATATTGATTTCGATGCGATGAACATAGAAGATCGTGTTTTTTGTCGTAAAGACGGTTTTTGAGACGCGGATCACACAAATAGAGTTGATGTGACAAGAATAGCGAAAATGCATCCGAATCTAACTAGACTTTCCCTGAGATCGAACCCATGTCGTTAGAACGGTAGTCCGACACTCTAACTACTTGACCAATGCCGCTTTTTCGCTCGACCCGGGTTCAATTCGAGGGAAAGTCTAGTTGGATTCGAATGCTTTTTCACTTTTCTAGTCAAACCAACTCGGTTTATGTGATTCGCGACACACAAATTGTGGCTAGCTACGTTGCATTGATATACCCTGGGTCATGCAGCGTTCAGTCATCACGACAAATCTTCGTATTCAACAAAGACAATGCTCATCGCATCGAAAATCATAAACTTCTTTGATAAAAAATTAAAAATAAAGCATCAAAGCCTGTGGCTTGGCCTCTTAAAATTGGAATTATTATTCATGAAATCCATAAATAAAATATAACGTTTTTCATTTAAAAAAATTAAATTTTTCAAGTTCCCTAATAATTTTAAAATTCTAAAATCTGGTAAATACCTACATTTTAAAAAAAAAATCACTGTACATTTTAGTTCTTAAAAAATCATTAAACATATGAAATTTTCAAAAACAGCTAGTAATTATGATTTTTAAAAAATTGTTAAAATTCAATTTCTGCTCATATATTCTAAAACTCTACAAAATATAAAGATAAAGTATTTTGAGAGCATCAAAAACCATTTTTTTTTCCAAAAAGAGAAACAACAAACTTTTCCAAATAAAATTCTCATTTTCTCTCTGTGGAAGTATTCTTCTTCGTCGATTGACTCAGTTCTTTCTCGACTATCAAAGCAAAAACGTTGAAATTTACTTAAAAATTTCTGATGTGTACATGTGTTTGAGAATTTTATGTCAATTATGCCCGAATTAATGCTCTGGTCAGAATTTTAAAGGTTTGACTACAATCGGAAGTTAAAGATATGCAATCTATGATATATGACCTTTTAAATACACATACTAGCTCAACTAATTTTGAAGATGGATCTCTTTCAGAAGAGTTTTTAGATGCTAGAAGTTATAAACGTGTATTCAAAAATCCCTAATATGAATTTAATTTTAAATTAGTTAAAAAAATATATATTTAGGCCTAAAAGTTTAAAAAGCTCACAAGTGAGCCAAAATAAATTAAATTGGTGTAATAAAGCAAAGTTGATCTAAAAGATTCCAAAGGAAGTGAAAATTAAACTCCCATGTGTGTCATTTAGTCCTCCCCATTCTAATGCAGAGGTAGAATATCGATTTTCATTAACAACATGTGTGTGTGTAAGCAATTTATATTTATAAATAATTTTTATATTGCTAAATTAAATTCAAATGAATTTTTTCTTCATAATAAGCAGCACGGTAATGATTTATGGATAGTTTTTTTATCACAATGAACTTTAGTACCTACAATTATTGAATGTAACAGCTAAAAGCATTTTTTAGCGCATTTTTGATGTAGATTTGTAATACATTTATTTTCAAAAAATATTTTCGCCTCCATTGGCTCATTTTATACTTAAAAAATGACTTAGATAAATTTAGTATTTATAATTTTCACATTTAAGGGATTTTAACTTCTAAATAAATTACATTTCAAACTCTAAATTTGTCTGTCAAAAACTGATTTTCTGTTCACAAAAATCTATACAACCTCAAATTAAAAAATTTGCAATACATCCACATACGCTATATTTTAGAAAATTCTATGTCTGCATCATCACAAAAATAAAATCATTTCAAAAACTTTTTTGGTATTGATACGATATTTATTCAGAGCTAGACATGTTTGCTATGGTAATTATATGGCAAAAATATTTTTGTTCTTTAAACTATGAGTGTTCATGTACATTAAAAAAGATTGATATTTTCATATTGACTCACGTAATTTTTTACAGAAATGCTTCTGAATTTTACTGAGGTACGGGTCAAGCCCAGGACTGAAGTATTTTTTTCGGAATTCCACTTTTTTGCAAGTTCCTAAGTTAATTAAACTAGTTCTTTGAATATTAAGACTTAAAATAGTCCAAAAGAACCACAAAAGTGCCACACCTAAAAATGTATCCATTTTTTTAACAGTGTCCCGATATTTTGCGAAAATCCAGCGGGTAGGCGAAGGCTCGCTTGGCATATATTCGAGGGATCTAGTTTGATAATTTTCATACAATTTTCAAAGTTACAAAAATCAAATTTTTCAATTCTAACTTCGAAAATCCAAAATGTTCTTAACGTCACATAAGTCCTTCAATTTACAATAAACACTTCATCTCATTCCAACAACCCAATCAATACGAATAAAGAAAGATCCCAGAAGTAATAAAGCTTACACAAAACTGCTATCGATAGATAAATAGACGAGAAAAGAGTGTTTTTTTTTTGTTCAATGAGAAAAAAAAATCAATCGACAATTTGTCAAGATTGCATTTACGAATTACTACTCAAATAAAAACGAGTTAGAAAAAAGTCACAAATGGTTTTATGCGAGGAAAGCGGATGAGGTAGAAAAAAGAACATGTGGATGTGGAAAGGTTTATGCGCTAAACTGGCTTCTTTTTCAATTAAGAAATTATTATTTGGAAATTTTAGAATTGATTAAATGATTATGTCTTTAGTAATTAAGTAATTTCGTATTAATGTTTTATCTCTATTTAATTTTGTCATTTTGGTTATATTTTGTTTTCTGGTGAAATTCAGTCAATTCAGTTAAATTTTATCATTTTGACCAAATAAAGCTATATTAACGAAGCATGTTAACACAATTATCACAACCAAATCAATTTCTTCTTAAACTGAAAACACAGATTTTAATTATCACCGTTATCAGCTAATTAACTTGCAGAAATTATATCAATAAACATTCGGTAAGTATCAATTAATATTAACAAAAAAAAACTTACCATCAATTTTTATTCATCTTTCGGGTGCTAAAAACATTAAAAATTTGTGCAATATCAGATGTCAGTTTTTCTATCTGTTTAGGCTTGTTCAAAATCTTATCTTATTGATACGGATTGATACTTTACACATTCTTAATGTTACTATATCAACAATGTCCTCACTGATAGTACACATACTGAGAATATTAAAAAGGCTTAGTCGACGTGAAGGATCGAAAATGAAAAGATGTATAAAATTGCCAATTTGTCTACTTTTTTGTTGTGTTCAGGGCTGAAAAATTGAAAGCTTATTGTTGTTGTAAACATGAACACAAACTATATTGAAAGCTTTACCAATTTTTCTGATCATACAACCTCCTGTTGGGCTTCATATTGTGTTCAAGTTCATTTGAGATAATATATGAGAAACATAATGATATGAAAATTATTGAGATTAGACTTAGACAGATTTAACGTCATTTCAGAAACTTCAATAAATTCATCAATTACATGAATCAATTGATAACTGTCAAATCCAAAGATAAACTATATACATGCCCTAAAAATGTAATCACCAACACACACTCACAACTGGGACTTAATGTTTGTATAGTGATATTAATACTCCATTTATGTCACATTTCTCATTGCTCTATTTTTGAGGCACAAATAAACCAGAAAAAGTAATGTAGTACACGTTTGTGCTCTACCACAAAGAGACGAGATGGTTTCTGTGTGAAAAGTGTGAAGAATTGAAATTTTCATGATGAGATGAATATTTATGAATGTGAAAATCTACATGCGAATTTGTGTAATTTATATTAATTTATTTTATGCAATAATTCTCGTGCGATAAAACAGGAATAATTAAGGACAACATGAGTTCTGCTTTTGAGCATGTGATCTAATTTATATAAAATTTTCAAAGATATGATAAAGTTTTCCTTTTCATATTCACACCGTTTAACGCATGTTTTAGTTTTTCACGATTTTCTTTATGAATAAAATTATCTACAATATGCTTATTAGCATATTAGTGTTTGTTAATACTAAAATGTTGTTTCGGCATATTTATATAAAATTTATCAAATAAAAAAAATTATTCTTCAACTTTTATACACAAATTTTGATGCTTTACATAATTATTTGAAATCAGAATATTCAGTCTTTCTCAATCTTTGAATCTATGTATTTTAATGCAATTCAATTTTCTCATTGATGTTTCAATTATCGTGATGAAAAATTCAATGGTCTTGTGTTTATTGAATTTTGAGGTTAGATTAACAACATATAGAGATAGTTTGTCAAATGATGACGTTAGAATTTTTTCATTTGTTGTAAGGGATTTCAATACCGGTTCAAAGTCTCAATCTTTTTGGAAAATTCTCAATCCCGGGATCCCGGGATCAATACTGATATTATAAATTACTCGAAACCCGGTATCAAATTATGCTCAAAACGGCTCAAAAGAACTGTAACAAACTAAATTTGAATTAAATTAAGGTTTAAATTAAGACAAATACCAGGTTTTCATATTTTGGATTCCGACTAGGATTTTCAATAGCGGAATTAAAGTGTATTTAATACCGGTATTGAATACTGTTTTGAATTATGTTGAATTACGTTTTTAATTGCTGTTGATCAGTTGATAAATCTAATGAAAACGACTTTGATTTGTTTTTGGACTACTATATGTTTTGAACCAGTCTTAAATATAAATTCGTAATTTGTAATTTTTAAAAAATGATTTCCCATTCCACATCCGCAAAGTTTAATGATCTTAATTCTATAACTCATTCGTCTATCAAGCAAAAAAAAGCAAAGTGAAAATGTATGGACGGTCTACTGACCCTTTTCTATCATCATTATGGTCTTTTTTGTAACTGATATGAGCTGCCTTCTTTAACTAAAAAATTACAAAAGTCCTGGTGTTATTGATCGAGGGGCTTAACCGTATTTTTGTCCTAGCGATCAGTAATTGATTATTAATTCAGTCGAGTAGTCTATAAAAAGAGATCTAGTAAGATTTAAGCTCACTTCTCAACCCACAAAACAAGATTTAGCAGGATCCAGGTCACTTCCCGACCTAAAAACAAGATCCAGTAATGTATAAGTCACCTTCCAGACTTAAAGAAAAATTCATACAAAAAATCATACATATTATGAAGCAACGGTTTTCTGAAATTAAATATTCTAACGGTTTTGCGCAATTCAAAATTTTCCCACCAAAAGTTGTTCACGTTTCGAAAACAAGTTTCAAAAATGCGCTAAAAATATTTTTGTTTTAAAAAAATCTTTTTCTTTTTCTGTTCGGTATTTAAAAGACAGATAACTTGACATGGGTCAAAACAGATGTTTTATGTGAGGGCAAAATGTAGCAAAAGAGCAAATCGGCTTATTTTTTGATTATTTTGGATTAAATTTATTACTAATTTAGGGATATTAACGTGGTTTTCTGGTTTAGGCTTTTTCGGAGTGTTTGTTTTTGTGGCATTAAAGAGATTTTCAGCTTAATGTTTAAAACTTTGTGATAAGCTAATCAACTCTGGTAATTTTGTATAAATTTTCATAATATCGTTTTATAGTGACAACAAAATTTGGTCAAACACAATTTTTTTAGAGCGTTAACACATTTTAATTCATAAATTCGGATATAAAAATGACAGTTTTTTGCATCGTTACATGCCCATACCCTACCAGATGCAAAAATCCCAAAGTCTTAGTATTGAGTTTGAAGAGAGATATCGTGCTGATTAACTAACTAACTAACTAAATAAATAAAAGAAAGTGTATTTTTGCGATTTCTCGGCACTGGAAGCACCACCCAAGTTTTCACTGTTGGATTGGTATTTTCAGGCACAGTTTTTCCATTTGAAAATATCTGTCAATTCTGTAAGTCTGAGGCAGGAAATTAAAAAAATTGAAATTTCAAAAAACCAAAAGCAATATATAACCAAATTGAAAATTTGGTGTGAATATGAAAGAGATTTAATTTTCACAATTTTTTTTTATCCCCAACATTTAAAGCAAAACGATGAAAATTAAGATCAAGAGAAAAGTCTTTGTAGAAATGTTTCATGCTGCAAACTGCAATCTTTATTACGTCCCTATGAGATTGGTTTGTATGCAATTTTTTGAAAAGTATTTTATTTTTCAACTTAAAGAAAAGCTTGTTCGACTGGTGTTCGACTATGCTGATTTAATGTTTTAGAAATGCAAGTGTTGGATCGATGATATGTGAGAAACCTCTTCATGTGTGCTGAAAACTTTTATCGTGGATAAAGGAACTTGAATGGAAACGAAATATTGCATGTGAAATATTGGTAATGCTTGATGAATTTGGTGTGCTTATGATAAAATTTAAATAAATTTGTATTCAATTTAAGTAAGTATAATTTTAAGCAATTTAGGAATTTAAGGAATTTATTTTACTATATTAAAGGAAAAATTTAGATGGAAAAATGGGAAACTGTCATCTTGGGTCGAGATTATTATTTTTTTTTTATTAGACTCTTCATTTATTTTATCTAGTATGGACTAATTAATTCCTTCATCTAGCGATTGAGAAACGTTTATCTTGCACTTTAAATTGAGTCATAAAAAAGTTAACTCATTTTTAATCCAAAGCATCTTTTGTTTGTCGTCATTTAGTTTTGTTTGATAATTTGTCATAAATGACGTTTTTTTTCAACACTGCACAATAGCAAAACCCAGGGCACCCGAATCCGGTTAGCCTTTCGAGCGCCCTAATTTTCTTTGCTTTTTCGCTGCTACAATCTAAAACATTGTTAAAGCCCAATTTTCACATTTAAGTATTGCCTTTTAATTTTTATAAAATTTTCCATCAACTCTTTATTTATTTTTTTTTTTTTTTTCATTTTTTGCATCCCTTCCTTTCCCATTATGTAATGAACATTTTTTTCTATAAAAGAGCAAAAAAAAATCCTGAATAAATGAAAAGCCTTTCTTTGCAGTAGAATTTTATGGAATATCATGAATGAATAATAGTATTTCATATTCATCTATTATAAATGAAATTTCGTGCACAATAGTCTGCAATTTTTTCTGGCATACGTAATAATACAAAGATACAAAATGTGTGAGAGGAGGTGGATTTGGGGCTAGGAACATAGAAAATTATAATATGGATTTTTTACTTATTTTTGTGCTTATTTGTGTGAACTTTTGTTAAATTATTGAACGTGGTGGGAATAAAAAAATTGTCCTCTTAAGTTGACCATCTTAAAAATTATATCATATTGGGTCGAGCGTAATAAAACTTTTGTATGGTCGAGAAGGTTACATTTTTTATCATAGAGTTTTTACTTAACTCATCCCATCCATACCCGAAGGACTTTTTAAAAAATCTACAAACTTTTGAACCAGACATATTCCATAAACTTAAAAAAGCTGAAAAGATTATGCAAAATATTATTATGTTAATCTCCTTGCTTCCTTTTCAACATTTTGACTGTGTATTAGGGTTGTCAATTGAAAATACCAATACTTAGATATTTGGTGTAATTTGGAACCAATTGGGCATCCAAATAATTTGTGATTCAATACTAATTAATTTGTACCTATCAAGAAAATAATTAAATATGAAACAAGATCAATAATTTTCATTAACATTTTGAAGGATTATTTTTGTAAATGCTGTATACTCCTTGAACAATTTTTTTATAAGTAGGTATTTGAATAATTCTATAGGAGCTCCACTTTTCGGGTATTTTGCAGAGATCGAAGCCGCTGACTTAAGTGACTTCGATCTCTGGTATTTCGTATTTATACAAATATTAAAATCCCAAATAATTGAAAACCTTTGAAAAACCTTTCTGAGTATTCATCAAAATCAAATTCATTGCATTGAAATAAAAGTAGCAGCGAGGAGTAAAAGAGACACAATTTGAATGAAAGTTTTAAGATTCATTATGTATAATTAAAGAAATTGTTTTGCAGTCATTACCGGGTTTAAAGTTTTATGGACTTGAATTTTTTAAAATCTTGATGAAACGTAATATAAAGTTTTTCTGCATATAACGTCATGCATTACCAACAAAGTTAGTTTTGACCCATAAATTTGAAATTATAAAAAAATTGCTAGTGGGAAAAGGGCCAACAGTTCCTACATAATGGTTTTGTATAAATCAACACCAACATTTTTCCGACTTAATCATTAAGATTAACATCTAAACTTCTTTTGACTCCTTCACATCATTATAATTGAAAATTTACTTATTTCACAAAAAGGATTTCAAGCTCTATACAAAATTTGACGTAATGAAACTTTCTTTACTGTCGTTTGATGTCTTTCTATATTCATCATCGTCTACATCTTTCAGTTGTGCGTCAATTTGTTTCCTAAACTTTATTTTCCTTAAATTAATGAACTCTAAGAGATAGAAGTTTAGACAAAGGTCTTTAATTTTGAAGCACATAATTTTGAGGCAGAGTTGCAATCTATGATAGATCAACAGAAACAGTCCATCTGTCACAGGTCGTTACTTGTTGACAGGCAGACAGATTTGACCTGTCACAGGCGAAGTTTTTCTGCCTGTCTCAGACCTGACCTGTCACAGGTTTTCATCTGTCGATAGGCAGATTTTTTTTCTATCTGTCACAGGTTTGATCTGATTTTGTTAAAAATATTAATTTGTTGAAATTTGATAATTTTTTATTGATGTTTATGTACTTTATTAGAAGTACAATAGTGAAATGAGAATGAATATGTAAATGAAATTTGAGATTTGAACTATTTTCGCTGAAAACAAGAAAAGAAATTTTGGATAAATTTTGTATGAAATTTTTTACTTCACAAGTGAAAAAATGTTTTAAAAGATGACATACAACAGAAACAGGTCAGACATGTGGCAAGAAGACAGATTCGACCTGTCGACAGACCATCACATGGCAGAACGCGCCTGTGACAGGCAGACAGATTTGACCTGTCGACAGGTCATCATTTGTGACAGGTCATCTTTTGACAGAACTTGACACCTCTACCTGTGACAGGTACATGTTACTTTATTTTGAGCCAAATTAGCAATAATTGAGATAATCAAATCAAAAATGAATTAAACATTCTGCAGAAAGTCATCAAGGACAAAAATAAAGAACTCAAAAATATAAACTGGAACAAGCACCTTTCAGAAAGCCAACCATCAAATCAAACAGTCTGGAGGATTGCAAAACATTACGGTGATGGGTAAAATCCCCGAAAAATATTATTCCCACGATCCAGCGGGATAGTATTGTTGGCAAAATTTTTCTGATTAGCGTCCAAGTCTCTTCATCGACCATAAACATAAGATTCAGTAGAGTCCTTGTCACTTCCACGAACTAAATTTGGAATTAAGCCTGCTACATTACTACAATATTCATTAAATTAAGCGAACATTTAGCTACCAACTTTAGTGACCAAGATATCTAGAAGATATCAATGTCAATGATATCAATTCTAGGGATTTGGTATTACTTAAAAAATCATAAATTTTTTAATTACTAAGTGAAATTCTTATCTCCATGATAATCTTTGAGGATAAAAACCATACTTGGAAATACAAGTGGATTTATTATCCACATGGGCTCTTTTAATTTCCGGATTTAAGTTAAACCAGGATTTTAATCGTGGATAGTAATCCCACTTGGAAATGTAAGTGAAATTATTATCTTCCTGGAAGATAAAAATCCCACTTGAAAATATATGTGGGATTAATATCTTCCCGGCAGGATAAAAATCCCACTTGAAAATATATGTGGGATTAATATCTTCCCGGCAGGATAAAAATCCCACCTGCATTTCTAAGTGGAAATATTATCCCGCAGGGAACATATAAAAATTTGCTTTTTTCGGGGTTTTTATCCCGCTGGATCGTGGGAAAAATATTTTTCGAGGATTTTCACCTTTCGTAAAGCACACGAAAATCCACTTGAGGATTACAACCCAGTACATACCCAGGAAGGAGACAACGCAGTGAAGGAAGCATTGGAAGGAGAAAATAGTGACTGCAAATAGTGGAACTTACAAATGTAAAAGAAATTAAAGCAAAACAATTTCAAAATAAAATTTAAAACTAAGTGGAGTCTGAATCCTTAAAAATAAAATACAAATATAATGTATCCAAAATTTGTACATAATTATTATATTGTATATCTATTTATAATTAAAATTTTTTTTTTTTTTGTAAAAAAGTCACCACGCAGCCACATTTATATTATTTTTAAGTTTGTAACACAACCACCAGGTTATATACAAATAAACTGAATAAGAAAAAAAAATTAAGTTAAAAATTTAATAAATTAAAATGTTTATTTTTTTAAAAAAAGCAATAATTATGGACAAAACAATGCAATATCCTCAAAAATGCGTCTTATTCGACTCAATCTCAAGCTTCTGTTTAACTATTTCTATATTTTCAAGCTAAAAACTTTATCGTCTTTGAACTTTTATATTCACATTCAAAAAATTAGTAAAGTAATCATTAAGTAAGCAATAAAACATGAGAAAACTTTTTTTCCGCTAGAGTGACTCAAACAAGAAAGATTAAAGTAAAAGAAAAACACAAAAATCGATGAAAAGTTTATTCCGTTGTCTGTGTTGTTCATTTTGTAGATTGAAAATGTTTGTCAATAAATCAATTGGACTTGTCGGATACACTTTATTGATGAGTTTAGTTAAGATGATTTAACTAGTGTATCGGGTTGAAACCCAACGCGGATACATTCACACCGTAACATAAAAAGTCTCGCGGGTAGCTTCGCTTGGCATATGTTTGAGGAATTAGGCTCCAGTGGACCAAATATTCAAATATTTGTTTTGAGATTGAATTTGAAAAAGCTTTCAAAAAATCTTCAAACACTTAATACAATATTTATGTTTTTTTTAATAGCAAAAACTATTCAATCGAAGAATTCGAATTTGAGACGGCCACACTCTGATATAAACATTGTGAACATAAGTAGGGTTTCTGACAGCGGTTAACCGTTAACAGCATAACAGCGGTTTTTTACCTGAAAATGCGGTTAACGCAAAACAGCGGTTATTGAAAATTAACCGCTGTTAACAGCATTTTTATATCGAAAGGCTTTAAATAAGAAAATTTTGAAGGCTTTTAACAAAAAAAAAATTAATTTCTTTCTGAGATCTCTCTTCTAACAAAATGCGAGTTTTGGATGAAAATTTTAGGCTAGAATTCCTTTAAAAAACTTGAAAGATTTGAAAAAAAATTTTTTCAAAATCTTGTCATTGTCTTGGAGTTACGCGCAATTTCTGTCCAGCTTGTCTTGAAAATTTCGGTCTAAGTTGCTACAAAGTGAGTGTTCTAAACTTTTGCACATATTTGTACAAAATTAACAGCATTGCATTCAAATATATCATCAAACGCTTTTATGTTTATGGATTTTCAATAGAAAAAAATAATTTTGGAGTTTAATCATTGAAAATTATTCTTTTTCTTTGACTTTCATTAATTTCTTTACTTTTATAGGTTTATGCAGCCTAATTTAACCATACGAGGCAAATAGAAAGAAAATATATCAATGAAAAGCTCATTAACATAGTAAAATTGTGATATTATTAAAAATTCACATTAACCGCTGTTAACCGCGTTAACAGCTGTTTTGAGTTTTTTCATAACAGCATAACAGCGGTTATGAAAAAACGCGGTTAATCAGAAACCCTAAACATAAGAAACATGACAGCATTCCGATCAACAAACTTGCTGATAGGGACTTTCACAACATTATCATACCCTTCAACATCTTATTTATATTCTCATTCCACTTTATCCTTCACATCATCGATGTATCACATTACATTAAAATTATATTAGATTCAAAAGCTCCAATGGCAAATAAAAATATTGTTTATTGTGATTTTATATGCACAAACAATCATGCACGTACATACATGCATATCTAGTGTGTCACTATTACTACTTACCGCTCACTGCTACTACACAAAAAAAATTGTTTATTCTATCCCAGGCTGTATGAGACTGAGATATTTTCATATTTTTGCTGTATCTGGGTTAACCTATTTAATATGCTCGAGTTTTTTTGTGCTTTGCTTTGTTGTGTATATGAACTTCAAGGCAATGCTGTTGCCATTGATGCATTGCTTTTGTTATTGCTCCTGCTGCTGATATGCTGTGCATGAGGCTCAGTAAATCAATAAACTAAAATATTTTTATTTGTTGTGCTCAATTCTCTTTAGAGCTTTGCTGGGAGTCAGTTCATGTTTATTGCTTTAAATTGATGTTAGCTTACTTTCGTGAATAGAAAATTAGTAGTGTAGACATTCCTGAAAGGTAGACTGTTGTAAGGTAAAATAGCGTTCTGAAATATTGCCTTGACCTTTCTGCAGTTTTTGAAATTCTCATGACTGTTTTATGCAGTTTCAGTAGCGGACAAAAAAGTAGCGAAATCCTATATAATTTTTAGTTTTCGATGATTTTTGTCACTTTTACAACCAATCTTTATTAAATTTAATATTACTTTTTTTTAAATAAGTATATATTATATTTAATGATTTTATGACTGAAAACCATTATTGTTTTATCATAATATAATCAATTTTTTATTAAAATTTTTAAGGTGACGACAAAATGATAAAGACAAGAGATTAAAAATTACTTTCTCGGTTTAGAGATAGTTTACTCTTTGAAAAATAATTATTTTTGAATATGAAATTAAGTCTTTTTTAAGATATAAATCAATGTATATAAGTTTATTCCTCCTTGAAAAATTTAGTTTCAAAAGTTTACAAATTAAAATTAAGAAATTAGTAACAGAAATCATTGAGAATTAAAATCCACAAATTAAACGTCGCAAATAGAGATGTCAATTATTTGGGTTTTTACTATTTGTACAAATACCCAAATACCCAAATAGTAAACCCCAAATATTTGTACAAATATTTTTAAAAAAATTTTTGTCTAAAAAGTAGAAAAATGGACAATTTCAAAAAGTTTTTTTTAAAAATGTTCTCAAATAATAGTCATTGCATTGTTTCATTATTGGAAAAGACATTCGCAACTTAGTTTATTTAAAATTAAAAAGTTAATCTAATAATTATTTTAACTCTTGTACCCATTTTTACCGTTGTACCCACGAGAGAAGTTTAAAACCGACATTGACAGCAGATTCTTGATGAACATATTTGTCTCATACAGATCAACAAAACTATATTTTCAAAGATTTTTTCTTCTATTATCTATAAACAGAAATATAATTATCTCCTTGTCTTCCTGCCAATCGTGTCTGGATAATGACAAGGCTGAATTTATGCAACTTTACTTTACTTTCGGCCTAGATTATGTATCAAAAAACACTTAAATATAACTTAAATATCTACGCTAGCTTTATGATTGACAAATTTTATTAATGTAAGCTTATTAGGCTTTATGTTTCAAAATATGAAGTTAAAATCAAATTAGTAAAAAAAATTCACGATAAATTTCACTGGTAAAATCAAAAATTTAATGAATTTTTTATCAAAAATTTAATGAATTTTTTATTTAAGTACCTAAAAGGTGATAATTTAAAGCAGATCCAAATATATTTGGGTTTACACCCAAATATTTGGGGTACCCCAAATAGTATGAAATACCCCAAATATTTGGGGTACCCCAAATAGTATGAAATACCCCAAATATTTGGGTATTTGGGTATTTGTATTGACATCTCTACTCGCAAATAGGTCGCAAAAGAATATTCCCGAATTTCCCGTTTCTACTAATAAAAATATTTTAACCAAACTTTTCTTGACTTAAATATTATTCTCTTTTTATCAATGAGCCTTTCTCCATTCACGGCACTACACTCGCACCAGATCCAAGGATGTACACGTGCAGTGTAGTGTGTCAAACAAGTCTATGAATTTAAGGATTATAGTGCCTCTCGGGTATCTGAACACTGAATAGTAGTAAGACTTGAGTGTGAGAGCACTGTTGGATGACACGTGGACGTTTTTGGCTCCACCTAGTCGCGAATAAACGAAAATTTTAATTAAAAATATTAATCCTTGACAGGTAGGGTATCTTAAAACCGCTGTTTTGCCGTTAATTTAGATTCAGTTTCAAATTGGTTAAAAAAAAATAGTCTAAACTAGTGTATCGGGTAGAAACCCAAAGCGGATATATTCACATCGTCCATTAAAAGTCTCGCGGGTAGGCGATGCTTCGCTTGGCAAATGTTTGAGGGATCAAGCTCCAGCGGGTAGGCCAAGCTTCGCTTGGCAAATGTTTGAGGGATCATGCTTCAGCGGCTTGGCAAATGTTTGAGGGATCAAGCTTCAGCGGGTAGACATATATTTGAGTGCTCAAGTTGGATAATTTTCATACAATTTTAAATGTTTCAAAAATCATAATAACCATTGATTTTGAAATTTTGTATGGAAACGAACGTTTTTTGCTTTTTTAGAAGCAACGGCTTTTCCTGTCATACCAAAAATCTAATCAGCTCTTCTATAGAGCAATACGGATCGATAGCAAAAAACTAGAAGTCTCTACGATGTCTCATTATTGAGATTTCTTGCTGATTAACTTGTTTGTTTGCTTGCTTGAAGAAAGCGAATTTTTCGATTTTCTCAGCAATGCCTCAACCAAATTCAAATCTGTTTGATTATGATGTGAAATTCCAGGCACAAACTTTTTGAGATAGAACATAACTTGCCATTATGCTTAGTTTGGCTGAAAAATCGTGAAAACGGTGTGAATATAACAAAAAAATTGTTTTCAAATCTGAACAAATTCAATACATTCACACGTGAAAACGGTGTGAATATAAAAATGATTTGTTATAAAAAATTTTAAAATTATAGTTGTCCTTACCAGTTTGCAAAATTTTAGTCCAGTTTTTCAAGTTAATAGAAAATTTAAATTTATTTTTGAAAAATTATCTTATAAAAATTAAAATTTTGTAGATTTAATTGAATTTTTTCTTTTAAGACCGCAGTTTTTTAAAACCCGCATTTTAGGGTCTAAAAGTTTGGTTATGCGGGAAACCTTATTGACAAGGAATTAATATAAAATTTACAAAGAAAATATTGTCAATGTTTAGAATGATAATAAAACCAAATCTTTTTTTCTTTCGTCTCCCCAATTTTTCTTCTTCATTTTCTTATAAGCTTTAAAATAATTTTGTCATGTTTCTTAATTTGTCTTCAATTCTTTAGCTCATTTTTATATATATCGTGAATTTAATTTTTTAGGGTGGCTAAATTTATGAATTGAAGCTGCTGATTATTTTAGGTATTGTAACTTTGGTAAAACGTCAGTTTAGAGATATTTTTGATCATTTTGAATTTAGGTTCTGACCGCATGATTTATATAATTTTTAGGTTATTAATTACAGAACTAGCTCTATCAACGTAGGCTTAATCGTTATGCGCTATGAACATTTAAAATTGATTTTAAGGTCAATGTGGAATTGAAAATGCGTCAAAATTGTCTCATGATTTATAAAACCATTTTAACTTACGCATATATTTTACAAACAAAGCGTTTCCCCTCTGTATCTTCACCATTCTTTCTTTTCTCATTGTGCTTTCAATAAAAAATTATTCAAAAGTGCTCTCAACAAACGAGAAATGAGGGAAAACTGAACAGAACAAAAAAAACTTCTATAAATATTTTTTTCCTTCAATTCACGATGATGAACAGTCGTAAGTACGTTAAAATGAATATTTTTATTTACGCAAAATGATAATAAAAAAAGAGAGAAGAAATAAGAAAAATTTTAAAAGTTTATCATTTGACATTGAAAGAAATTTTTTACTGTCTTATGTAAGTCGTTGTTGGTTTCTTTTGAGTCCTTGTGGTGATTATTTCAAATTTTTCTAATTTGTTATTTTATTCTGAACCCGTTTTAAGGAATTTAGACCGAAATTGACTCAAATCACCTAGTTTAAACTGATTTCAATTAGAGATGTCAATTATTTGGGTTTTTACTATTTGTACAAATACCCAAATACCCAAATATTAAACCCCAAATATTTGTACAAATATTTTAAAAAATTTTTTGGTCTAAAAAGTAGGCCTAAGGACAGTTTTTAGAATAATTCTTTTAAAAATTGTCTCAAATAACAGTTGAGCAGTTTTAACATCATTGCAAAAGTCATTCACCGCTTAGTTTAATTAAAATAATGAGCTAAAAAAGTCAATATAGTAATATTTTAATTCTTGTACCCAATGAAGATGTACCCACTTTGGACCAAAGTTGCACCCACAAGAGCTGAGACAATGACAGCAGATTCTTGAATAATTTTTTTTTCTTTATAAATATTAATTCTTCAGGAACATTTTTGTCTCATGCAGATCAACAAAACTACCTTTTCGCAGATTTTATTTTCTATTATCTGCATACAGGATCGCCCTGTTGATCGCGTATTGTGTCTGCGATTTTCCTACAAATTTGTAGTAGATCTGGTATAATCGGTACGATTGTTCGTTGGGATTTTGGTAAGGGGCCGTTCACTTATTACGTTCGCTTTTTAGGGGGAGGGGGGTCTAGGATTTTGTAACAGCCTCAACCAAAAAATTTTTTTTGTAACGACATTTTGTAACAAGTAATTTATACAACTATTAACTATACTTTCTTCTAAGGTATATTATATAACAAAAAGATAACTTATATCCAATTAAATGTCTTAAAGATTGATAGAAATTTAGGATTATTAGGCTTTATATTTCAAAATATGAGATTAAATTCAAATTGGAAAAAAATTGACACTTTAAATTTCAATGAAAATCAGAAATTTTATGAAAAATTTCCTAAAAAGTGATGATTTTAAGCAGACCCAAATATATTTGGGTTTAAACCCAAATATTTGGGGTACCCCAAATAGTTCGAAATACCCCAAATATTTGGGTATTTGGGTATTTGTATTGACATCTCTAATTTCAATACACCATACCTCAAATATCCTGATAAAATCATTGGGAATATTTAAAACAAAGAAATGAGTTGAATGGAAATGGATTTGGTGAGAATGTAGCCAGAAAGTTTGTTCTGGGATATGCCAGATTTTTTCCAGGTCATATTTCTGTGGTTGAAAAATTTTTAGTCATAAAATCACCTTCAAGCATTTATTTCTCGCAGAGCCAACTTCAAAAGTAAATTGAGATGAAAATAAATGAGCGAAAAAAGATGAATTTTGAATGAAATTTTTGATGAAAAAGTTTATGTTTAAGAATGATTTAGTGGCAAACGAATTGTGGATGGTTGATTCTCATGGTTTTAAGTAATCTGTCGGAATCAATTACATTTCCTTATTAATTTTGATGTGTTGCAGTGAGAATTTTAAAATGAGCAAATTAAAAAAAATGTTTAGCTTCAAAAAGACTTCAAGATTGTGTCATGCAAAAAGTCTAGTTATAATCTCATATTTTAAAAACCACTCAGTTCAATCCATCCAAAACAATAAAAGTCACGATATATCTCCCAACAACTATATAACTCTGATTTGGGGTCCGAATGACGGATATCCATAGCGTCCGTTACCGGTAATTACTGATAATATCCATTACCGTTACCGTTCATTTATTTGAATTATCCAACGGTAACAGATTTTTAAAGATTTTTTTAAAAATTCAAATATTAAGAGCGCAGTTTCATTTTCTGTTCAAGATAAAAAAAATTGTTATTTTTGGTCATCGTTTTTGAAATTTTTGAATGCTTTTTATTCTTCGCAGTTTTGTTTAAATTTGTTAAAAAATGTTTTAAATTATCATATATCATAGATATTTTCACCAGAATTTTCAGAAATGTCATTTCCAAAATATATCAATTTCAAAGTCAGGTGCTTTTTTGAATAAAAAAAAATGTTGTTTTTGGTCACATTTTTATACGCTTTTATTTCAAAGTGAGCTTTGGATATATTTACATCTGAAAATCAGGAATGATAGAGAGATGAGAAAGGTAACTTTTTAGGTTATGAAAAACAAATTTTGATAATTTTTCCAATGCAGAAGATCTTATTTTATGATCTTTAACAACTCTTCTATACAAACCATGGCCGTTTCAAACGTTCAAAAATGTTTTTTTTTTTTTAAATGACCAGAAAAAAGTATCCAAAATAAACATTTTTATAACCCTAAATATAAGTTGGAATATCCAGATATTACCGGTAAAGATCCGTTATTGTCAAATCCCGATTACCGGAAATTTTCGGGCCTCTAACTCAAATACCTTCCACCACTTTTAATGTAAAAAACAATTACAAATTACAAAAGTTACAAACTTAAGCGCATTTTTGTCTCAGCGATCAGTAATTGATTAATAATTCAGTTCTCGATTTACCAAATCCACAAAAACAAGATCTAGTAGGATCCAGGTCACTTTCACACCTAAAAAACAAGACCCAGTAAGATTTAGGTCACTTCTAGATTTGGAAAACTAGATCGAGTAGGTTTTTCGAAAAAATATGCAATAAAAATAAATTTTTCTTATAACGGTTTTCTAGAATTCAAATAAACTATTAAAACAAACTAGAGCTCTCTATGATGTCTAGTTTTCGATACCTCGCGTTCCAGCCGAACAAACGAACAAACAAAGTGCATTATTAAGCTTCCTTTTGTAAACAAGTTTACAAAAATGCGTTAAAAATATATTCACACCTTCCCATAAAAAGTCTTTCGGGTAGGTCAAGCTTCGCTTGGCAAATGTTTGAGGGATCAAGCTCCAGTGGGGGTGGCCAAGCTTCGCTTGGTAAATGTTTGAGGGATTAAGCTCCAGTGGGTAGGCCAAGCTTCGCTTGGCAAATTATTGAGGGATCAAGCTCCAGTGGGGGTGGCCAAGCTTCGCTTGGCAAATGTTTGAGGGATTAAGCTCCAGTGGGTAGGCCAAGCTTCGCTTGGCAAATGATTGAGGGTTCAAGCTTCAGTGTTATTAATACATATTTGATTTTCGTACGATGTTCAAATTTTCAAAAAATCATAGTAACCATTGATTTTTAAAATTTTGTATGAAATGTTTATTGAAAACAAAAGTTTTTTGCTTTTTTAGAAGCGATGACTGTTCCTTCCATGCCCAAAATCTGATCAGCTCTTCTATAGAAAAATACGGATCGATTGGTTATGATGTGGAATTCCAGGCATAAACTTTTTGCCTTAGAAAATAACTTGTCATTGTGCTTAATTTTCCCGGAAAATGCAAAAAACTGGATTTCCAATCTGAACAAATTCAATACATTCACACTTGAAAACGGTTCGAATATAATAAAAAGTTTTTAGCACTTAAAGATGATGTTCGTGAAACAATTTTATGGACTTTTAATTCCTTGAGGTAACTTAGCAAGAAGAACATAAAAATATTCTTTATTACGTTTTATATGAAATTTTTTCATTGTCTCATTTTTTTAGTTCTCTCAGTTACCGTTCATCAATTAATATTTCTTCTTCATCCATTTACAGCATTACAAGGTCGTTGTTTGCGTCTGTCTGCTGAAAATATTAAAATCGTCATTATTTTAGTACTAATTTGTATTTTGTTTGTTGTAAAGGAAGTATTTAGTCTTTAAACTAATAAACTACTTGTCTAGAAGCATCCAATCTAGTTAAATTCCCAATTCTCGTTTTGATTGATGAATAATTGATCGTCGACCTTTTCCATAACAATAAGCGCTTAAAGAAGAATTATGAAACTTTTTATTTCATGGCTTAAAGTTTGAAAATTTTCAGTTGAGTCCATTTGGGTTTGCATGAATTAAAAGGTCTTATGGACCATTAAAAAAAAAATACAAAGAATTAAAGTAGAATGAAGTGATGGAAAAGGTGAAAAATTTTCATATAAACATTTTCCGTTAAAATTCATGATCTCAGGTTCTCTTTTTTAGCGCATTTTTGAAACTTGTTTTCAAAAAGGTAGCTTAATAATGCACTATGTTCGTTCGTTCGTTCGTTCGTTCGTCTGTTCGTTCGTTCACTCATAAAAATAATTGTACAATTTTCATATTAGATTTGTATTAAACTATTTTCTAATATTTTTTATTAGATTCTAATAGTTTTTTATTAACTTTTTATAAACAATCCAAAAGTTTTAAAATTTTCTATTGAATTTTAATACCGCCATATTAAAATTTAAGATTTTAGTATTAAAATTTAATATTTTAGGATTGAATTTTAATATTTTACAATTAAATATTTTACTATGTTAAAATTTAATATTTTAGTATTAAAATCTAATACAAAATATTAAATTATTTTTATCAGTGTTCGTTCGTTCGTTCGGGCTAGGTTCTTATCTCAGCAATTAGACATCGTAGAGAGCTCAAGTTTGTTTTATTAGCTTCGTGTTATTGTTTTATTGCGGGCAAATGCATTTAAAAGTTTCAAATCATAGCATAAATACTATAATTAAAAATTTTTCATTTCGATAAACAACAACAACAAAAACAATAATACGTTTTTTCATTGCTTTACATTGTTTTTCAATGTTCTTCGATGTTTTTACAGTGTTTACAGAACAAAGTTTAAATTTGTCATAACCGGTATTTGGTTTAAATTATGAGAATCCGTTAAATGACGACATTCTTAAAAATCTAGTATGATGACCTGGATCTTACTGGATCTTGTTTTGTGGGTCTGGAAGTGACTTGGATCCTACTGGATCTTGTTTTTTTGGGTCTATAAGTGGCCTGGATCTTACTGGATTGCTTTGTTGATCGGGAAGTGACCTGGATCCTACTGGATCTCGTTTTGTAGGTCTGGAAATGACTTATTAATCAATTACTGATCGCTGGGACAAAAATGCGCTTAAGTCCCTCGATCAATAACACGAGGACTTTTGTAATTTTTTTGCTTATTTGGTGATGAAGTTTTTAGATATTTACTTTCAGAAATGATTTTGATGGGCTGTAAAAGATTGTTTGAATTTTATAATTCATTTTCAAATTCAGAGTTCGAAGTCGATTCAAATTTTAGAGTTAGGGTTTCTGGCAGCGTTTTTCTGAAATTACTTCAAGAATTTTATATGGAAAAAATTTAAAATTTTCATACCTCAATAATTTTTGCTAAGATCCTTCGTTTCGTGATTATTTGAACGTTTATTGATTTCCTGTAAATTCCGATCAACTTGAAGTTAGCTCTTAATTAAGTGGAATAATTTTCAAATTTCTAATGACCGTTAAGCTATTCTTAGACTTCTTTTTATTAAAGCTTAAGATATAACTTTTATTGGATAGAGAAAGGAAAAGGTACAAAATACTTTTATTAAACTTTGAATAAATCCTATATAGAAATATCCACCAAAATTTAATATAATCTCATTTTTCCATCATAACCTAAATATTTTGCATTAAACTTTATTTTCCCTTCATAAAATGATGAAAAACTTTGTTTTTTATATGTAAATTTTTATTCAATGTTTTTCTACTATTCGTAAAGCTCATTTTTATGAGCATAATCAGCAATGGCAACAGCAAGGTAGCAAGATGGAGGAAAAGAAAAACATGAACTGATTATCATCATCACACCTAGCAATGCCGTTGGGGAAAAATTTTCATCATAACACATGTGCTTGAGTAAATGATATGAGAGCTGAAACTTAGGATGATTGTAATCAGAATATTCTACTTTAAATTTTAAATATACGATAATTCACTTGAATTAACCAACCAAAATAATTGTCGTTTATGTGAATTAAGTAATCTGACTATCCGACTATAATGATTCGATTTTGCGACTAGATACATATAAAGATACGAACTTTAAACACACATTCTTTAAAGAATTCTGACGAAAATTAAACAAAAGGTTTAAAATTCCTCACATCACATCAAATATGTGCATAATAAATGTGCTGAAATGAAGTAGGCGAGATGTTTAGTTTACTTTTAAACGGAAATGATAACAGCACGTAATAAAAATATAAATTGAGAAGGAAAAATTACAAAAGTCCTCGTGTTATTAACCGAGGAATTTAAGCGCATTTTAGTCGCAGCGATCAGTAATTGATTAATAAGTTAGTTGCCGACCTAGAAAACGAGATCCAGTAAAATCAAGATCGCTTTCAGACATAAAAACCAAGATCCAGTAGGATCTAGGTCACTTTCAGACATAAAAAACAAGATCCAGTAGGATCTAGGTCACTTTCAGACATAAAAAACAAGATCCAGTAAAATCCAGGTCATTTCCAGATCTACAAAACAAGATCCAGTAGGATCCAAGTCACCTCCAGAAGTACAAAACAAGATCCAGAAAATGAAAAAAAAAATATGCATTAGAATTAATTTTTATATTTGCACCGTTTTCACGTGTGAATGTATGAAATTTGTTCAGATTGAAAAATAAGTTTTTTGGATTTTATAAAAAAAAACCAAGCATAATTGCAAGTTACATTCTATCACAAAAAATTTGTGCCTTGAATTCCACATCAAAATCAAAAAACAAATTTGAAATTGGTTGAGGCATTGCTGAGAAAATCGAAAAATTCGCTTTCTGTAAGCAAGCAAACAAACAAATAAGCAAACAAACCAATTAATCAGCAAGAAACCTCAATAACGAGAAATCGTAGAGACATCTAGTTTTTTGCAATCGATCTGTATTTTTTCATAGAATAACTGATTACATTTTGAGCATGGCAGGAACAGCCAAAATCAATTGTTACTATAATTTTTGTAACTTTAAACATTGTATGAAAATTTAATAAGCTATTAAAAGCGAAGCTTGGCCTACCCACTGGACCTTGATCCCTCAAACATTTGCCAAGCGAAGCTTGGCCTACCCGCTGGTCTCGCGTCTCAGCCGAACGAACGAATAAAGTGCATTATTAAGCTACCTTTTTGAAAACAAGTTTCAAAAATGTAAAAAAAACCAAGAAATTCAGATATTGGATTGTTCATATGAGATCAACAAAGCATAAACTTTTTATTGACTTGATTTTATTTAATAATTTCATTATTTATTTTTTTGGTTGAAAAATTGTTGAATTTGAGAATTTCTTAGGTCATGACAGATTTTTAGCCTTGTTGACATCATCGATCTTATTCAAAATCGGTAAACAAATCGTTGTATATTAATGGTTCAATAAACGACTGCAAGGGCCAATTTTAATGAGTAAACTTTTTAAGCATCATTAAACTTTTTTTTTAATTCTTATACTCAAAAAATTTTCTTTTTTTACAAGCAATCTTTGAAAACGATTTGGCTCAATAAAGAGACATTAAGTAAAAGTGTTGAGCTGTGGCTCGCGCTGCAATTTGACTGTATATTAAAGAGCCATCAAGTTAATTAAACTTACGATAACTTGTTGAGAAATCGACCTTCACAAGATTCCAATATAAAATGAAAACTCGAGGCGGCAAAAGCTAAGGAATAAGAAATGTCTAATGTGAAATGAAAGAAAGAAATGTCATAATTTCAATTTACAATAAAAACTCTCCTGTTTGTTGAGATTTATTTTCCATTTTTTCATGTACTTTTCTTCTAGTGTGTTGTAGATGTGTTACAATTTTGGCTGAGTTTTCTGCAGAATGATGCAATGCGAAGAGTACAATATTGTCGGTTATTTCTCTTAGAATATCGTATGTGTAGATATTGTAGAGAGTTGTTGAAAGCACAGCGTGTGGTACTCCGAATTTGTTCTCCGAAGAAGCAAAAGTGTCTTGATAGCTTAGTTGACAAGGTGCGGGTCACGAAAGTTGTTGTTGAATTTTAACTTACGGGTTCAAATCCCACCACCAGCCTAGTGATATTTCAGAAGTTTAGATACTTCAGCTTCTTAAATACAGCAGCTTAAGACGCAAAACGAAGGTTTTGGGCAACGTGAGATGAATGATGTATTTAACAAACGAGATTCACAATATAAGGGGTTTTACTGGAACGGACCTGGATGCGTTGTAACTGACTGATGAATGGAACGGGACATAACATGAACACAAGTTCAAATATCAAGAGTTTTTAATTAGCTGCTGGACACAAAAAATATTGCCGAAGATTATGCTCTGTATACCTAGGCTTATACATCATATTTAACTGTAAGTTAAAATTGTAGCGCTCATAGTTTTTATAAGTGGTGATATTTTAAAACACATCTGTAATCTTTAAAAGTGTCACGCTAGTGACTACAAAAACACTCTCGCCTCCTCTGATGCGTAAATTACTTACATCTCCATATTTAATTCACAGAAACGTTCATCAAAAATCTCATGAGGATGTCAAATCATTTTCTTTCCTACATTCAATTGCAAAATCCCACAAGTATTTAAAATACTTCCACGAATTATTCAGTTGCTCTTGAATTTCATTTAACGTCAAAAAGCAAAACGAAATTTTTCCCGTTTTACAATTTTCATTTCAGTAAAGGAATCCTGAAAAGGTAAAGAAAACAAAGGCATATAAAAAAGCCACAAGTAATAAGCTTTTTTGCTTCTCATCTCAACTCTTTATATATTTCATCATATGCGCATTTTAAATGTGTAATTGTGAATGAAATTGAATAGCTTGTTTGACTTTTACTCTTTACTTTTCATCTCTCTCTTTCGTACAACATTGTTTACGCACAAGTTCACATGATGTAGCAAAATAATAAGAGAAAATATAATGGATGAATAACATGAGGAATAAATGGATGAAACACGGAAATGGAAGGAAAAACAATGAAATTGCGGTTTGTAGATAGCTGATGCGCATATTTGACAAAAATTTTTAATCTTTAATATTGTTACTGACAGGATTTTCTGCAGATTCCTGTCAAACTCTAACATACTTTTTAGAAATTCAACGGGTATTTAATTTTTTTTTAAATTTGATTGATTGTTCAGAATTTCAACGTATAATTAGAACTCCTAGTAAAAAATAAACAAATTTGGAGTTAATGTACGAAATCAAGCATAAATTGGAGCCAGTGTTGCAATGGAAGATGTCTGCCGAAGACATCACGAAGACAGCAGATTCTTCCACAAAATTTGTCTTTCAAAAGATTTTATCTACGGAAGAAAGTTGTCTTCTTGCAGATAAATTAAATTGTCTTTTGACAGATTGTGTCTTCCGGTAGATTTAATCTTCCGCAGACAACTGTCTTCCAGTTTTGAAACATTAATATTGATGATTTCCGACATAAATTATACATAATTAATAGGCAATATATTGCATATATATATTAAATTAATATAAACTAATATAAATTAGGGATTTTGCAAAAAAACGAAATTTTTGGTAGATTTTTCTGCGGCAGATTAAATCTACATGCAGCAGATTCTGTCTTCCTGTAGACACTTTTTTGTCTACTGGAAGACAGTTGTCTGCGGAAGATTAAATCTACCGGAAGACACAATCTACAAAAAGACAATTTAATTTATCTGCAAGAAGACAACTTTCTTCCGCAGAAAAAATCTTTATAAAGAAAGTGTCTTCTGCAGAAAAACTGGCAGATTGCAACACTGATTTGGAACACTGGGCAACGTTGGATTAAGGAAAGGATTAGAAACTTAAAGTGTAGCGAGTGACAGAATTACAAGAGCTACCAGATTACTTAATGATTAGAATATTGATAGAATAGTCCTGAAATTATCACAATCAATTGTATAAATTTCAATTTCATTTGTAAACCAAAATACCTTTATGATAAAATAAATTTTGTAGTTTTTGACATCACTTGAGCATAGTATTCGGATTTTCCATTAAAATATTTTAACAAATTTTCTAAACAGCAGTATCTAGCGGAGTAGTTGAGTTATTCGATTATTGTTATTATTTTTACTTTTGAAATTTTCGACAAAATTCTGACCCGCTATACAAAAATTTTGAACTATTCTTTTTCAATCTACTGGGAAAATTATTTTTCTTTGCCCACCCAAACTGATTCCATTTCATCCTACACCAAAATAAATGTTTTACATTTACTTCAATCCCTTAAAACACAAACTTTTTACCATGAAAATGTCATGATGCGACACAAAAATATATGACATATACATTCGAAACTGTTCAAGAGTATGACAGAAGGCACGAGAGAAGCGTAACGGTAAGTTGATGGAAATTGAAGGAAAAATGGAGACGTGACATGAAATAAGTGTGCAGTTATGAAAAATAGATATAAATAGAAACACATCTAAATGACTTTCATTTCTTGTGAAATTTTTCTTTTTGTTCTTAACTTCCATGTGGTTTGGTGGATGGAGTTGTGTCATCTTCTTAGTTTCACAAAAAATGGTCCCATTTGTGTGCTTAATATATGGAAATTAAATTGATATGACATTGAACATGTTGATGATATGCGTGATGCTGGAGAAATTATTGATGAAGAAGATAAATATTTTTGCTTATCTCTGACGTGTTATGTCGTATTGATTTTTTTACGTTCCTTTATGGTGATTGGAATGAGGATTTTTTTTTGATTTATTTAGATTGAATAGGATGTCTTTAATGAATGTTTGTAGAATGTATGTGTTGAACAGAAATGATTGTGATGAATTTTGATTCCAAATGAATTTACAATTTTTTAAAATTTATGGAATGTTTTGTTGATTTCAGAGTTGCGATGACAGGTACCTGTCACAGGTAGAGATGACAGGTTCTGTCAAAAGATGACCTGTGACAGGTCGTTACCTGTTGACAGGCAGAAAAATTTGGCCTGTCACAGGTCTGACCTGTCGCAGGTCACGCCTGTCACAGGTGATGGCCTGTCGACAGGCGAAATTTTTCTGCCTGTCACAGGCGCGACCTGTCACAGGTGATGACCTGTCGACAGGTCAAATCTGTCTGCCTGTCACAGGCCTGACCTGTCACAGGTGTCGCCTGTCACAGGTCTTCACCTGTCGACAGATCAAATCTGTCTGTCTGTCACAGGCGCGACCTGTCACAGGCCACACCTGTCACAGGTCTTCACCTGTCGACAGGCAGATTTTTTCTACCTGTCACAGGTTTGACCTGTTTCTGTTATATGTACCTGTCATCTTTTAAAAAAAAATTTTCACTTGTGAAGTATAAAATTTCATTCAAAATTTATCCAATTTTATTTGTTTTCAGAGAAAAGAGTTCAAATCTCAAATTTCATTCATATATTTTTCATATTTTCATATTTTTAACAAAAAAACATAGATTAAATAACCGAAACAGGTCAAACCTGTGACAGATAGATGAAAGTCTACCTGTCGACAGGTGAAGACCTGTGACAGGTCGCGCCTGTGACAGACAGAAAGATTTGACCTGTCGACAGGTCATCACCTGTGACAGGCGATACCTGTGACAGGTCGCGCCTGTGACAGACAGAAAGATTTGACCTGTCGACAGGTCATCACCTGTGACAGGCGATACCTGTGACAGGTCAGGCCTGTGACAGACAGAAAGATTTGACCTGTCGACAGGTCATCACCTGTGACAGGCGATACCTGTGACAGGTCAGGCCTGTGACAGGCAGACAGATTTGAACTGTCGACAGGTCATCACCTGTGACAGGTGACAACTGTGACAGGTCAGACCTGTGACAGGTCAAATTTTTCTGCCTGTCGACAGGCCATCACCTGTGACAGGCGTGACCTGCGACAGGTCAGACCTGTGACAGGTCAAATTTTTCTGCCTGTCAACAGGTAACGACCTGTCACAGATGGACTGTTTCTGTTGACCTGTCACAGATTGCAACTCTGGTTGATTTTAATAACATTTTATAATTAAGAAGCTTAACTAATACCTTAAAAGCACTTCACATCTTACAAAAACTATAAAAACATAGGAAAAATTTTTTTCATCATCATAATTTTGAAAAAAAAAAGATGTGTGTGAGAAAATAATATCATACCAAATGTACCATCATTTCTTGTTATTTTCATTTCATCTTTTTATTGTCATAAGCAATTCTTTTTGATTGCGTTGCATAAAAAAAAAGTTTCATGGAAATTTTACTTTTATTAAGAAAAGTATTTTGACAGTAGGTGTAGGATGAAACGATATTTGGGTTTTAGTTGATACATTGAGCCTTAACTGATAGATTGTTTCTTTCAAAGCTTCAATTCACAGATTGTTCATTTTTTGCTTTAACTGATGAATAATCCCAAATTAGGCTTAACTGATGAACTTGCCCTTTAGATACATAATTTGCTTTTTTTAACAATTGCTTTTTTATTAATAAAACTTTAGAAACGCATTTTACATTAATTTCATCGAAGCTCATGCTTATCAGATGATCCTTTTATAAACCTTAATAACGAAATAGCTCAATGTAACATATATTTAAAATAAGTTAAAATACATGAAATATTGAACTTAAATAAATTTTCCGTAGTTGCATGCCCCTCAAAATACATATTAAAGTTAAAACTAAAATAAGTCAAGCGTTGTTTCATGTTAAATGCGCTAAAATTATCTTAAATGCATATCTGGAAACGTATCTTTTCATAGTTAGCTTACAAAAAAATTTTCATGACGAAAGAAAGTTTCTCTCAAATTTTTTATATTCACACCGTTTTCACGTGTGAATGTATTGAATTTGTTCAGATTGGAAAACCAGTTTTTTGGATTTTCCAGCAAAACAAAGCATAATGACAAGTCGTGTTCTATTACAATAAGTTTGTGCCTGGAATTTCACATTTTTTCAAAAAACAGATTTGAAATTGGTTGAGGCATTGCTGAGAAAACCGTAAAAATATGCATTCTGTAAGCAAGCAAACAAGCAAACAAGCAAGTTAATCAACAAGAAATCTCAGTAACTAGACATCGTAGAGACTTCTAGTTTTTTGCAATCGATCCGTGCTATTCTATAGAAGAGCTGATTAGTTTTTGGGCATGGCAGGAACAGCCGTTGCTTCAGAAAAAGCAAAAAACCTTCGTTTTCATACAAAATTTTAAAACCAATAGTTAATACGATTTTTAAAACTTTGAACATTAAAACATTGAACATGTGCCAAGTGAAGCTTGGCCTACCCGCTGGAGCCTGATTCCTCAAACATTTGCCAAGCGAAGCTTGGCCTACCCGCTGGAGCCTGATTCCTCAAACATTTGCCAAGCGAAGCTTGGCCTACCCGCGAGACTTTTTATGGGACGGTGTGAATATTTCCGCATTGGGTTTCTACCCGATACACTAGTTAGTTTAAAGTCCGTTGACAATTGGAAAATGTTTTGTATGACGAGGGAACTTTGTTTTTAATGCTTCTGCATAAAATTAGCCCCAAGTATTGTTGCATTGTACTTCATTTAATATTCCATCTGCTATGAATATTTTGTTGCACAGGTAAACGAAATATAGAAGCTGAATAATGCGCATAAAATTACTTCTGTTTTTCTTATGAATAATAAACATAAATCGGCATATTCTGATCATTTTTTGTCGGATTATTGGCTCTAAACCGCGTTTTATCATTGAATAAGGATGATTAAACTGAGAACCTTCGTTATAGTCTTGTATCACATTATCTCTCACATTAGTTTACCACAGTCTAAGGGGAAAAAGCTTTTAAACATAATTGCTTACTGTCTACAATATGAAATTCATGTATGCGAAACTGCATAATTGATATTTTATGCTAAATAATGCAAAAATCAGTATCTTTACTCAAGATTCCGAGCAGAACAAATGTAAAGTCCTCTCATGGAATTTCAAGTGTCGCACTTCATTCTTAATACTTTTTAGTTCTTCATAATATCCTATCCAGTCGAGGCGACAATCAAAGTCAAGTGAACTAGAAAATGTGATGCACAAAATGAGACACTTAAGTGCCGAAAAGGGGATGTCGATATGAGAAAAAAATAGACTGAGAACTTTTAAAATTGTACACAACTGCACAAGGTACTGCCGCCTATCACATAATCATTATAAAAGAGTACGAAAACATGTAATTTGAAACTTAAGTGTGCATTGTGCAGGAATGAATGTGCATGTGACATGAAATTTAAATCCAATGCTAAATGTACTTAATTGTACATGATCCTTGTTATTTGTGTTTCGCAGAAAAAAATTAGACTTTTGTTCTAGAATTAGTTTTAACAGTCAGCGATTTTATATTTATTAATTACTTTGGATTTGCAAAGAACGGATTTATTCGTTTTGTTTATGCATTTAAACACATGTATTTGCAACTCAATTTAAATACTTGCGGAACTGGTGTTGTTTTGGCTATTGTTCGCGAGAATTTGAGGGAGTTGAGGAAGTTGAATTGGAATAGCTGGAATGAAACTGTTATTTATAAAGAATGAAATGATACTTTTCCAAATGGGTCAAGTATTTGGGTAACTGGAATTACAATCGGCCTATAATCTCCCACTTTTGGATCAAACTGCTATATTACTGTGAGAGTTTGTGTCAAAACTGGATTATATCCTCTTGGTCGTCCGTACTCTAGTTCACTATAAATTATGTATCTACCATGTAACAATGAAAACTCCGTGTCACCGTTCATATTATTTAACTAATTTCAAATGATCTCCACTATGAATAAAACACTTTATTTTACTGTTCAATTGTCTGTTATAGCTATGCACTATAACTTTCTTTATATTTCAAGTTTGTAACTTAATGATTATAAGATAAGTGTCTGAATTTTTAAATATTTATAAATACTGATGATGATGTTGATCTTCGATTCGTAATTTACTCCAGAAACACTCCATTTTTATATATTTATAAAGTAAACAAAAAAGTGTTGATGTAGGCGAAAAGTTTGGATAAAATCTAATATGATACAATAATATCAATCACACAGAAGAAATTTTTCTGTGCAAGTTTTATGTATGCTTTCTCGATGTCGGGACCGGGAACGGGAAAGTCCAGTCATTAATAAACTTAGAACTTTCTACATATCATCAAAATACCAAATTTTTACATCAACTTAACAACAAAAACAACAGAATGTACAAGATTAAAAGAAGAATAAAAGTGAGCATAGGAAAGAGAATTTTTGGTCGATTGAGGAGATTTTCATAAATTAAATATTCTTAACTTTAATCTCAAAAACATTAGACTTGAGCTTTAAGGCTCAAATTCATAAGATAACAACTAGGGTTTCTGAAAAACGGCATTTTAAAAAAAACGGCCGTTTCCGATTCAACATTTTTGAAAAATTTCAAAAAATTCAGAAAACAATTGCAAAAGTCCTCGTGTTATTGTTCGAGGGACTTAAGCGCATTTTTGTCCCAGCGATCAGTATTTGATTAAAAAGTCAGTTCAGTAGGATCCAGGTCACTTTCAAACCCACAAAAGAAGATCCAGTACGTCACTTCCATATAATTTAACGGATTTTAATAATTCAAACCACATAACGGTTATAACAAATTCAAATTTTTTTCAGTTAATACTGTTAAAAATTCGAAGAACATTGAAGAACACTGTAAAACAATGAAAAAACATGTTGTTGTTGTTTATGAAAATTAAAAATTGTTAATTATAGTATTTATGCTATGATTTGAAACTTCTAAATGACCAATAACCCAATAACTCGATAGAACTAAGCTATTAAAACAAACTAGAGCTGTCTACGATGTCTAGTTTTCGAGATCTGCATTATTAAGCTACCTTATTGAAAACAAGTGTCAAAAATGCGCTAAAAAGTTTTATAAAAAAACGGAAAAACGGCCGTTTTCCGTTTTTATTTTTTCAAAGAAACGGCCCGTTTTCCGTTTTCGTTAACGGCATCAGAAACCCTAATAACAAGCAAATGGGTTAAAAATTTTGGATAAAGGTCAACATCTGGAAAAAAATTGATGAAATGTGGTGAAAATTGAGAAATTTTTAGGACTACAGGAGTGTGCGGCTTTAATGTTAATTAAAATAGCAAGAAAAAGTTTAATGAAGAATCAAGAGTATAAAAGGGACGATTGAATTTTCGAGATTGCTATGTAATGAAATATTATGTAATGGGCTTGGGACATTTGCCCACTGGTACATTCGCCCACTGACATTTTCACACTAGTAAATTTCCCTATTGTAAATATATTTTTAGAAAATAAAGGTCAATTAGTAAAAAAAACAAAAAAACAAAAAAACAACGACTTAATTTTAGATTTCATTTACAATTTGTCGTTGTTAATGCGATAACATAAGACATAAAGTATGATTGTTTTTCAGAGTATTGTTTAAACACCAACCTATTCGATGTCATTTTAAATATAACTTAAAATTGAGAAAACATTCCCACATGGTTCTTTTTTTATGCATTATTAATGCAAAGAAGAATTAAAAAAATTAAAATAAAATTAATTTAAGAAACGGCATCCTAAATATCTAGAAACTAAAATTACTAACACACATGCACAGCTCAAAAATGTAAACAGTATTCGCATAATATTGTGAATTTAAATTAAATCCGTAATTGCCATTTGTAAGCCAATTAAAGTTCAATTTCCGATTACACAACAGATAATTGAATAAACATGAAAAAATAACAGACAGAATGAACGTAATTTGAACTGATTGACGTAAATAATAAATGAAAATGCTTAATAGAAATTTCACGATGGATTTAAATTTTGATTGTTTTATTATTTTTGTGTAATTGAAAACTTATTTTTTCTTAGAATACAATGATAAAGACCAACGTATAAAGCCATCATCATACAACCAGAAGGGAATAATGGATATAAGTTAAAGAGCTACACAAAAGTATCATTACAAAATAATATTTTTTATAACGATTTAAAGATATAGGGTAAAAAATGTAATTTTTGGTCACTTTTTTTTGGTCATTTTTAAAAAAGACATTTAGAAGCGTTTTCAGAGCATGGTTTGTATAAAAGAGTTGTAAAAGATCAAAAAATAAGAACTTCTGCATTAAAACTTTTGACTATTGGTCTTCCTGTAGTTTAAAATTTCCAAAAGAAAAAATTGGAAAAATGACCAAAATTTGGCCATTTTTTGTTACAGCCGCTTGCGCTAAAGGACTTGTTTTTCATAAACCAATAAGTACCCAAAAAGTTGCCTTTTATATCTCTTTATCATTTCTCATATTAATTTTTTCAAATGAATGTAGCACTTCTTCACAATTCTTCATACAAAATGACCCATTTTCAAATGTAATTTTTGGTCAAAAAAAATGTAATTATTGGTCACTTTTTTTTCGCAGGATGCATTGAAAAATTTGTATGGAAGGAAAAAAAATGTAATTTTTGGTCACTTTTTACAAAAGTAAGCTATGAAAATTTGTGAAATTTTTTTCGCTTAATCTTAACTTTTTTGATGCAAATTTAAAGATTTAGGTCTAAATAAAGTGTGATTCAAATTTTATGGATGTAGCTGCAGTGGAAAAGCATTAAATCATTTAATAAACTTTTAAAAAATTCCTTCCATACAAATTTTTAAATGCATCCTGCGAAAAAAAAGTGACCAAAAATTACATTTTTTTGACCAAAAATTACATTTGACTTTAAAGTTGGTATATCTCGGATATGACAAGTCCAAAAATTCTGAATTTTTTTATGGTGAAAATATTCACAATATATGATAGTTTAAACCACTTTCAAATAATTTTAGACAAAACAGCGAAGATAAATATGCATTTAAAGTGTCCAAAAATGCAAAATGACCAAAAATTACATTTTTTACCCTACAATGATTTTTAGCGCATTTTTGATTTTTTTTTTTTTTCAAAAAGGTAACTTAATAAGACACTTCGTTCGTTCGTTCGTTCGGTCGATCGTTCGGTTGGAACGCGAGATCTCGAAAACTAGACATCGTAGACAGCTCTAGTTTGTTTTAATAGCTTAGTTCTATCGAGTTATTGATTTATCGGTCATTTAGAAGTTTCAAATCATAGCATAAATACTATAATTAACAGTTTTTCATTTTCATATACAACAACAACAAAAACAACAACACGTTTTTTCATTGTTTTACAGTGTTTTTCAATGTTTGTCGATGTTTTTACAGTGTTTACTGAACAAAGTTTGAATTTTTTTTTACCGTTATGAGGTTTGAATTATGAAAATCCGTTAAATGATGAAGTTCTTATCATCTGGAAGTGACCTGGATCTTACTGGATCTTGGTTTTTAGGTCTGGAAGTGATCTGGATCTTATTGGATCTTGGTTTTTAGATCTGGAAGTGACCTGGATCTTGGTTTTTAGGTCTGGAAGTGACCTGGATCTTACTGGATCTTGGTTTTTAGGTCTAGAAGTGACCTGGATCTTACTGGATCTTGTGTTTTAGGTCTGAAAGTGAACTGGATCTTACTGGATCTTGTGTTTTAGTTCTGGAAGTGACCTGGATCCTACTGGATCTTATTTCGGGGGATTGGAAGTGACTAGAATCCTGGATCTTGTTTTTGAGGTCTGGAAGTGACTTATTAATGAATTACTGATCGCTGGGACAAAAATGAGCTTAAGTCCCTCGATCAATAACACGAGAACTTTTGTAATTTTTTAGAATACAGAAAGAAAAATAGCCAAAATGTAAAGTCCTCGACCAAATCGCTAATTGTTGAATATGTCACATTAAATTTTCCAATGGGAGCCGCTGTCAGTGTCCGCAATGATCCAAACGCAATGCCGATCTTCTGGGTGTACTCTGATACGAGGGTCATTACCTTCCATCTGCTATAAGGTGCCCTTAAGATGAGGCACTACGAAAGCGCTATGACACAAGTAAATCGCTATTTTCTTGAAACATCCGCTCGGTTAATCGCTGTTAATTAGTACTCATGCGTCATTTAATTGAACCTCTCCGTGAAAACTTCGAAACACAAAAGATCGAGAGGTGGAAAGCATGTGTGATGAACGGAACAATGTTGTGGAAACCGTATCCTTTTGGACCCACTGGTACACACCGTCATTGAGTGTAACGAAAATACTTCCTTACTTTCACCTGCATAACTCTCAGGATGTTTCAAGACATTCGTCGCAATCAATGTATACGAGATGATATAAAAATTTCTTAGCTGTCATTTGAAATTCAATTTTTTTACGTACTGTAAACTTTGTCATCACAATTGATTTCGTTGTCATCAAATTACCTGATCAAGCTATAATTACAGCAAAAACTAAAATCAAAATTCAGAAAAAATGGCATAAAATTTCAATTTTAAGTTCAATTAGAGTGTTTAAGGCATGTTCAATTGGCTAAAGTTAAAAAAATAGAAAATTGCATGATATAAGTACGGTAAAGTTTTGTAAAACAGTCTAAAAAGTTGAAAATTCTGCTCCGAAAGTCAAAATTCAACCCTGTGTATCCAAACAAGAGGCATTAATAATTAAAAAATCTTACTAATTAAGCCATAACAACATATAAAAATTAGACAAAAAGATCGAACTCAACGTATTACATAAGCTTGTGCCATCACAAGAACTATGCATTTTTTTAATTAAAAGAAATATTAATTCAAAAACAAAAATTTGAAAAAAAAATTCTGTGGAATCGCTCATATTGAAGTTGAAGTATCTAAAGCAGTATCTATTCTGAAGGAGTGGACAAATGTACCAGCGGGCAAAAAGCTAGTGAAAAAATAATTAGTGGGGAAAAGTACCAGTGGGGAAAAAATCAGTGGGGCAAAAATCAATGGGGAAAAGTACCAGTGGGCAAACGTACCAGTGGGCAAAAAACCAGTGGGAAAATATCAGTGGGCAAACAATCAGTGGGCAAGGGATCAGCAGGCAATCAAACCAAACCCGGTCGAATCTCGTATGATTTTATATACTTTTTATTTGAGTGTCAGAAAAATTAAAGATTTTGATCAGAAAATAATCTCGCAAGATTCACACTCACCCACATCAAAAACTAACAGACTATTCAAAATGACATACAATTCTACAATTTCAAACACCAGACGGGTTCAACTGTAGGCGGAATTGCTCCAATATTTCTTGACATTTCAATATGTTGTTCTCAATTTTATTTATTACTATCGATTGCGATATTTAGACTTCCTGATTTTGATATTCCATATTGTCATGTTACAAACGTCCTGCTGTTCTTGATTTTCTGCCTGTGTTTCCTACTCGACTATTTATTTTGTTTTTTTCGTGTGTGTACTTTACAAAAATTGTGTCAGTATTTTTCTTTACACTCGAGGAATTGTTCTGATTTTCATCTTTAATTTTGGGCAATTGACTGAATTATTTAAACCTGAATTGCTCCAATATTTCTTGACATTTCAATATGTTGTTCTCAATTTTATTTATTACTATCAATTGCGATATTTAGACTTCCTGATTTTGATATTCCATATTGTCATGTTACAAACGTCCTGCTGTTCTTGATTTTCTGCCTGTGTTTCCTACTCGACTATTTATTTTGTTTTTTTCGTGTGTGTACTTTACAAAAATTGTGTCAGTATTTTTCTTTACACTCGAGGAATTGTTCTGATTTTCATCTTTAATTTTGGGCAATTGACTGAATTATTTAAACCTGAACCCTTAAATTTTGGGATTAAATTTGGTAACTAATTTTAGTAAAGTTTAAATTCCTTAAACTATGCATTTTTTATTAAAAATATTTCAATAATTCAATTGAGATTGAAAATTGGAAGCTATTAATACGATCTCCATATTAACTCAGCTTTATGGGGGGAATATAAATTTATGCCCTGGGACTCTAGATAAATTAAAATCTCCCCACCATGCTTGGTGGGGTATTTTTCTAGTTCCTGATGTATTGATGTTATCATAAGAAATATTGAAATTATGTTACTACACTTTTAAGTTATGTCTAAAGTTTTCAGGTTGCGGTGTAAATTTTAAGTTTGTTTTTCGGAACTTCAAGATTATAATTCAAATTAAGAAAATACTTTATAAAAAAAAAAACTTATTAAAAACACCTCTTTTCCGCGTGGATTAAAAAAGAGATAATAACTTTTATTTGTGCTACAGCAGAAATTGGTTTGAAAGTTGAGACAACACATAGTTACAAACATGCACCTTGATCTTATCGTATAGTTCTACAACTTAAAACGAGGAGCTTAAAGCTTTCATGAAGCGAAGCGAGTTCTGTTCCCAGTTATTTTCTCCTTTTCAGTTCACGCGGAAACGAGGTTTTTTTAAAAAGTTTTTTTTTTTTGTAAAATATTTTATTTTCACCTTTTAAAAACCCAAGTATTTGTGATACCACAAATCCTTACAAAATATCCCAAATTTCAAATAATTGAGATTTATAATCGACACCTTGTCAATGCAATGATTCTCATCATGAATTAGTTTCAATGATTGTCTCTGAACATGGAACCAATGTCATAATGTATTAGGGATTTTTTAATAATCAAATAAATATTTCAGAGTTGAGTTAAACATGCCTAGCGAAGTTTGGTTTGCCCACATATCATGATTCGCTGAGTTTGATTCTCCAATTATGCATCAAGCGACCCGAAAGACCCAAAATACTGATTTTATGAAAACCTTAGAAAATTTAATTTTTTTGTCAAATGCTAAAAAATTACTTCCTGGCTACGTCGTTGCATGTAAATTGTCAAATATAATTACTTTGGCTCTGTGTAAAGTTGCTCACGCTAAGCCAACTACTACAATAATATTTCTGATTCTGAAATTGATTAAATTGTTTAAAAAAATCATTAAAGTTATTTTTTCACACAAAAAGTTTTCACATTTGTAAGCTGTGACTGCACATTTTTATGTAGGTAAACATTTATTTACTTATGCATCACATTTTCTTATTTGCATATTTAATAACAGTATTGAATTTCAGTCTTTATATATTATTTATTTATTTATTTTCATCCTTGAAGCTATGAAATTTCATTTTCAAAATTGAAATATTTTTCGAGTCAAATCAGAAACTTGAAAATTGAAGTTTTTTCTACTGTTGTTGTTGTTGATTGCCTTTTTTTGGGGACATCAGACTTGTTGAATACACATAAATTAAGGGTTTTAATCCCGGGACAAAATCTCAATCCGGGGATTATGGGATTTGAAAAAAAGTATTCTTTTGATATTGATAATTAGAAGAAAAATAACACGTTTTTGGCCAAATTCCAGTATTAATCTAATACTAACTGTTTTATTAGAAATTTTTGGGCTCAATGAATCATTTCAAGCAGACAAAAATGTGGTAAAGGTACTAGTAAAAAACAACTTAATGTCTAAGAATTTCTTAAAATCCCGATCTCGATTGATTTTCGATAGCAAGAAAACATAATCAACATTGTGATCACAATCACTACCAAAATTTCAAATTATAATAGTCGTTAAAATGAATTTTCCTAAATTTTTGAGATCTTTAGTTTAGCTTTAGGTCAAATCTACCGAAGACTTTTACGACTTGATTTTCTTTTTCTCAAAATTTTTCAAAATTAAGTGCTTTACATATGCATTTTGATATTTAACATAAATAGAAATATAGTACCTATTTTAAGTAGTAATCAGCGAATTTCAAGCTTTAGTTAAAGAATTATTTCAATTTAAAAATGTTTCACGGTTAATATATAAAAATTACCCTTTTTTCATTTTCAGTTTTCCAAATTTAGACAAATGTTTGACAACAGAAAACTCATTTTGTCAATTTCCACTGTTATATGCTTCATTTTTATGCTCATTATGCCTGTTAAACATGTATAGTTAATGAGAATTTAATAAAAAATAGCGTTTCTCGGTTAATATTTCAACTCATTATTGCAAAACAATTTTCGTTTGTTTATAAAATTTAATTTCGATTTTAAAAGGAACTAGACACTTCTGTCTTTAAATAATGAGAGCAACACAATAGTAATTAAAATCTTAATCGAAATTCCTGGTCACGATATACTTTAAGCAAACAGATTTAGAGAAAAAAGAACTTAAAAATTTGTTTATACTGTTAAAAATTTTTGTATCGAAAAATTTCAGTGCACTTTATCTGTAGATTTAACCTTTAGCAAATTTTAAGTAATTAAATGCAAATATATGCAATATTCAACTTCTAAAATTGTGGCTGAAATTATTAGATAAGTTATGAGTGACATACTACATGATTTTTGAACGTGTTATTTTTGATTTTTTTAAAATTTAAGACTTCAAAGTTGAAGTTTTAGTATCAATATAAAATGAATTCTTAATCCCGTAATCCCAGGATTGGAAAAGCTTTCAGCAGCATCCCGGGATTGCGGGACCAGAAAAAAGTCCAGGATTGAAATCCCTATACATAATGCTTTAGGAAAATGAGAAAAATAATCAACAGTCAATATATTTCTTCGCAAGATTAGGTGAACTTTTCATAAGACTCATTATTAATATACTTGAATTTGATTTCATAAAACTTTACACTAATTGGTGAATTTTTATCATGCGTTTGGTAACTTTAATTGGTATAAATTGACTTTGAAATCTAATTTATGTATTACACTCTCTCACTTGTATCGAATAATTATCAATTAAAATTTATCAACGTGAATCTAAATTTAAATGATAGGATCAAAATTCGGTTATTTTCAACTTTTCTCGATTTCACATAAAAATCGTACTCAATAAGTTTGGATATTACCTAAATGGCCGTAATTTAAATTAATATTTAGCTTTTTATAAATAACTATTTCTTATTCTCGCACATTTCATTATGTTACAAAACAAAAAAGCCTTGCTAAACTCGTGCCTGAGTGCATTAAAATCTTATGAATTTTTCACATGAAACTGCAATTATGACATTAAGAATGTATCCAAAACTGTCAGGAGATAATCAATGTAGACATTTATGTGAATTGTTAATTCTCAGAGAATTTTCGGGTTAACATTTGAAAATTTGTGTGAACTCTTGTAAATCATTTTATTGCCTGATTTTTGTCTGACAGATGACTGATGTGGGACAGAATTATATGTTAAGATTGAATTTTGTTTTTTGAGGTTTTATTTTTATACATTTTGGAATAATATAAGCAGAGTTTGTAAGGAAAAAAAATGATTTTCAAAATCAAATATCACGAACTCTGAATGTAACTTTAATTACTTAGATACAGTTTGTGCCTTTCGACTTTAAAATTAAAAAAAGCGTTTTCACTCGAAAGTATACTGCCTTTAGATATAATAAAGAAACAAGTTCCTTATTCATAAAAAAGAGTGTTTTTTGCACATAGTATGGAAAATTTCTCATACCGAGTACTGAACCCATGATTACTACGTTAATGTTGCAATAACTACGCCACCGAGTCACTTAAAGAAATAGAAGCAAAAGTGCCTTGATAACTCACCTCGCAAGGTGTAGGTCACGAAAGTTGGTGATGAATTTGGGGTACCCCAAATATTTGGGGTTTTGCTTAAAATCATCACTTTTTAGATACTCAAAATAAATTTTTTCATAAATTTCTGATTTTCATTGAAATTTCTAGTGTCAATTTTTTGCCAATTTGAATTTAATTTGATATTTTGAAATATTAAGCATAAATTTTTAAAGTTAGTCAATCTTAAAGCTAGCTTTAAGACATTTATGTTGAATATAAGTTATATTTTGGTTATATAATGTGCCTTAGAGGATCCTAGATCTACTGAAAACTTGTGGAAAAATCGCAGACACAATCGCGATCTATTCTAACAATCTATTCACGAATCTGCTGTCATTGTCTCATCTACAGTGGGTGCAACTTCGGTACAAAGTGGGTATAAGAATTAAAATATTAACTACATTGACTTTTTTAACCCACTATTTTCATTAAACTTAGCGGTAAATGACTTTCGCAATAATGTAAAATGGCTCAGCTGTTATTTGAGCCAATTTTTAAAAGAATCATTTTGGGTATTGTCCTTAGACCTACTTTTTAGACCAAAAATTTTTTTAGAATATTTGTACAAATATTTAGGGTTTAATATTTGGGTATTTGGGTATTTGTACAAATAGTAAAAACCCAAATAATTTACATCTCTATAAGTAACATTGTCGCCCGATTTATAGGGTTTCTGATTAACCGCGATTTTTCATAACCGCTGTTATGCTGTTATGAAAAAACTCAAAACAGCTGTTAACGCGGTTAACAGCGGTTATTGTGAATTTTTAATAATATCACAATTTTACTATGTTAATGAGCTTTTCATTGATATTTATTTTTTTATTTGCCTCGTATGGTTAAATTAGGCTGCCTAAACCTACAAAAGTAAACAAATTAATCAACATCAAAGAAAAAGAATAATTTTTAATGATTAAACTCCAAAGTTATTTTTTTCTGTTGAAAATCCATAAACATAAAGGCATTTGATGATATATTTGAATGCAATGCTGTTAACTTTGTACAAATATGTGCAAAAGTTTAGAAAACTCTCTTCGTAGCAACTTAGACCCAAATTTTCCTGAAATTTTCAAGACAAGCTGGGCAGAAATTGTTCGTAACTCTAAGACAATAGCGAGATTTTGAAAAAAAAAAATCATAAAATCTTTTAAGTTTTTTAAAGGAATTCTAGCTTAAAATTTCCATTCAAAACTCGCATTTTCTTACAAAAGAAGAGAGATCTCAGAAAAAAATTAAACTTTTTTTATTAAAAGCCTTCAAAATTTTCTTATTTGAAGCCTTTACATAAAAAAAATGACGTTAACAGCGGTTAATTTTCAATAACCGCTGTTTTGCGTTAACCGCATTTTCAGGTAAAAAACCGCTGTTATGCTGTTAACGGTTAACCGCTGTCAGAAACCCTACGATTTAAGAGAAAGGATGGATAAAAAAAACTCAAAAGCAAAACCAACCAAAAAGGACTCAAAAGAATAAAAAAGGAACTTCGAGTTTAGCGCCAGTCACACAATTTTATGGATTTTTGTTTGCCGGCAAAAACAAAATAAAAATCAAAATATAATGAAAACGGAAACTACCGTCAATAATAAAAAAAAAAACAAGTAAGGTGTGAGGTATATGAAGTAAGGAAGTGAGTCGTGTTTGAATGAGAAATGGCAGCAGCAGACGAGTGAGACGTGCATGAAAAATTTCAAGGATTTCCTTTTTACTCTCTGAGAACTGAACTACATTGGAAGGATTTTTGGAACTGGAAAGTTTGGTCACATTTTTGTTGCTAATTCTCTCGGAGAAAATCGACCAGAAATGAATTTTTAGTTTCCTTTCACTCGGCAAACATGAACGTGCTCACGGAATTTTTCCGTGAATCGGATTGAATTGGTTTTAAGCTTTTTTGTTGTTTTTGGTGAAGAAATTGAGATAAATATACGGATTATTTTGATTATTGTGGATTTTTTGAAACGTGTCAACGATGATGGATTAAAATAAAATTGAAGATTAAAGAAGCAAAAAACTATTTTTTTTTTATATTTTTTGAGATAACTTTGTAATTTAAATATTACAAAATTGAAATTTTTGAGAAAAAAAAATTAATTAAAGTTATTAATCTAAATTTATTATGTTAAACGAATTGAATATTTGAAATCTGAAAGAAACGAAAATAATTTTATAATCATTAAAAGTTTAAAGAATTGGGGCATTGGGAAAGTGAACTAGAGAAGCATAAATAATGTAGGAGAATTGGTGAATATAACAATCGGTGTAACATTAAAAGAAATGTGAGGATTTACATAGGAGAGACTGGAATTAACTGAACAGACGAAAAAGTGACCTAACCAAAAAATTTAAAAGGAAACAATATCGTATAGAAATGCTGTTGTATTTTTGTTATTTTGCTTTGTAGCTCAAAGGGATTCATTTGGTGTCAAAAGGTAAAAGAGAGGTCAAAAAGGGTTTAAAAAGGCATAAAATATAAATGAGCCATGTAAAGACATCTAAAACGATCAATACTAGTATTACTGTATAATTTTTGAATTATTACACTCGATATTTTTAATAAATTTTGTCAGTTAAGTTAATTGGAATAATTTGTGAATGGCCAATCATTCCTTTAGTGTTCTAGATTTCTTTAAGTAAAGAGTAATTTATTTTTTCAAACAAGCAATAGTTTCAAATAATAAACTTTTAAGCTTAAATATAAAAAAAAATCTTGTTGTTCATAAAAGCTACTCAAATTATTTTCAATTTTCTCACATTATTATTCAATGTCTCAATGTATATACATATTCAAAAAAAGAAACAATTTGCAGCAAAAAAAGAAAATCGCCCCTAGGTGGGGTCGAACCACCAACCTTTCGGTTAACAGCCGAACGCGCTAACCATTGCGCCATAGAGGCAAATACTTTGTGATGCTGCGACGCGGATTTTTTTCCATTACTAATTTGTAGAAACAAATGTATGTATTTGTTTCTTCTTTTTTTGATTTTTTTTGCTTCGTTGCAGCGTAGTGTGTGAGAATATTGAGGAACAGATTTGCGAGTGACTGGAAATAAAGTGGAATGAGGTGGAAATGGGGACACATGAAAAAAATTTAAAATTAAATGTGAAATTGAAACAATCAAACAATTCAACAAATTGTCAATGAAAATACACAATGTCCATAATCGGATCGCTTCTGTTAAAAACTTTTTGTAATCGGATTTCTTTGAACTTTTGTTCATTAAAAATCCGCTTAAAGCATACTTGAGTTAAAATTCTTGAGAAAATTGCTGTGGGAACATTGTTTACTGAATGTAGTTGTGAGAAAATTGAAAGGAAAATGTGAGACAATGTTGGATTCATAGGAATTTTAGAATATATTGAAATATTGTTTCATTGGAAAATTTAATTTTTTTTTTCAACAAATTTATATTTTCTAGTTTTAAACATTGATTCTAATTTTATTTCAGATTATCTCATGTTTGGTTATATAACCTTCAAAAAAGGATTAGATTGTGAAAATAATTTTTAAAATAAAATTTTGCAAAATGTGTCAATTAATAAGAAAGCTTACCAAAATTTAATATGTTTAGAAATAAAATAGATCTTTAAAAATGCAAAAAATGAAGCAAAAAACTAGAAGTGTTAAATAAAAAACTCAAACATATTAAAAAGTTTAATTTCAAACCCTATAAAGCATATAATAATTAATAATGCATAAAATCCTTAGAAAATAAACAATTGTGTTTTAATATTTAATCGCTTTACGCCGCACAAAATAAAACTTAAACAAATAAAAAAGTTTTAATATGACGATATCAAGAACAGAAATAAATATTAAATTAAATGTTTCGACATCAAACAGTAATTATTAGTCATGAACGATGAAAATGATGGAAAAAGTGAACACAATATCGAATTTTCAAATTTATATCGGAAGGATTAAAAAAAAATATTTAAATATCAAAATTACAAAATATAAAATCAACTAAAATAAAAAAATAATATTTTCAATGAGTTAAAAATTATAAAAAAAAAATTTAATATTTCGTGATAAGTGTTAATACATACATATCAATTCAAGCATATCTTATGGAAAATTACAGTCAATTTTCAAATCTTTTTAAAAATTTTTCATAGAACATTTTAACGCTTATGAGAAATCTTTTTTAAATTCTTAAACCTTGAGATATTTACTATTTAAAATCAAGCAAATTCAAAATATTTAAGATATTTATAATTGGTGGATATTGTATCCATTATACAATAAAAAGAAATAAGTTATAAAAAAATTCAATACTTGAGTAAATAAGTGAATAAAAAATAAAATATCAAGAAAATATTTTTAAAGACTGAAGATTGAATGTTAAAAATAAAAAATAGCCAAAAATTCTAAAACCTATTAAACTAGTTGAGCAGTGTGAAAAACAGCGAAAATTTTGTGAAATTTTGTGAATTTGCAATAGATTCATCAGTTGGATTATATGATTGTGACTTACCTGAATTTGAAAATTGTATGGATTTTGGTTGACTAAACTCCAATTCTATCAAATTTATTCAATGTAAGTATAAACTATAATTTTAGTAACATGATAGAACTTTTGTTCATTCCCTCACCATAATCTTTCACAAAACTTAACATTCATTAACATCTCACACATAACTCTAAAATCATTTAAAACTTAAAGATCTTCTGTACATCCTCGCCAAAGGACATCATCAATTCGATGGAAAAAGAAAAGGAGTAACAGAAAAAAAAATTCAATTTTCATAATTATTAATTAAACTCACAAAAGTTATTTAAGTTTTTGAAGAAAAGCCTTTAAAAATCCAACAAAACCCTTCTTTGAGTCTTGTAACTTTTTGTAATAAACTTTCTGAATCTATTTCTTTTTTTGCCTTATTTCGAAGTGCCCTTAACGCATTTTATATTCACACCGTTCTCACGTGTGAATGTATTGAATTTGTTCAGATTGGAAAACCAATTTTTTAGATTTTTCAGCAAAACTAAAAAAAGTTTTTTTTTTTTGTGCCTAGAATTCTTCGCCATAATCAAAAAACAGATTTGAAATTGGTTGAGGCATTGTTGAGAAAATCAAAAAATTCGCTTTCTGTAAGCAAACAAACAAGTTAATCAGCAAGAAATCTCAATAACGAGACATCATAGAGACTTCTAGTTTTTTGTAATCGATCCGTACTACTCTATAGAAGCTGATTAGATTTTGGGCATGGCAGGAACAGCCGTTGCTTCTTTAAAAGCAAAAAACTTTCCTTTTCATACAAAATTTAAAAATCAATGGTTATTATGATTTTTGAAACATTTTCATTGAAACTCTGAACAAGTGCCAAGCGAAGCTTGGTCTACCCGCTGGAGCTTGATTCCTCAAACTTTTGCCAAGCGAAGCTTGGCCTACCCGTGAGAATTTTTATTGGACGGTGTGAATATATCCGCATTGGGTTCCTACCCGATACACTAGTTGAAAAATTGTTTTCGAAAAGGTAGCTTAATAAATCACTTTGTTCGGCTGATGACAAAAATTTTTCTTACAGACATCGTGGAGAACTTGAGTTCTCTATTTTAAATACCTTAATTTTTCAAATATGTAATTTTTATTGGAAAAATCAAGGGACGTTGGTTTTAATTCGAATTATCCGCGATAAGTCCGATGTATTCGAATGCTACGGTATTTGTGGTATTTGTTTGAAATTTTGCTATGCTTTGCAGCATTTTTCTTTGCAGCGTTGAAGTAACTCGATAAGAACGAGTACTTTTGTAATTTATTACGATTTTTTTCCTCCCGAATTTTTAAGGATCCTTTTATTAATATTTGAGAAAGGAAAATTTAAAATAGCAGTAAAATTCTGACAAAATCAACAAAATATAAGATATCAACATAAGATACTAAACTTTCAAACGAAATTTCACTAAACTTCTCAAAACTCAACCCTAAATCCAAAGTAAAACACAAAATTGGTTCGTTCAAACAGAGAAAAAAAGGAGACGAACGAAATGTCAGAAGAGAAGAAAAAATGAGAAGAGGGAGAACTGAAATAAGTTGGATCATACGTGCATTGCAAATGATAAATGTCCTTCTTTTTACAAGCATTCGTATTCATCTTTTTCTGTATCTTTAAATTGCCTTGGGATGGGAACTTGCTGGTCCTTTGATTGAATCATTAATAAGAAACAAGGATAAAATGGGATTTATAATTTTTTTTGACATTTAACAAAGTAAATTCCTTAAAAACCTTAAAACTAAGTAGCATAACCTCAAAACTTAGCAACATAACTTTAAAGCATAACAACATAACCTCAAAACATAGCAATAAAACCTCAAAATATAGAAACAACCTCAAAATTAGCGAAATAATCTTTATTAATTTAAACTACATTAACTTTAATTAACTTAAAGCTTCCCATCCCTTTTCAATATCCTTAAGTTCAATAAATACAGCACTAACATGTGACATAAAAAAAACCTTTTTTTTTAAATGAAACTTGCTGTTGCCGTTTCTGCACTCTATTTTATTTCCGTACAAGTAGTATAGTTTAGGGCTTCTGAAAAACCGCGATTTTTCAAATTTATTATTTTTACTACTTTACTAAGTTTTAGTCCAGTTATTCAATAAAATAAAAAAATTTAACTTATTTTTTAAAAATTACCTTCTAAATTTAGTTTTTGTGGATTTAAGTAGATTATATCCATACAAAGTTTTTTGAATGAAAAAACCGCATTTTGGGTCAAAAAGTGCGGTTATGCGGTTATCAGAAAACCGCTTCCAGAAGCCCTACTATTTTCGCAGTATTCGGGGACGATATGAAATGATATGAATAAATAAAAAAAAAGTTTTTTACACATCCATGATGAATGTTAAAACGAGTGAGAAACTTTTTTCCTGTCGCTTCGTTGTCGCATAAAAGTTTTTTTTTTATATAAAATAGCAGAAATTTCCGAATATTAAGAAACTGTTAAAGAATGTTTTGGCTTAGAGTAAGTGGCTTATTTTATGTTTTTAGCGTTGATATTTTTTTAAAAGTAATTTTCTCATAATCACCCTTAAACATAATTTGAATCTCAACACCAAAGTTTTTTTTATAATTTATTTGAAGTATGATTATGGTGTAAGTAAATACATATCAAGGTTTCATTAGTATCATTAGTTCTTATGCAATTTTAATCGTTGGTTCAGAATATTCTGGAAATGCTGCCTATTTACTTGGCTATGTTGGGGAATTATAAACTGCGTTTCATATACCATATAACTAATGTGTCCATTACTCATTCTTATCTTCTCCGTTTTTCATTCCATATCTCATACACACAATTCACAACTTATCTCTCACTCTATTCTTGCTATGTCCTCATTATATGAGACTTTCGGGACTTATTGAGATTGAACAGAAAGCACAAACTGTTGTGATATGTGTGAATGTCAATTGACCTTGAAACTTTGCAATGAATTTATTTCTCTTGGTACATATTTTGTTATGTTCTGATAGTGCTGACATGCTGGGGTGATGGATGGAGCTGTGCTTGCTTTCGTGTTGTTATCGTTTTGTTCAGTTCCGACTGATGGACAGAGAAAAATGTACGTGGAATTAAACTAAATAAATTGCAAAAAGCTTAGCGAACAAGATTGGGCTGTGTGACAATAAAATGATGTAAATTTGGAAATATTGCAGGAATGAAAGTTAAGCAGATATGGGTGGACTATCTGAAGTAGTAGGATTGAATTTAAAGGTTATCAAAAAAAGTTGCGAATCAATTTTATATTTAAAGGGGTTCCACTTGAACCAACCCAATCTCACATATAATCTACTTTTACAATAATAAAATCATTTCACATTAATATATTTTATTTTTTTATGAACATTCACAACCATTTCATTTCATATTCTACACACCTGACCAATAAAAATCAATTAGCCATTCACATAAAAAAAATTCCTTTCTTTCTTCTTCAATTCTCTTTAGCCACATATATACTAATTTTGAAGAAAAGAAAATCGGAAAATAAAAATTCAGCTCGTGCATGCTTAAAAAAATATTTTTTTACTCATTTTAGAGTAGTCAACAAAAAAGCTCTTACAAGAAAAATAAAAAGCCAATTTTATGAACTTAAGCGTGCAATAAGATGCATAGAGCCCAAAAGAATAAGCGAAATTGTTGTGATCATTAGCATGATGATCGTTAATGGTAATTTGGGAATGTGTGGGCTGTAGATAAAAACTCAAATATAAATAATTATAGTTAAGAAAAAAAATTGTCTACTAATAAAAAAAGAAAAGTTTTGATATTGTAGGATAATTGAGTATATGAAAATGTAGACTATGGATATCTAAATGATAGATGTAAGATCAAAAATGAATTGAGTTGGAATAATCTGATTCTTTTTTTCAGCAGCTTCCTAAAATTTCAATAATTTCATAAATTAAAAATATTACAATTTTTGTGGTTAATCCCATAAAATTAATTAATTTGTACGAATATGACCTCATGATTTTATAATTTTTAAGGCTAATCTTTTAAAAACTTATTATTATATTCACTTATTATATTCAGATTTGAAAACCAGTTTTTTGGATTTTTCAGCCAAACTAAGCATAATTAGGCAAGTTATGCTCTATCGCAAAAAGTTTGTGCCTAGAATTCCACACTATAATCAAAAAACAAATTTGAAATTGGTTGAGGCATTGCTGAGAAAATCTAAAAATTCGCTTTCTGTAAACAAGCAAACAAACAAGTTAATCAGCAAGAAATCTCAATAACGAGACATCATAGAGACTTCTAGTTTTTTGCAATCGATCCATATTACTCTATAGAAGAGCTGATTAGATTTTAGGCATGGCAGGAACAGCCGTTGCTTCTAAAAAAGCAAAAAACTTTCGTTTTCATACAAAATTTCAAAATCAATGTTTTTTATGATTTTTTAAACTTTGAACATTGTATGAAAATTACGAAAATTATTTAAAGCCTGCTCGCTGGAGCCTGATTCTTCAAACATTAGCCAAGCGAAGCTTGGCCTACCCGCTGGAGCCTGATTCCTCAAACATTAGCCTGATTAGCCTGAAATCACTGATTTTTTTGCTCATACGTAAATATTTACGTAGAAAAAAATCACGTAACGAAAAATATTTACGTAGCAAAAAATCATGACGTCACAATTTTTCGTAAAAATAATTTTTTCTGCGGGAATATTTTACTTATGATCGTTCGTGTCAATGATAGTGAATTTAACTAATCAAATATTACTTGACATGTGTTTTTAACATAATTAATGTATATGTTTACTCTTAAATTCAGTTACTTTAATTAAATTATGTTTAAAAAATTCATCTTGATTAATTAAATTCAGTATAGTCATATTCAGTACTTTTTTGTCGGATTAGCCAAGTCAAATCCATTGAAAAGTTACTAAATACTTGTAACAAAATTTGATGAATTTAATTAATATAGACGAATTTTTTTACAATATTTAATTAAAGTAACTGAATTTAAGAGTAAACATATACATTAATTATGTTAAAAACACATGTCAAGTAATATTTGATTAGTTAAATTCACTATCATTGACACGAACGAAATTGAAATATTCCCGCAGAAAAAATTATTTTTACGAAAAATTGTGACGTCATGATTTTTTGCTACGTAATTATTTTTCGTTACGTGTTTTTTTTCTACGCAAATATTTACGGATGAGCAATAAAATCAGTGATTTTTTCACTCACGAAAATAAATGATTTTTTTTTTTGCTCATGATATTTAAGATTAATTTTAATCTCTGATTGGAAATGACTTAAATTTTTTTTGAAACAAGATCCAGTAAAGTCTAAGTATGCTTTCTCGCTATCGGGATCGGGATCGGAATTTCCCGAAAAATCCCGGGATCCCGAAAATTTTAAAAGTCGGGATCGGGATTGAAAATTTTAATTTTATAGGTAATTTTTACATTTTGTTGTCAATTTTGGGAAATATTTTTAAATTTTTTTAAAAATTTTCATTTTAATTAAATTAATTACCTTCATTTTAGCAGTTTACCTATGTTAGTTCGTCGATTTTCGTTTTTAAAATGTTCAAAAAACCTCCAAACACTATCATACAGTGTTAAATTACAGCTATTTTCGGGATCCCGGGAAATCCCGGGATATCCCGAAAATTTCAATCCCGATCCCGAAAATTTATCGGGACCGGGATTTCGAGAAACCATAAGTCCAAGTCACTTCCGCAAACTAAAAACAAGGTCCAGTAAGTTTAAAGTCACTTCCGCGAAATAAAAACAAGATCCAGTAAGGTCAAAGTCACTTCCAAGAACAAACTGTGTAGTGAAATTTCACGCAAATTTCGTGAAATTCACGCCAAGTAATCTTCACCCCCTCAACCCCATTTGAATGTATTCTAAATACCTCTGGTAATAAATTATACTCATAGATCCCACGCCCAAAATCATAAAAATTCGTCTCATTCACTCTCACCTGATCAATTTTCACACAATTCTGAGCATTAGTAAAAATCCCACGCTGATTTGTAATTTCAGTTTCATATTCGATTTCTCATCTCGACTTCGACTTTTAATTTACTTAATGAGATTTCCTTTTTAATTTGATTTTTGAGATATTTTTCATCAAATGAAAAATCTTAAATGAAATTTTTTGTATTTGATGAATTGAAGAGCTATACACATTAATTAATTTTCAATCAAATTTTCGGCGCCTACTGTAATTGGATTTATTTTTAAATTAATCGAAATTTTCATGATTTATGGAAGTTGTTTTTTGTTAATTAAACAGATTTCATTTTGATAATTGTGTTGAGATTGCTTGTGAGAAAACTTACTTACAAAATTGAATATTTTTTTAAATAAAATTTTAAATGAGTTTTTTTTACTTTTATGTGTTAAGAGTTACTCTGAAAATTATGATAAATATTTTTGTTGAGTTGAGTTTTTTCTTAGGGAATTCAATCATTATTCGAATATATTCGTATATGAACAAAAAATATTCGAATATGCATTATTCAAAAAAATTCCGTTGTATTTGATTTATTCAAAGAGTCATTTCTAATCGCATTTGTGAAGTATGTAATTTCATACAAAAGTTGATCAATAATCCTTTTTTGCTTATATTTGGCAAAAAATTAAAAAAACTTAGTTAGTTTGTGTTAAAACATGTATCTATGACTTGGAATAATGTTTTTATGAAAGAATGATGATGCATTAATGCAATTTTATTGAGAATTTCTAATTTTTTGCCTAAAATAAGCAAAAAAAGGATTTTTGATCAACTTTTGTTTGAAATTACATACTTCACAAATGTGATTAGAAATTACTCTTTGAACAAACCAAGTACAACGGAATTTTTTTGAATAATGCATATTCGAATATGATTCGAATATATTCGCATAAAATATTCGAATATTTGTATTCGAATACGATTCTGCCCAACCCTATCTGCATGTGACCTGAATTTTTCTGGATCTTGTTTTTGTAATTTTTTTCGAAAAGTGTCCCGATATTTTGCGAAATCCTCTGGCCACCCTATATTTATATAATATTTGGGGATTCCACTTTTTAAGTATTTGGTAATTTATACAAACATTTCAAACCCAATTAATCAACAATCCTACGTCAAAGATTCAAGATAATAGCCCATTAATTAATTTTTGAAATAATAATCTCTCTTTATATGATTCACGTTATCCAAAACATTATTATTTTAATTTAATATTCATATCTAGCGAAATTTTGTGCCAAGGAATTTTTCGAATTTTTTTGAAAGACAACATAGAAAATCTCAAAAATTAAATTATATAGAAATGAAGCATAATCATAGTGACAGCTTAAAATCTATCCAAAAACATCAACCACTTTACAAAAACCACTTAATGCGTCATTTCAAGTTTCACATCCACATCTACGACACGATACACGACACATCCATTAGTATATCCTCTCGCATAAAAATTTCTACAAAAAAATCAATTAAACTCTGAGTCAAATCTCTAAATTCAATTTTAAAAATGATTGCAAACAGAAAAATGCAATTTAAGCTGCAGATATCCTTTTGGTTGCCACAAAATTGGAAATGCTATGTGAAAAAGATTTGAGTGATTGTTGGAAATAAAATTTTCAGATGTTTAACTCTGAATTTTGAATTTAAAAAAACTGTTAAAAATTTAAATTTAAACATTATAATTATTGGCGTGGCATTACATGACTCTTTCCAAAATCAAAATCACCTCAATCTTTCAATGAGGACTCACTAAAATCGACAAAAAAAATACGAATCCAATGAATTTTCTTCTCAAATAAAAATTTTTCTTCAAGGATGTTCTATTAATTCAAAAAAAAAAAAAATTCGTATTTTTTTAGTGATTACGTTTACAATTCATGCATCCGTTGGGAAGTTATGGCTTTTTGAGCCATAGCTATCCTTTTGCTTTTTGAGTCAATTAAATTTTTATCTCTAGCTGGTAAAAATGTGAATTTTTAAATGTTTACAGCTATTTCAATCCATATAACAAGAATTCATACCTAATCTACAATATGTCAAATTACACCACACTCCACTCCCTTAGTATATTCAACATTATTAAAATACATCCACTCAAATGTCACAAAATTTTACTTGTCAAAATGCTTGTCACAAATTTTAATTGATATAATATTTCGTGTTCGTGACCAGTGCATTTCATACTCAATTATGACTCATTATGGGTGTCGTAGTTCATTTCAACTTTTAATTAACGAGTGTCGCATGCAATATTGAATTATTTTCGATAATATTTTTGGAAATAGTTTACTTTTTCCTTCATTTTTAATCCTCCATTATGTCTTCCATCATCTTCAAAATCTTATGATATTAAGGCTTTTATATTCGACAAACCCCTTAGCTACCTTTATTCTGGAATGATGAATTTTCCATTCAGGAAGAAAAAGCCCGCATTTTTATATATTTTCATATACAAAAAATACACAAACAATAATAAACTTCCCTATTTTAAGTCATCCGATAACTCAATTAAGACGATTAAGCGTAAAAATAATTCATTTGTTCAACTGAATAAAAAGAAAAAAGTGTTTGTGTGATGATGAATTTCAATTTGTGAATAAAAAGCGATAAAGTTCGTGTTGCCTAGTTTCAGGATTTAGTTTTTTTTTTTTTATTTTTTTTTGGAAGAATAAGAATAATGAAATGGAAAGTTTTTAATGAGACAAAATTTACAAAAAAATTAAGTCATTAGTTGATCATTATTTTATTATTTTGAAATTTTTTATACTTCGTTAAAGGGTTGCATGGATCTCGTATTAGGTGGAAATTTTTAAGGATGTTGGGTAATCAATAAACAAAACTAGCTTATAAATCTGATAAATAAATTTGTAGATGAATAATATCTATTCAAATTAATTGAGTCAAAAAACAGAAGAATTGGGTAAAGTCCAATAACAATCGTTCAAGTTTGGGTTTTCAATATCGGTTTCAAAGATTTCCTTCCAATAATCGAAATAATACTTCCAATAATGAAAATTCTTATGGATAACTTTCTTAAAAAGAATCAAGGTTTTTTAAATACTTAAATTGATCTTTTGAAGATTTATTAATAATTATAGCAAACGGAAAATTTTACAAATTTTGCAACCTGATTGTGTCAGAATAATACTGAAATACCGGTATTGAAAATTTGATTCGGTATTGAAAACCCAAGTAGATACATCTGGAAATTTGAAAAATTGGCTGTGTAGTAATGTTTAATGCAATACTACAAATTAATTAAAACTAGAAATTTTGACTAAAAACATCTTACAGGTTCATTTATCACTTGTTTACGTTACTTGAACGTAAAATACATTTTATTTGCGGATCTTAATAGCTTCCAAATATTGGTATGTGTAATTGACAACCCTATTAAGCAGTTATTTTTGTAAATCTTCCTCAAAATTATTAATCTACACTTCCATTCATCTAAAATTCCATTTTCACATTATTCATCTCAATTTCACTTCATTTTTCATTAATAAGACTCAAAAAATAATTTTTCATCATCTCATAAATTTCAAAAAGAAGTAAAAATTTATGAACAAGTGAAAAAATCAAAAAAAAAAAAGTCTCAACTGAGAAGAAAATCTCATCAAATTTTTTATTGTGCCATCGAGAACAAATTCATCATTCATAATGATTTAGATCCATGGAAACAAATAAACATCAAGAAGCTCTACACATAATATTATAAAAATTTCAAAAGAATTTAAATTCTATTATGAAAATTGTGTTCGAGCTTTTTTTAGATCACGGATCAATGAAGAGAATTTTAATAAAATAAAAATTAAATTTTTCAAATGAATGTAATTTGAGCTTCTAAGAATGTTAAAGAAATTTTTTTTTTTTTTTTCAATCAAATATTCAATTTGGATCCCGCTAAAAGCTTTTAATTAAAATAAATCTTAAGATTTTATTCAACTTACTTTCCTTACTTACTGGAACCATGCTCCGACTTGGAGCCTAGGTTATTACAAAAGGCCTTCCATCTGACTCTGTTACTGGGCATATCACAAAGTTTGTACAAACTCTCACTGGCGATTCCACTAAACTGGATTATCCTCATCCATTTCAGTTTTTTGAAAATATATACATTTTAAGAGTTGAATTATGTTTGATTTCATTTTTTAATAATGTGATCCGGCCTTGTATTTCTATGTATTTTGATTTTTGTTGGTCCTTAAGATGTATTAATTATTTAATTTTTCAGTCAAATCTAATAAACTTACCGGAATCATTGCTATAAATTTGTCAATCCGAAATCCGAAAATGAGGAAAATCCACTTTAATGAAATTGGCCGTCTGTTTTGAAATGTAATTACATTCGACGTATGAGACGAACTTGCAAATACTTTTAACAGTCTGGAAAGATATTAAATTTTAAAAATATTTAGTCAGAAATTTAAAAAGGAATATTTTTTTGGCAAGCATCATAGTAAAGAATACTGTCTCATATGACGCATGTAAATTAAAAAATTTTGTATTGTCTCTAAATCAATGATTAAATAAATTAGGTTACAAATATGAAAATTGAAAATAGCATGCGCTATATTCTGGAAAGCACTTTACTCTCACTTCCAATACGTTTGTTAGTTTTTTAGCGCATTTTTGAAATTTCTTTCGTAAAGGTAGCTTAATAAATCACTTTGTTCGGTCGGCTGCCAATAAAAACTTTTTATCTAGAGATCGTAGAGAGCTCGGGATGGTTTTAAAAGATCAGTTCCACAAAGTTATTGCGGCGCCGGGCATTTAAAAGTTTAAAATCAAAGCATAAATGCTATAATTATCAATTATTCATTATCAAATACAACAACAACAACAAAAACAACAACACGTTTTTTCATTGTTTTACAGTGTTTTTCGATGTTTTTACAGTTTTTACTGAACAATGTTTGAATTTTTTTTGACCGTTATGAGGTTTGAATTATGAAAATCCGTTAAATGAAATTTATGGAAGTTTTATATGGATCTTGTTTTTAAGTTAAACTGATCGAAGTTCTCGAGGTCTGGAAAATTTATGGTGGATGGTGGAAGTTTATCTTGCTTTTTAGGTCTGGAAGTGACTTATTAATCAATTACTGATCGCTGGGACAAAAATGCGCTTAAGTCTCTCGATCAATAACACGAGGACTTTTGTAATTTTTTCATTGTTTTACAGTATTTTTCGATGTTTTAAGTACTGAACAATGTTTGAACTAAATGAGGTTTAAAGCCGCGACTAATTATCGACTAAAATGAAAATCCGTTAACTTGATGAAGTTTTAAATTTATGGAATCTCATAATATCTTTTCAATATTTAACTGGATCTTTTAATCTGGATCTTACTGGATCTTGTTTTTAAGATCTAGTGTGGAAGTGACTTCAATTTTTCGAGAGTTTTTCATCGAAAAATTAGAAATTCGAGACAAAATTCGGATTTTTGGTGAATTTTTCACGTTTTAATAAGAAAATCTATGCAAAATTGGCTTTTTTGGGAATTTCTCATCTTAGAATAAGAAAATTAGACTTTTCTGAGATTAAAAAGTAGTTAAATATTGAAAAGATATTATGAGATTCGACTTTTGTTGGAAATTAAAAAAAAAATTTTTTGAAATTCTATATACTTCACAAGTGTGAAAAATTTTCATTTTAGTCGATCTTAGTCGCGGCTTTAGTCGGCTTTAGCCGGTTTTAGTCGACTATAGTCGACTAAAAAAAAAATCTGTAATGCTTTAGTCGGCTTTAGTCGACTAAACTTTAGTCGACTTTGACTAAAGCCGACTAAAACTCATTTTTCGAGGCCTAAAAAATTTCTGAGAATTTTCTTAGTCGACTATGGAAGTGACATGGATCTTACTGGATCTTGTATTTTAGGTCTGGAAGTGATCTGAATTCTACTGGATCTTACTGGATCTTGTGTTTTAGGTCGAGAAGTGATCTGGATCTTATTGGGTCTTAGTTGGATCTCGGTTTATATGTTTGGAAGTTACCTGAATCTTGTTGTTGAGGTCTGGAAGTGACTTATTAATCAATTACTGATCGCTGGGACAAAAATGCGCTTAAGTCTCTCGATCAATAACACGAGGACTTTTGTAATTTTTTATAATAAATTTTAAAAATTCAAACGAACTATATAAAATTTTTTGTATTCATTCATATTTTGAGGGATAATAAACTTTTCCTCTAAATATAACAAATGAGATATAAAAATAGCCCCCATTTAACAAGATTCACTCAGTTGATTCACCAAGCCAAGTCAAATCCTCACCCTAAGCAATCACAAAACAATTAAACACGTCATTAAAATCTTTTGCAAAATCTACGATTAAGTCTACGTGAAAAAAACTCTTTTCACGTGAAAAAAAAACTTTTCCTTTTCCACTTTTTTCATTCTACATTGCTTGTTTAATTATAGGGAACATTCATAATGACTTTGTCACTTTTTTTTCCTTGGCCGTCTCGCTCGACAAGTCAACAACTTTAATCGAGGAAGTGTTTAATTATAGCTTAATGATTTCTATATGTGTGCGTAGAATTTGGTGCGCACGATATAAAATAAAACCAAGAATGGGGTTGGGGGAATACAAAATGCTTTAATAATGAAAAACTTGGGTGGCAAATGCGGCTGACATGAGAGTACTGTTAACAAAACTCAATTAAAATGGCTGGTTAAGGGTTGAGGTGAAACATAGATGAATAAATTGAGTTTTTAGGAAAAATAATATATTGTTTCTCAATCTGTAATGCATCAGAGAGAAGATTCATTAAATTCCATCTAAATAAGCATACACAAAATTTTAATCAAAAGAGATGTAAATTAATGGAATTTAGTCCCTTTTTTGTGGACGTTAAAATCGATGAATAATTCTCGAGATTTATTTTCTAGCTTTATTTAAATATTTTTATATTCACACCGTTTTCACATGGGAATGTATTCAAGTTTGTGCCTGGAATTCCACATCGTTATCAAAAAAGAATTTGAAATTGATTGGGGCATTGTTGAGAAAATCGAAAAATTCGCTTTCTGTAAGCAAACAAGCAAATTAATGTACACGATAACCCAAAAACGAGAAATCGTAGTCTTTTCTAGTTTCTTACATTAGATTGGCGTTATTCCAAGGTAGAACTGATTAGATTTCGGGCATTGCAGGAACAGCCGTTGGTTCAAAAAAAAAGAAAAAATCTTTCAGTTTCATACAAAATTTCAAAACAAATGGTTACTAAAATTTTTAAAACTTTGAACATTGTATGAAAATTAAATTAATTATTTACAGCTGAGTAATCCTACCCACTGGGGCTTGATCCCACAAATATGTGTCAAGTGAAGCTTGGCCGACCCGCTTGAGCTTGATCCCTCAAAAATATGCCAAGCGAAACTTGGCCTACTCATTGTAGCTTGATTCCTTAAAAAATGTGCCAAGCGAAGCTTTGAATATGCTTTGAATATATCCGGGATTCTACTGGACACACTAGTTGGCTCTATTTTTGTGAATAAAATTAAAATTTCATGGTTAGCGATCGATTAAGAAAAGAGACTATTGTGAAGCGATGTGTGTTTTGGTGAAATAGTTGACTTTAGGAATAGAAATTTGATTTATATTTGGATCTTTGTGATTCCTTGTATAAAAATCTTCTGAATAAAATAACAAATTTTTAACCTTTTGAAAAACGTGCTTCATAAGACAAATGTCTATTTCCAAATAATACAGAATGTTAAAATATTGATTAAATCATGCAAAATATCCTGTGTACCGTGCAAAAGGTACTCTACATAATAAAATTTATTTAAAGATTAATCCTACATACTTTAACCCCTTAAAAAATTTCTGAATATCCTAAATTCGATAGCTACATTTGAAAAAATTCATATCAATTAATTTATAATCGATTATTATAGCCGTTGAACAAGAAAATTTTGTTATAAATAAATTTGAAACATTCAATTCTCATATAAAATGATACTGTTATGCTAAATTATTACTTCCTGGAAGATTCAAGTGGCAAATTTACTTTAAAAAACAATGATTATTTACTAGAAGCGAAAAAGCGGCAATGTTTGTTTAGGAAGTCGGGCAACTGACTCAAAGGTCCCGGGTTCGATCTCAGGGAAAATCTAGTTGGATTATGGTGCTTTTTCGATGTTCTAATCACACAAACTCGTTTTTTGTTATTCGCGACACACAAATTGTTGCTAGGTACGTTGCATTGATATACCCTGGGCCATGCAACGTGCAGAGTGGGAAAAACATAACATACATACAGACATAAAAAACAGTCATCACGACAAAATCTTCGGCTTTAATAGGGCAGCAAAAATCAAAATCAGCATCTCGGAATTATCGAAAATCTAAAAATTCATTAATAAAAATTTAAAAATTAAGTTGTATAACTGCGGCTTTTGTTTTTAAAATACCTCTGTGCTTTATATTATTTAACAGTCTTAGGATTGAAACAGTTTTTTAGAAGCTTTAAAAAAAATCAAATGTATATTAAATTCAATTTTCCGAAATTCCAGTTCAAAGACCATTTTCAAAAATTAAAAGGAAAAATAAATAAAAAAGTCTAGTAACCTTATCGAGCGACTTCATCGCAATTTTGTCCAAACGATGAATTAAGTAATAAATGAACGCGAATCAATGTGCAAATCTGCCACTTAGTACAATCAAACTTCAGCTTTCTACGATGTTTGGTTGTCGAGCTCAAAGACAATTGTCATCCTGATTGCCTTGACAAAGTCGGAAAATTTCGTTGTTAAAAGAGAGTGTTCTCGATTTTTACGAATTTTTGAACAAAGTCAACATCAATAGCAAAAAATAATTTTATTCCCGATTCCCGATTCCCAGTAATGCTTTTGACTCAGGTTATTGAAATTTAATCGCTGTTAACAGCAGTTTTATCTGTAAAGGCTTTAAATTAGAAAAGTTTTACCGAAAAATTTGAATTTAAATAATTTTTTTTAAATTTCGATCAATTTTTGTAAGAAAATAAAATATTATGGATGAAAATTTCTGGCCAAAAAAAAATAATTTTATGTGATTATCAGGTCGTTTTAAATTGATTTACACTACTTTAAGTACTAATATTTACTAAATTTTTATTAAAAGCGATATGCTATCATCTGCATATCGCATGCAATAATTCATCTGATATGCCTATCTCTATTTTTTTTTATTTGGTAGGTATTAGTAAGGCCTTTCAGAAAAATATTCATATGTTACACTCTGGGTCAAGTTGGGTGTAAATATTTCAAAAAAAGGTGAAAAAATGCCTTTTGGTATTTTTCACTTCCTGTGGCTGCATACTAAGCTATAACTGTTGACAAGTTACTGCATATGAAAGATCTTATTTATATCTACATATTTCCTTCTACATATTTCGTGCACAGTGCACTCGTGAGGAGAAATTTTATTTTTCCTATATAGTACTCACTAGTGTCTATAATATATAAGTCTATAATTATTTATTGCTATCTTTTCCACTTTTGGCCCCAATGTGTGCTCTGGATCATGATTTTAGTCAATTAAAAACTTTAAATAGATATTGAGTAAAATTGTTCATTACGATGATTTGTTAATCAGAGATTTTTTTTACTCTTCACGAGCCTCTTAATTTCGTAAACAGCTGTTTTGAGTTTTTTCATAACAGCGGTTAAAACTATTAATAATTTTCTAAAAATGAATTGAATTTCAAAATTTTAAAATGTATTTGACAAGTCTCGATAACGGTCATAATTTTCAATATTATTTTTCTTTAATATTTTTTTTTTAAATTTAAACCTTTAGTGTTGTAATGTATTAAAGCTTATCGTTAAGTTCAAAAAAAAAAATCGTAGAAAAACGTGACAAAAGCATCAACAACAACCACAACATAATAATAATAATGACGAAATCAAGAGTAAAAAGAAAATCATAATATTTCGATGAATTCGCGATTTCATGTGTTCTTTTTAGTCTTTTGTTTTCATTTTGTAAAGAAAATATTGTTCTTGAAGGCATTTAAGCATGAACAAGGCACAGAATGTATAACATTTTCCCATGAAATTTCGATTGATGAAAAATTGATTCTCGTTACGGTAAAGTTCACTTGAATAAGGGTCAAAGAAAATGTAGATACAAAGAAACAAATATGTCAGATATTGTGGGAATGTTACAATGTTATCTTTGCATATTTGAAGCAATTGTTTGAATTATAAATTTGATTTAAAATTGCCATGGCATGTGAGACTAACTTGGAATCTTTTTAAGTACTCAAAATAAAGGTAAAAACCTTAGTAATCATTTGAATTTTCAAAGATAACAAACTTACAATTTGATTTGAAATTTTTGTAAATGTTAAAAAATCGATATTTAATGCGCTTTAGTCACTTTTTCAACTTAGTATCAACATCATTGTTATCTTCATTCTCCTTCCAGCTACATACTGGATTTTTTTTTTTCATCTCTACTGCGTAGATGAATTATTGATTCATATCCGAACATTAAAGTTGATGAATTCAGTATTTTTTCTATTTTGAGCAAAGACAATTTCGTAGAAAAATGAATGTCAATATTGCAAAAAATGGACAAAAATTCCATCCTAAATGTTACGTACAATAAGGTACAATAAAGACAATATTGATGATGTTCTATTAGCACTTACCCCATGTGGCAGAAATAATAAGTGTTGAATCTTGATCCGCACAGATTACTTCAACTACACTAATCTATCTTAAGTGATAAAGCTGTTTATATAATGGCAACAATTTGGGATTATATAGAACTATCTGATGTGGGATACTGTGATCTTTAGTGTGCATGGATTGTAGCTGATACCGAGGGGATTAGTTGCATTATCTACAACCCAAATAAAACCTTTAAATATTTGCTTTTGAATGAAGTTAATATTTTCTTAAAAACTAAAGGCTACCCGGGAGGTCTCGGTCTCGGCATCGGAAACTCTGATTTAAAACATAACTCGACAAATATGAAGAAATTTGACTAATAAGAAGCTTATTTTCCGCTTTTCTCATTAACAAAACTTCCCCTTTACTCTTCTAAAAATCAAATTTCTCCCATTAGCAAAGTTTTTTTTTAAATGTTAAATACCGAACACGATACTTAATCTTCTTAGCAATGTTTTCACAACTTCACAAAGTGAAGGACTTGAAATTGTTTTTAAAAAAAACTTGTGTTGTTGTTGATATTCAGCGATTAAAGCAATTTGAAATAGATTTAGGATTTTTTTTTGATTACGTGCGTCAAATTTTAGAAATAAATTTAATTTAGTATTGGAATATGACGTATCAAAATTTTTTGATTATAATGTGGAATTCCACGCACAAACTTTTGGCGATAGAACATAACTTGCCAATATGACCATGTACTTGTACAAATCTTTATAAAATAGAATTTTTCCTATATTTTTATATTTTTTTTAATATAATTATTTCTTTAGTTTTTCAAAATTTAATTATTCATTAATATTTTCATAAATTTTTGGTTAGAAAAATCTAGGGTTGCTGATGGGCATTTTTTTGCTGACCTGTAGTAGAAAATCCAGGCAAAAGCTATACAATTTTCTATGAATTTTCACTCTGATAAAGGAAATTTGAGGTGAAAAGCTATAATTTTCCAGGATTTTTAAGAAAATTCTGACAAAAAAAAGTTATTTTTCACTTCTTAAAAAAATCAATATTGAGGTTCACATTATCAAGAGTTTTATACCCTATTTGAGAAAATTAAGGTGAAAATAGCAGTTTTGAGGAATTTTACAAGGTTAATATAATAGTAAATAACAATAAATGGTAAATTATATATGGTAGGCCTAAATTCCCAGAAAACGCGCTTATTTATAATGATATTTTGTTCTTATTGAGGATTTGGGATTTGAAAAAGTACTTGGTGGTCTTGGGATTTGGGTATTTGAGAATTGTACAAATCCTGAACACCCAAATAATCGACACCCCTAATACGAATACATGAAAGCATAAACTAACTTTGAGGTTAAAAATACCTCCCTTTTTGGAAATTTTTAAGATCCACACAAAAAAACTTCACCTTTTTTTACCCAAGTATAAATCAAAAGCCTACTCACTGTGAATTTTTTGATCAAACACGCGTAAATTTTAATTAATATTCAAAATCATTCATTCAAACTTAACCTTTGGTTTTACAATGACTAATCATAATCATTCTCAATGTAAAGATTCACTCATCTTCAGTTCCAAGAAAAATAATGTAAGTAGATTTTTTATCTAATTTTCGTCAAGCTCACATTAGAAATCATTTGTTATCTCTAAAATAATACGATAATTACCTTAATACTCTCCTCATCTCCCATTTCACTTCATTTTCTTTCGTTTAGTTCCGATGCTGATTCAATCTTTATAATTAATTTCTGCTTCATTGTTCTATTTCAGATCTGTTATATGTCTTTAATTTTATCATCATATCACACGCATGAATCTTTCTCGTTCGATATGATTACTTTTCTCATTATATATTGATTTTTTGGGGGAAACATTTTGAGGCTATAAATGTAGTGTGACCAGATGATTTTCACAAAATATCGGGACACTTTTAGAAAATAATGTTTGGTACTTTAGAGTGTTAATTTTCGAAGAACCAGACAACTCGAACCTTTAATAATACTTTTTAAGGAAACGAACTATTTTTGAGTGTTTAAACATTCTTCATTGTTAGGGTTATGCATTCATAACATTCATATTTTTCTCACACATACTAAAATTTTGAAAAATTTTCAAAACAAAACACACTAATAATCTTTCCAAACAGATCATTTCACTCTTATAATCCATTTCTTATTTCCAGAGGACGAAGTCGAAGTTAGTCGACTAAAACTGGTTTTGTTTTAAAAAAAATTTGAAGTTTTGTGCATAAAAATATTAAATCTTTCTAATTTCCTCCATTTTATTTAGATTTAGTTGATAAAATAGTCTAAAATATTATTTATTGTAAAAACTTTTTAAAATAAAGTTGTTCTTACCAGTTTGCAAGATTTTATTCCAGTTTTTCAAGTTAATAGAAAATTTAAATTAATTTTTGAAAAATTATCTTCAAAAAATTACATTTTGTGAATTTAAAGGAATTTTTTCCATACAAAGTTCTATAACCGCGGTTTTTTCTTTCAAAACCGCTTCCAGAAACCCTACCTACGCGTGTATGGATGAATATTTATGAACAAATACAATAATATACATATCTGGACGTGTGCGCCTGCAACGAATACTCACAACCATAAGGATGAAGATATAAGATGAGATTGGAAATGTTTGGGAATATGGAATTCAGACATGAAATGTAAAAGGATTTAAATGGTAGTTATGAGGGTTTGGAAGATTGATGAAACATTAAATGGAATCTTAATTGATTTTTGTTGAGAATTTTTAAATAAAATGGTCAACAAGTATTTCGTGGATTGTATTTAAAGCAGAGTTGTAATGCAAAATGTATGCCGAAGACAAATAGCAGATTTTTCCACAGAACTTGTCTTTCAAAAGATTTTATTTGCAGAAGAAAGTTGTCTTCTTGCAGATAAATAAAAGTGTCTTCTCAGATTGTGTCTGCAGATAGATTCAATCTTCCGCAGACAGCCTTCCAGCAGACAAAAAAAGTGTACAGGAAGGCAGAATCTGCATGTAGATTTAATCTGCCGTAGAAAAATCTACTAAAATCAGCGAGCCTGTCCCCATTCACGGCACTACACTCGCACCAGATCATAAGATGTACTCGTGCAGTTTAGTGTGACAAACAAGTCTATGAATTAAGGGATCATGGTGGCTCTCGGGTACCTGAGAACTGAATAGTAGTAATGACTTGAGTGTGAGAACACCGGTGGATGATACGTGGACGTTTTTGGCTCTACCTAGTTAGAGATGGCTGTGACAGATGGTCGAATTAGTAATATGCTACGGATGCGTTTTGACGAGGGTCACGGATATTACACATTTGTCCTTTTCAGTGCACTTTTTATTTTTTATTTTTATTATTGAATTATTTTGTAAAAATTTACTTGGCGTGAAATTGCCAAAAATTTCACATCCGTGGCGTGAAATTTCACGACATTTCACGCCGTTTCACGCCACTTTCACGCCATTTCACGCCGTTTCACGCCATTTTCACGCCATTTCACGCCAACGTCTCAGGGGTCAGAGATCCAAGTCACTAATGTCGGCGGCTAAATATTTGCATACTTTAGTGATTAAAGCATATTTTTAACTTTTTTGTCCCAACGATTTTGTTATTTTTTATGATAGTTAATTGGAAATGACTTGAATCTTTCTGGATCTTGCTTTAATGTTGGCAAAGTGCCTTTGACCGCACTGGATCTTATTTTTTAGTTCGTAAAAGTGATTTTGACCTTACAGGATCTTGATTTTAGTTCTGGAAGTTACTTTGATCTTACTGGATCTCGGTTTTTGTTTATATAAATGACTTTGGACTTACTGGATCTTGTTTTTAGTCACTTATACTACTAAAATCAAGATCCAGTAAGGTAAAAATCACTTCAACGAACTAAAATCAAGATCCAGCAAGGTTAAAGTCACTTCCACGAACTAAAATCAAGATCCAGTAAGGTTAAAGTCACTTCCATGAACTAAAATAAAGATCAGTAAGGTAAAATAACTTTTATCAAATAACAAGATCCAGTGAGGTCAAAGTTTCCACGATTTAAAATCAAGATCCAGCAAGGTTAAAGTCACTTCCACGAACTAAAATCAAGATCCAGTAAGGTAAAAGTAACTTTTATCAAATAACAAGATCCAGTGAGGTCAAAGTCACTCCACGAACTAAAATCAAGATCCAGCAAGGTTAAAGTCACTTCCACGAACTAAAATCAAGATCCAGTAAGGTAAAAGTCACTTAAACCAACTAAAATCAAGATCCAGTAAGGTTAAAGTCACTTCCACGAACTAAAATCAAGACAGTAAGGTAAAAGTTTTTTAAAATCAAGATCTAGTAAGGTTAAAGTCACTTCCACGAACTAAAATCAAGATCCAGTAAAAAGTCACTTCCACGAAATAAAATCAAGATCCAGTAAGGACAAAGTCATTTCCAGAATAAACTGTGTCGTGAAATTTCACGCCGTTTCACGCCATTTCACGCCGTTTCACGCCATTTCACGCCGTCGGCGTGAAATTTCACACTGCCAAGTAATCTTCCCCCTGGTAAAAATTTATTTGACATTTGCAAGAACCTTGGCGTTATACGCCATTTAGTGTGAAATTTCACGCCGACGGCGTGAAATGGCGTGAAACGGCGTGAAATGGCGTGAAACGGCGTGAAATTTCACGACACAGTTTATTCTGGAAATGACTTTGTCCTTACTGGATCTTGATTTTATTTTGGAAGTGACTTTAACCTTACTCTTGATTTTAGAAGTGACTTTAACCTTACTAGATCTTGATTTTAGTTGGTGTAAGTGACTTTTACCTTACTGGATCTTGATTTTAGTTCGTGGAAGTGACTTTAACCTTACTGGAAAGTTGGTTTAAGTGACTTTTTTACTGGATCTTGATTTTAGTTCGTGGAAAGTGACTTTAACCTTGCTGGATCTTGATTTTAGTTCGTGGAAGTGACTTTGACCTCACTGGATCTTGTTATTTGATAGGGAAAGTTAACCTTAAATTTTAAAGTGACACCTTGCTGGATCTTGATTTTAAATCGTGGAAACTTTGACCTCACTCTGATAGGGAAAGTTAGAACTGGATCTTTATTTTAACTTTAACCTTAATCTTGATTTTAGTTCGTGGAAGTGACTTTAACCTTGCTGGATCTTGATTTTAGTTCGTTGAAGTGATTTTTACCTACTGGATCTTGATTTTAGTTCGTATAAGTGACTAAAAACAAGATCCAAAAAGTCCAAAGTCATTTATATAAACAAAAACCGAGATCCAGTAAGATTTTCCACGAACTAAAATTTTAAGGTCAAAATCACTTTTACGAACTTCAAAGGCACTTTCCCATTAAAGCAAGATCCAGAAAGATTCAAGTCATTTCCAATTAACTATCATAAAAAATAACAAAATCGTTGGGACAAAAAAGTTAAAAATATGCTTTAATCACAGTATGCAAATTTTCATTAGTGACTTGGATCTCTGACCCCTGAGAAAACCGAATTTCAGATCGGTTCTCTTACTTAAAAATCAACTTAAAAACCAATTTAAAGTTGAAAAACCATTGGAAAAGTCGATTTTAAAAATTTGGCGTGAAATTTCACGACGCTGGCGTGAAATGGCGTGAAAATGGCGTGAAACGGCGTGAAATGGCGTGAAAGTGGCGTGAAACGGCGTGAAATGTCGTGAAATTTCACGCCACGGATGTGAAATTTTTGGCGTATACGTTTCACGCCAAGTAATCTTCCCCTGGCAAGAACTCTAATACCATTTTGGTAAAATAAACAAATCATCATCATCATAAAAATTTTTTTTTTTTTTTTGCTAAATAACTCTACTGTGTAACTTTATTTTACCTATTAATTACTCATTATTATTTATGTTGTGAAACATCGATATTATTTTGTCTACTGGAAGACAGTTTTTGCGGAAGATAAAATCTACAAGCAGACACAATATGCGAGAAGAAACTTTTATTTATCTTGATAAAATATTTATATTGATTACGGAGGCTTAAAAATAGGTATTTTGCTAGAGTATACAGTCAATTGTCAATAAAACTGGATATAACACAATCTACAAAAAAAAAAAACAGAAAACAAAACTCTTGGATGTCTAGTTAAAAAGTTTTTAATGGTAGCCATACGAACGCCCAAACAAAGTGTATTATTTGAAAAAAAAATCAAAAATACTTTAAAAATTTTAAAAATGCGCTAAAAAATTTTTACTTTTTGTTGCTTACATTCCCATAGATAGGGTGACCAGAGAATTTTCGCAAAAAAAATCGGCACATTTCCAATTTTGGCAAGTTTTATTTGAATTTTCAAAAATCAAAAAATATTTTCACTCCTCGGTTTGAACCCGAACCTTCAAAATGAAAATGTTTTCAAATTTATCCAAAATTTCCTAAATTTGTATTGTAACTTTTTGAAAAATCGGGACATTTTGAGACTTTTTTGGAACAACTCAGCAAGAAAGAAAAAAACAGCAGCGTCCCAACAAACATACGGCAGATGGATAAATTTTTTAGTGTTTCTATCAGAGATCGAAGTCATTAAGGTGGGCGGCTAAATGTTCGCTTATTTTAGCGAACATTTTAGCCGCCGTATACTAAATTATCAGCGGCTTCGATCTATGGTTTTTATATTTTGAATCATTAAAACTATTAAGGTTCAAGAATTCAATGAATGTAAATCCACCATTCAATTTTTAAAAATACATTTTAATTGACAAAAAAATCATAAAAATATTAAATTTTCTAGAATATCTTTTCATTCGGGAAATCTCGGTTCCGGTACCGGGATTCCGGGAAAGCATAAATAAAACATCCTAACTTCAATTCAATTTACTCTTCCAGAACGTAAGCAATTAAGTTTAACACAAAAATACTTTAACAATATTTTTTCTACGCCTGTTGTTCCATCTTCGCTCGAGAAAGCATGAAAAAGTCATGATGATTGACATTAACATATGCACGAGCCATTTTTTTTTACTTTTCTACCTCTATTTTCATCTCATTTCATATTTTTCCATTCCTCTTTTTTTACATTAATTTTTTCTTAAACACAACCAAGTCGGTGCTTGTCTCATTTTTCTCATTCCGAATTAAAAACTCACATCACGTTTTATCTATATTCATGATAAAAGTGCCGTACACTGAATATTTTTTTTTTTTGTAATACTGCCTCTTTTTGTGTTCTCGTTTTGCACTCTTATGGCTCTTTTTTTTACTCCATTCACATGATATGATGAACATGATGGTGATGATGATGATGATGATTGTGCGAGCGGCAAAGGAATAATGAATGGAAATTAAAGGATGATATTTGAAGGGATGAGAAAAGGAAAGAACGGGTAAAAAGGGCATAAGATTAGAAGAAAAAATATAATGTAGAATAAATGAAGCAAATAGGATGCAAGGGATGGAAATTTTGAATACTTCTTTGATTTTTTAGTAGCAACCAAGATTTATAGATTTGTTCATACAAAAAGTCGATCGTTTTTAACAATCAAAAATTAGAATTTTTTCTAAACACTAACACTAAAAAAAAAACCAGTGTATCGGGTAAAAATCTCGCAGGCAGACCAAGCTTCGCTTGGAATATATTGTACACTCTTAGAAAAATTCTAAAATTTAATTTTAGATTTGTATGAAAAGATCTAAAATTTAGTTTTTAACATAAAACTAAATTTTAGATTTTAAAACTAAAATTTTAAAATTTAAAAACTTAAATTTTTAATTTTAATATTTTATTATCAAAAATTTTCCATAGAAAACCTAGAATTAAAGTTTTAAAATTAAAAAAAAAATCGCCTTTTTGATCCAACGATCAATGATTGATTAATAAGTCCGTTTCCGATCTACAAAACAAGATCCAGTAGGATCCAGGTCGTTTACAGACCAAAAAAACAATCTCCAGTAGGATCAATTTAACTTCCAGACTCAGAAAAACAAGATCCAATAGGATCCAGGTCACTTCCAGATCCCCAAAACAAGATCGAGTAGGATCCACGTCACTTCCAGACCCACAAAACAAGATGCAGTAAATTCCAAGTCACCAAACTAGAAATTTAAGAATTTCATTATTCAACGGATTTTCATAATTTAAACCATATAATGGTTAAAAAAAACCATCGAAAAACATTGAAGAACACTGTAAAACAATGAAAAACCATGTTTTTCTTGTATATGAAAATGAAAAATTGTTAATTATAGTATTTATGCGTTGATTTGAAAATCATTCCGAGCTCTCTACGATGTCTAGATAAAAGGTTTTTAATGGCAGCCGAATGAACGACCGAACATTGTGTCTTAATAAGCTCCGTTTATGAAAAAAATTTAAAAAATGCGCTAATAAGCTCGAATATTTTTATCCCTTGAACAAACAAACGAGAAGTCTTGCTTCTTTTTACATTAAAAATGATAAACTTTCAATGCAATGTACGCATTACGGTTCTTGATGTAATGAGAAGCTATTTGTTCTTCTTCTCTTATCTTTTGTTACGAAATTACTGAAAATACACATTAAAAGACATGAAAAGCATAACAGAAAGAAAAGAAAAGCAAAGTTAGACAATTTGAAATTGTTTCAATGATTATGCTGCAATATTGAAATTAATATACTCGTATTTGAGATGATATTTTTGTGTGGATATAATACTATGGATGTGTGAATGAAAATGAGAAAAGTTTTGAGCGGATAGGAGATGAATAGATGATTGCGTGATAATTTTTTGAGGTTATGATTCATGAATAATTATTTTGTAGAGTTAAGTAGTAATTAAAATAATAGTAATAAGCAATAAATTCGGGATAAAATACTTGATAAGATGATTAATAACTTAAGGATGAATATAAAATTTGTAAACATAAAAGCAACCTGAAAAATTCATTCCTATTTTCATTACAAAATATTAAGCCTAACGAGCTACAAAGAAGATTAAACATAACAAATTTGACGACAGCAAGTCTCATGCACATAGAAAACAAACTTTTTTAATTAAACGAGAAATTAATTCAGTCACAGATTCTTGAATATCAAAGCAATCAAACCTTCTTCTTTAATTATTTTTAAACTTAATTCTTCCATCAAGTTATAACAACTCATTTACTTGCCTGTCATTCACAATCTAATATTAATGCAAAAGCATACAATTAACTTCCGTCAATTATCCTCATTCTCATTTCAGCAACAACAGTCGACATAGCAAAAGCATCTAAGGGTCATTAAGTTTGATTGTTCAGATTACAAAGCGGTCAGCATCGCATCAGTATTTAATTAATTCAGCCAATTATCAATTCAACAAATCGAGAAAACTGTAGACGTAAAGTAGACAAGACTTATTCTCAACGAAAAGAAAGTAAAAAATAAATTATTTTGTGAATCGGTAGCTATATTTTATTTGTGAAACGCTTGAATAAGTCTAAAGACCGAAATGAATAAAATTTTTTCGATCGTCTCTCTCATTCTTATTGGTGAGTACTTTAATCGAATTTTAATTTATATTCTTGTATAGTTGGTGGCCTGGGTAAAAGCAGCGAAAGAACAGCAATTGCGGGTGATGGGTAAAATCGTCGAAAAATATTATTCCCACGATCCAGCGGGATAAAAAAAACCCGAAAATCGCAAATTTTTATATGTTCCCTGCGGGATAATATTCCCACTTAGAAATGCAGGTGGGATTTTTATCCAACCGGTTAGATATTAATCCCACATATATTTTCAAGTGGGATTTTTATCTTCCAGGAAGAAGCAAAAGTGCCTTGATAGCTCACATAGCAAGGTGCGGGTAACGAAAGTTGGTATTGAATTTGAACTCCAGGGTTCAAATCCCATCACCGACCTAGTGGTTTTTTCGGAAGTTTAGATACTTCGGCTTCTTAAGTGTAGTAGATTAATGACGGGAACTAAGAATTAGGCAATTATTGAACGGACCTGGATGCATTATAACTAACTGAATAATTGGAACGAGAGCTCAAATTAAAACCGAACCTAATTGAGTTACCAGAATTGCTACTACACATCAAAAACTGCAATTAGTGACTTCTTTCTTGTCTTGCCTATCCATCAAATAGTATTGTTGGCAAAATTCTTCCGAGTTGAGTCCAAATCTCTTCCTCGACCAGAAACATAAGATTCAGTAGAGTCCTTGTCACTTCCACGAACTAAATTTGAAATTAAGCCTGCTACAATACTACAATATTCATTAAATTGAGCGAACATTTAGCTACCAACTTTAGTGACTAAGATCTCCAGAAGATATCAATGTCAATTCTAGGGATTTGGTATTACTTAAAAAATCATAAATTGTTTAATTACTAAGTAAAATTCTTACCTCCATGATAATCTTTGAGGATAAAAACCCCCACTTGGAAATACAAGTGGATTTATTATCCACATGGGCTCTTTTAATTTCCGGATTTAAGTTAAACCAAGATTTTAATCGTGGTCCACGAGGATGATAATCCCACTTGGAAATGTAAATGAAATTATTATCTTCCTGGAAGATAAAAATCCCACTTGAAAATATATGTGGGATTAATATCTTCCCGGCAGGATAAAAATCCCACCTGCATTTCTAAGTGGAAATATTATCCCACAGGGAACATTTAAAAATTTGCGATTTTCGGGGTTTTAATCCCGCTGGATCGTGGGAATAATATTTTTCGGGGATTTTACCCATTACCCAATTGCGTAATTGTTAGAGTATCGGCCAATTGAATTGCCCGGTTTCAATCCCAGGGAAAGGGTAGTAGAATTTGGGTGTGTTCTCACTGTCCTAGCCACGTCAATTTGGGTTGTGTGATCCGTGACACAAAAATTATGGAATTATGAAGGGGATATAAAACTATGGAAGGATGGCTAGAAGTATGAAAAGGATATGAAATTATAATATATAATGAAAAGGGTACTAAAGAAAAAAAAACTCAACAATGTCAACCAAGCCACCACAAAAAAATCAAAAGAATAAAAATGATTTTTGAAACTTTAGAAAATAATTTTATGAAGAAAAAAATTTATGACGCAAATAACGGTCACGGAAGTATTTACAGTTTCCTATGTGAGCTCTCTCAGCGCAAGCGAAACGAAATGAAAACGGCAGAAGAAAAACTTCTAAAAAGGAAAGAAAATTTTTATTGAATTTTTTCATTACACTGTATTCTGTGTTTTTGTTCTCGAAAAACATTTTCTTTACATTTTCAGTCGTTTATGCTGTAAGAAATTGGGGTAGTTATTGAAAAAATTGTACTTGTTCAGTTTTGAATTTATTAGATAGAAGTAAAATTTAAAATTAATAAAAAAAAATATTTGGGAAACATTTTATTCATCAAAAAATGTTGGCGACACACAATTTGTTCACCACTGGGTTTATGGTTGGGCAGATATTCGAATGTATTCAAATATGATTTATTCAAGAGTAAATTAACTAAGATTTTATAATTTTTAGCCAAAAAAAAACCAAAAAAAAATATTTTTGTTCAAATTTTGTATGAAGTTTCATGCTTCACAAATGCGATCAGACTCTTTGAATAAACCAAATAAAACGGAATTTTTTTGAATAATGCATAATCGAATATTTATTCAAATATATTCGTATAAAATATTCGAAAACGATTTTACTCAACGCTAACTAGGTTAGAGCATTGACCAGTTGATTTTAAGTATGCTTTCTCGATACCGGGACCGAGACCGGGAAATCCCGAAAAAAATAAAAAGCATAAAAATAAAAGACGTTTAATTTGTAATCAAAAATTTAAAATCAAAATAAATTATTGTAAATTATAAAATTTTATCAAAAAACATGAGAAATATGGAGCATATAGTATTTTGAATGTTTTTGAGTTAAAAATTTAAAATTTATTATGGTCTTTTGATTTTTGTTCTGAATTGCAGTGGCAAAAAATATAAACAAAAATCAAATAAACCATTTTAATTAAACCCAACGATTTCCAGCCAATTTCAGGTTGTTCAAAAGTTGACAGGTTCAATGCTTTTTTAAATTGATTACAAATATTAGAGGTTATTTCCCATAACTAAAATTTGTTTCTTCATAATCATATAAATGGTTAATATGATAGTTAAACTCATAAGTTTTAATATTATTCTCTTTTAAAATCATTTAAAACGAGTCAGGTTCAAGAGTTCTAAAAACTTAAATCCGTCATTAAATTTTTAAAAACATATATTAAGCTTTAAGTAAGTATGAATGTGGAACTGATTAAAATATTATGATTGTATTTAAATTGAATGAAATGTAACTTATGCATTTTCATTACAACTCCCTCACCACTCAAAGCAAAAATTCTTTCTTCTTCATCAAACTTTTTTCGTATCAATTCCGTGCTAACGACTTATTTCCTTCCATATTTTATTGATACCTTCTTTTGATATTAGTCCTCATTGTATCGATATAAATAAAGAAAAAACTGTTATATAATGATTTATTATAAAATTAACATTTATGAGATAGTTTATTATTTCAATTAGTGTCGTGAAATTTACTACGGATGAGAATGGAAATTGTTTTATTGAATTTATAATGGGAGAGAGCAAGAGAGTTTATTATGGGATATTGTTGAGTCGTTCATTAGCATTTAAATGTCACTGGAAGTTCGTTGTGTGAATTTACATAATGATGTTTATGAATTACACAAAAGTAAGTTATGAGCTTTGAAAGTATAAATGTATACTTATTGGAATTATTAATGTACGTTTGAATTATTTAGTTGAGTTGTTACTCTCGGAATAACTCCTATCGAGATGGGCAAGACCATGAAAAAGGAACGAAATTTAAAAATTAAATATCTCAGCTTTTAAGCTTTCAATCGATAAAACTATTTCACTGATAATAACCAAATGTAAAAGTTATGTTTTGCATGTAAAGTTTTCAAAATGGCGGTATAATTAGTTAGTTCAATCATCAATATAAATATTTATATCGGTTTTTTTCATTGAAGCAAAAGTTAAATCGAGTTATTATGTTCACAAAAGTTGAAGACAATTATGTATTCTATCACATTTGATTGAAAATAGCAAAGGGCGAAACCGAGCTATAGTCGGCATAATAATAAATCTTTTGCGGTTTTCTCAAATCCGCTTCCAGAAACCCTAAATCGGGATTTAATGTCTCGATTTTTAGCGCATTTTTGAAACTTGTTTTCAAAAAGGTAGCTTAATAAGACACTTTGTTCGGTCGGCTTGAACGCGAGATCTCAGCAACCAGACATCGTTGAGAGCTCTGGTTTTTTCCATTAGCTCAGTTCCATAAAGTTATTGCAGCGACGGCCATTCAAAAATCTTGAAACATTGTTTAAATACTTTAATTGATGAATTTTTGTTTTCAGTACCAAACTTGTACAACTTTTGGTGGGAAAATTTTGAATTGCGCAAAACCGTTAGAAAGTTTGAATTTCAGAAAACCATTGCTTCATAATATGTATGATTTTTTTGAATGAATTTTTCTTTAAGTCTGCGAGGTGACTTATACATTACTGGATCTTGTTTTTAGGTCGGAAAGTGACCTGGATCCTACTGAATCTTGTTTTGTGGGTTGGGAAGTGGCATGCATCTTACTGAATCTCTTTTTATAAGTCAAGTAAACTGAATTATTAATACTGATCGCTAGGACAAAAATGCGCTTAAGTCCCTCGATCAATAACACGAGGACTTTTGTAATTTTTTGATATTCAATGGATCAACTGATATGGAGATTGAATGAAGATGATGATAAAGTCACAGCAAGATTGAGCACTTGCACTCTTTCAAAATATAAAAAAAGTAATTCTAACTTCAATTTTAAGCTATGTTTTTTTTTTCTTTTAATCCACAAATCTAAGCTCATTAAATATTCTTTACATTGAGATTGCTAAATTACATTTTAGTAAGTTTAATTATTTTCTATTGGGGAAATTTTTTTAATTTTATTCCAAATCTAAATTTTTCCATTAACAAACCTAACCGCAAAAGCATTTTTACAATTTTATTCAATGATAAAAACAACAAAACAAGTTGAAACAAGACAAAAAGGGTCAAGGGAAGCATACACAGTTGATTTATCTTTTTGTACATTTTTTTCTGCTTTTAACGATGACAAAACACGGGTGAATAAAGTACATGTATCTTATTTTTTGTGTGTAGATTTGCGTGTGTGGATAAGGACAGAAAGGATATGTCATGGTTACACATGAATATTTGTATGAAAATTGATATGATTTATCGTCAGTGTTGCTAAAAATCATCAATTTCGGTTTTGCTTTCTTTTTTGAAACATATTCTTTGTTGTATGTGTTTAGGTCGATGGATTAGGAAAATTCAAAATGTTTGTAATAGTTTAGAAGTAATTGAGTTTTATTAAAAAATTTCAAATTTGTTGTAAATAGAGATGTCGAACTATTTGGGGTTTCACCCAAATATATTTAGGTCTGCTTAAAATCATCACTTACTACTTTTTTCATAAATTTCTGATTTTCATTGAAATTTATAGTGTCAATTTTTTGCCAATTTGAATTTAATCTCATATTTTGAAATATTAAGTCTAATAAGCCTAAATTTATAAAATTAGTCATAAGTTATATTTGAGTTATATAATGTACCTTGAGTGTGATGAATTAGTATCCTAGATCTACTGAAAACTTGTGGAAAAATCGCAGACACAATCGCGACATATTCTACCAATCTATTAACGAATCTGCTGTCATTGTCTCATCTCTAGTGGGTGCAACTTCGATACAAAATTGGCATAAGAATTAAAATATTAACTACATTGACTTTTTTAACCCACTATTTAAATTAAACTTAGCGGTAAATGATTTTCGCAATGATGTAAAAAGGATTGACACATCAAAACTCTAAAATAGACTTCCATAGTATCATATGATAAATCATATTATACATTCCTAAATAAATCATAAACAAACCAAAAACATATTTTCCAGATTTTAATATTTTACTTCGTAAATTCATTTAATCTTAAAAAAATGTTTTATTTGAAATTATATTTTTTTATCATGTCTGAACTTGAAAACTATTTGAAAAATATGAAAGATTTTTTTTTATTATTATGCTTGTCATTTAGGAACTATGGGTTAACTTATGGTGATTTATGGACTACATTTTGTGTAAATGTCAAGTTAATAAGTCAAAATTGACTTTTTCAACTATTTTGAAAATAAAAAAATAAAACATTTTCCATGGAATTAATTATTTAAAATAATAGAGAATTGAACAAATTGCTCTATTTATCTTATTAAAATAACCTACTCCGTCAGTTTTTATATGAATTTTTAATGAGGTACAATTTTGAATGGAAAATCTTCTATTAATTCAGTATTGAATTGTTCATTAAAAATTACTTTTCATTTTTGAAATTGATTTATAGTCAATTAAGAGGTGAGGACAAAAAGCGATCAAGAAAATGATTGGACTAAATTGTGTATTTTGGTATTATTAAAGGAAAGTTTTCTAAATTCTAATTGGAATTGCAATTTTTGAAATTAAAACCACCTGGAAAAAATTCAGTAAAACTAAAAAAAATATATATGTTTTTTTTAAAGATACGCTTTTATTTAGGCGTAGAAATTAGATTTAAAAGTAGAAAATATATATTATAATAATTTACTATAATTAAAATAATATTTAGATTCCTCTCTCAGATTTAAAAAAAATATTTTTTTTTATTATAATAAAAGCGTAGACTTTGATTATGGCATATGTACATAAATTCATTGCACCTAAATAAAAGCGTATCGTTAAAAAAAATTACAATTGTCCTCGTGTTATTGATCGAAGGATTTAAGCACATTTTTGTCCCAGCGATCATTAATTAATTAATAAATCAGAAGACCGGACCCCAAAAGTTGATCCAATAAGATCCAGGTCACTTCCAGACCAACAAAACAAGATCCTGGAGGATCCATATAGCTTCTAGTGTCACAAAAACAAATTCCAGTAGGATCCAGGTCACTTTCAGATCCAAGTCACAATACTAAAAATTTAAGAATTTCATCATTAAACGGATTGTAATAATTTAAACCATATAACGGTCAAAAAATTTAAACATTGTTCAGTAAACACTGTGAAAACATCGAAAAATATTGAAGAACACTGTGAAACAATGAAAAAACGTGTTGTTGTTGTATATGAAAATGAAAAACTGTTAATTATAGCATTTGTCCGTTGATTTGAAAGTTTTAAATGGCCGTCGCCGCAATAACTTTATGGAACTGATCTTTTAAAACCATTCCGAGCTCTCTACGATGTCTAGTTAAAAAGTTTTTAGCGTCAGTAGAACGCCCGAACGACCGAACGAACAAAGTGATTTATTGATGAAAAAAATTTCAAAAATGCGCTAAAAAAAACTTGACATATTTTTATTTACTTCATTTTAGATACCACATTAAAAAATTTTATTATCCAAATTTTCAATAATGAAGACTAAAAATCGCTTTTAAAAGACAAATTCAATAGTGATTTGATATGAATTCAAATCCAAATGTTACAAACAAAGCAAATAAATTTTAAAAAGTTTTGATATTTTGATTCATGAAGATAAATTTATACTTTAAAACAGGTTAAAGTTTTATTATTATGAAATCATCAAATTTAAATTTTTTCCAAAATTCTTTTTGAGTTTTATTGAAAATACTTAACGAAAGATTTTGTTCAAATTTCAATAATATATCACAAAATCCTATAAGGTAAAAAATATAATTTCTTGCGCATAAAATTATTTGCATGAATAAATTTTCAAAAAAAAAATATTCCGACGTGACATTCAATTCCTTATAGTGTTGGTACTAGGGGTCCGAAAATTACCGGTAATCGGGATTTGACGGTAACGGATATTTACCGGTAATTACCGGTGATACCGGTAATATCCGTATATTCCGACTATATATATCCGAATGTTTAGGGTAAAAAAAAATTATTTTTGGTCACTTTTTTTTTGGTCATTTATAAAAAAAGCCATTTTTAAAGGATGGCTTGTATAGAAGAGTTGTAAAATATCCAAAAGTAAGAACTTTTGCATTCCTGCAGTTTAAAATTTCCAAAAGAAAAAATTTGAAAAATGACCGAAATTTGGTCAGTTTTCGATTCTGCCGCTTGCGCTTAATAACTAGTTTTTCATAACCCAATAAGTACCTGAAAAGTTACCTTTCTCATCTCTATCATTCTTCAGGATTCATCATACAAAATGACTGATTTTCAGATGTAATTTTTGGTAATTTTTTTCAACAGTAAGTAAACACAAGTTTTAAAATTTATCCAATGCTCACTGTGAAAAAATATGAAAATACTAAAGTGGATTATCCTCGATTTCGGATTAGTAGATTTGACTGAGAAATTGAATAATTAATACATCTTAAGGACCAACAAAAATCAAGATATATAGAATTATCATGGCCGGGTCACATTATTATAAACTGAAATCAAAAAGAATTCAACTCTTAAAATGTTGAAGATATTTTCAAAAAACTGAAGTGGATAATCCGAAATCGAGGATATTCCACTTTAGTGAAACAGGCCGAACATTTTTTTGACCAAAATTAACATTTGACTTTGAAATTTATATATCTTGGAACTGGCAAGTCTAAAAATTCTTTTGGAAATATCCACATTAAAAGTTTTCAAAATTGAAAAATGTCTAAAAATAACGAACATAAAAATAAACTGCGGTCTTAATATTTGAATTTTTAAAAAATTCGTTAAAAATCTGTTACCGCTGGATAATCCATATAAATGAACGGTAACGGTAATGGATATTACCGGTAATTACCGGTAACGGACGGTACGGATATCCGTCATTCGGACCCCTAGTTGGTACCTAAATTGTTATAAAAAATACAATTTTAGTGAATTTTCAAATTTCGTAAGAAATTTTAATTAAACCAAGTGATGAATGACCTCTGCAATAGTGTAAAAAAATCATAAGTTATTTGTTACAATGTTTACACTCAAATACTTGAAATTGTCCTTTACTCTACTTTTTAGCGCATCTTTGAAACTTGTTTCTTTATGATTAATTTAATTTTCTCATTAATTTTGCTGCTCGTTCTGAATTCCTGATTATATACTATACATTTAAGCTAGTTGTCACTAAATAAATAGGCTTAAAATCATTAATTAATTATTCATGATGTATTGATGATGTATTGAATCTGTCGATGACACTCTCGATCAATAACACGAAGATTTCTGTAATTTTTACACCAAAAATTTTTTTTGAGCTACTTGTACAAATATTTACTATTTGGGTATTTGGGGCTAAAATTAAGTGTTTCAGATGTAATTTTTGGTAATTTTTTTCAGCAGTAAGCAAATACAAGTTTTACAATATATCCAATGCTCACTGTCAAAAAATGTGACCAAAAATTACATTTGACTTTGAAATTTATATATCTTGGAATTGGCAAGTCTAAAATTTTTTTTGGAAATATCTGGAAATATCCACATTAAAAGTTTTCAAAAATGAAATGTATCAAAAAATAACGTTTTTACCCTAAACAAAAAAATAAACTGCGGTCTTAATATTTGAATTTTTAAAAAATTCGTTAAAAATCTGTTACCGCTGGATAATCCATATAAATGAACGGTAACGGTAATGGATATTACCGGTAATTACCGGTAATGGATGGTCCGGATATCCGTCATTCGGACCCCTAATCATAACACAATTGTTAAAGAGACTTAATTGAGAATTATTCAACTATGAAGAATCGATTCTGAAAGCAATTACTAGATTTTAACCAAATCTGTCAGCATTCTACAAAAGAAAAATGAGACTATATTTGATAGAACGAAACTTTAACTGTAACACATTTTTACATTCTCAGAACTTTTCTTAATTCCAACTTGTATTATTTACCTCACCCCTATTCTCAGCAATCTAACTTATTCCAAATATTTTTCGCACAAAGCTTCACTTATCTTCTCGTATGTGTGAGAAAACCAGTAGAAATACAATTGTCGAGCATATCACGAAGAAGAAAAAAACTTAATAAACACGGAAGTGACATAAACCTCACGCAAGAAAGAGCGAATGAGTACCCAAAAACAAAATTCAAAAAATATGTACATAAAAGCACATTGTTGTTGCCACAAAAATAAAAGTTTTTCTTCTTTCACCGACTAAACTATAAAAGCTACACACCGACTATCGATTTTTATTCTTGAACATTTTCTGAATGGCTCGTTCTCGTCACACACGAAAAAAGGTCAAATCGATTTTTCCTTGTTCTGCTTTTAGTTTTTCTTTTTTTTTTAATTCACAAGAAAAACGTGGAGTAAGGATGGATAGATAGGGAATTAAGAGAGTGAAAATATGGTATAATTTTAAATGATAAAGTGAAAGAATGAGTTAGAAATGACTATGATGTTAAGTTTTATAGGATCTTAAGACGTATTTTTTTAAATATAAATATAAAAATATGAACAAACTATTATTGAAATTTATTTGATAAGTTTAAATATTTCTAAGAAAATTTTAAACATGATGACTAAATTTGATCTGAATATAGCTACGATATCTAAAACATCTGATAAAATGTTAATCTTTAAAAAACTAACATAAAAGCTTCAGTAAAATCATTAAAAATTCAAAAATCTGCAAAAATACCAAAATATAAAAACACTCTTAAAACTCACCAAAACTGATCAGCTAACAAAATATCCATTTTCCCGAACTTCCTCATTCTCTTCTAATTCTGATTTTATCCTTTTTGTGTAAATTATTCTCGTATTTTGTTATGTGACCCATTTATAAGAATGCACGATGGTAAAATTGATAGAAAATAATTTTTTTGAAGAGGAAAAGGAAAATTTAAAATTTGATTTAGACCAAACACGATATTAATTTTTTTATTGTATTTCCTTATTTATTTATGATCATTGGCTGTGTGCGATTTTTTTAATATCAATTTCAATTTTCTATTTGTGTGTATTTTTATTTCAGATTTAATTGAATGATTGAAGATTTTTCGATTATTTTGAGTCTCTCCGGGAGTTAGGAAAAAAAGTTTTATTGAGAATATTTTTTCTTATTTTTATATGGGAAATGAGAGTTGATTTATATATTAAGACATGCACTTAGAGATTTCAATACCGGTTCTAAATTTAAATCCCGGGATTACGATTTCGAATAATCCTCAATTCCGCGATCAATACTGGTATTACAAATGATTCAAAAACAGATATCAAATTATGATCAAAACGACTCAAATCTACAGAAAAAAAAATAGTTAAATTAAGGTTAAAAAATGAATTGAATGAACTCCAAAACAAACTTTTTAACCTTAATTTTAAATAATTTCAAGTTAAACTGGCTCAGATTTAAAAGCAGATAACACGATTTTACATTCGGGGCTAATCCCGACTATCTAACGTTATAAACAAATTTAAATATTTAGTAAAAAGAATAAAAATCTTAAGAATTCCTCAATACTCAAATATCAATCCGGGGTTTACGCCAGTGAAAAATCATGTGAAATCTCAAGATCATGGTATTAGGGATAGAAAAACCTACATGCAGAAGCTAAATAGCACATAATATATTTACTACATTTTGTTTTTCATTGAGATGAAGAAATTTTTTAGGTGCTTGCCTGAGCGATATACTTGATTGAATTTAGCGAAGTTGTTCCAGGTTGAGTTGAGCTAAATCCCTACAGATCGGGATCATAATTTTAATAATTAAAATCAAACCATCAAACATAAACATCAAAGTTTTATCCTTCACGCTCCTAAAGCCATCTCGCTACATTCACGAACGGTTATGTTCACGTCTAAATACACAGCTGAATGATTATTTAACGGTCTCATTCAACTGACTCTGCTGTTTTTATTGAGCTTATTCCATTTGAAATTATTTATTTAAGAATATTGTTATTCGGTTTTTGTGAAATAAACACTTGGGCTCTTGTTGTTTTAGGTGGTTTACATGCTGAATGTGAAATTATTTGTTCCTTTAGAATTATTTAAATGTGGTATGTGGAATACTAATGTAGGCTTTGGATTAGGAATGGTAAATGTACAAATCCTTCGGAGGTAGGTTTTTAATTTCAAAATTTTGGTTGGAAATAATTTAATCAAATGTTATTATGTTATATTTTTTGGATTATAAGGAATAAACCATGGGAAGCTTAATATTTTTTGTCAAAAATGCACATGCTAAAAAAACTATTACTTAATCTTAAAACTTTTTCATTTACTCTTCCAAGTCTATAGTCAATAAAATTGTGACAAAATACTGAGAAAAATTTGTCATGTTTGGGTTCAAATTTTTCTATGGATTAAGGGGAATATTGAATGTTTCCAAAACTATTTGTCAAGTAATTTATAAGTTGATGCATTTTTGATGAACAGAGGCTCAACGTGCGGACATTTATTTCAACTTTCGGTTACAATTTATGAAGTGTTGCCAGTATTTGAACTTGTTTTTATTAAATAAAGTCCAAAATCATTCAATGTTATCAAATCTTGTCATAATTCGGTCACTATATGTCAGATTCTTCTTCAATATAACAACATAAAAATATTTGACTATATATATATGTGTTTTATTACGCATCCAATTTTCATGTTAATTAAGGGAATATTTGATTAAAAATTGATCACTTCTTGTCTCTTTATTCCATGAAATTTGAAACTGAAGGTAGTTAATAAAATGAAACTCATTAAGTCCTATCAAAGCGTTAATCAACTCAAAAATTGTTAATTGAAAGAAGTAAATCACGATGAAAACATGTGACAATCAATGTAATTTGATGAAAATTTTGTTCAATTTAATTAGATTGATAAATGTTACAAAGTATTTGATGTAAACACGATTGATAAATTATTGAGTGTTGCTAATTAACATTTAGAATCAATAGCAGCTATTAAATGACGGTGGCGGAAGATGAGAGAGATTAGAACACTCGATTATTATTTTAAAAAATTTTCTGGTCAAAGCTATTTAAACAACAAGAACGTTAAATTTTGCATACATTTTATAATATTTATAATTTTTTCTAGGAAAGAAGGAAATAGATGAAGTTTGGTCTTTTTTCTTTCAAAAAAATGTTCCTTTAAAATGTTTTTTAATTTTTAGATTCTTTCAAATTAAACAAATTGAATTTAACGATATATTGTATGAACGTGAATTTTAGGGATATTATACAAGACACAAAAAAATTCAATTTAGTGACTAGAGTGCCATCTATAGAATTTTTTAAAACTATTTAAAAAAAAAGATCCTTTAAAATGTTTTTTAATTTTTAGATTCTTTCAAATTAAACAAATTGAATTTCACGATATATTGTATGAACGTGAATTTTAGGGATATTATACAAGACACAAAAAAAATTCAATTTAGTGACCAGAGTGCCATCTATAGAATTTTTTTAAAACTATTAAAAAAAAAAAGTTCCTTTAAAATGTTTTTTAATTTTTAGATTCTTTCAAATTAAACAAATTGAATTTCACGATATATTGTATGAACGTGAATTTTAGGGATATTATACAAGACACAAAAAAAAATTCAATTTAGTGACTAGAGTGCCATCTATAGAATTTTTTTATAACTAGAGCGCCATCTATGGGATATTTTTTTTATTTTTTGTAACTAAAATGCTATCTATAGGATACTTTTTTTAACTAAGAACCCCTAAATTGTGTCTTAGACGTATTTTACGGGTTGTTTTTTCCAAGATACAATTTAATTAAAATTTTATTAAGGTGTTAAAACTAACATACTTATTTATTTCGCAAGAAGTTCAGCTCAATTGTGATCTTCTATATCTATTTCGATCATTAAGTAACATATTGACTATACTAAATTTTTACCAAAATATAGAAAATTGGCTTTATCCTTTTTTGGAATTCAATATGAATTATGTTTTATTTCATTAAATTTGTTTTATTGTTCTTTTTTAAAAAAAAAAAAAAAAGGATTGAGAAACAAAATTGATATATCTTATTTTTTGGTTAATTTTTTATAACTTTTTCTTCAATTTTTACTCAACTTTACTTTCAAAAAAAAAAAAAATAAAAAAAAATCTTTTCTTTAAAATTTGAGCTTTTGCTGTTTCAAATATTGCGTTTAAAACTTTCAAAATAAAAAAAAATTAAAATTGAGCTAAAAATACTCAATTTTCCAAAATTATACAAAAAATTCCATTTAATTCAAGTCGACAATAAATTTTCATAAATACTTTCATTTGCCACCGCTCGAGTGGTTTTTTCTCGTAATTTTTTTTTTCATCCTTCTCATTATTTTTGTGAAGTATGAAATATAAAATTTTTCATTTGATACTGCACACAAAAAAATCAACTATAAATTGTTCACACTTTTGCTCGTGCATTAAAACGTATGGAAAAATTATTCGACAAAATAAGTGAAAAAAAATTCAAGTTGGTCGAGATAAAAAGTTAAATTTGAATTTATGATTTTCTTCCTCTCTTTTTTTGTGGTTTCTATTTGGAAGTGGAATTGATGATAAATTTATAAATTTGTCTGTAAATTCTTAATTTTAAATTGTAGATTGAATTTTAATTCAGTTTTATTTCTGACTCATAGCATTTCGAAAATTTTTTGGCGGCACACAGGATGCTCACCAATGGTATAATTTGTTAAAAAGAGAGATTCTGGATAAAAAAGTCTACATTGAAAAAAATATGTCAGTGAATAAAGAGACTTTACATATTGGTTACACAAAATTTGTTAACATTTTGGTTGCTTAATTTGAAAAACCAAATGGAAGTTTAAGACGGTACTGAAACTGTTACGAATGCGATCATGCCTATTTTATATTTATTTTACCTCTCCTAACAGCCTTTATGATTTATTTTGATAAATTTTGAACTTGAGATGTTCAATTTATTCAATTGAACATTGTTTAAACCTCGTCTCTTTCTTTCTGTCGGTGACAGTGAAAGGAAGCAGACGCATTGCCCCACGAAATTGTAATTTTTTTATTTTATTTATTGTTTTATATATATTTTATATACACCATTAAAATAGGAATATAATCGACTCGTTACACTGACAAGGACCTTACAATAAACAGACTTTATGAACAAGCGATCACTTCATCCGGGGTTACGGACTTTCTGTTACAGCCTAGCGTCCAAAAGCAACAGAAGCCTATAACAATAAAATAAATTTTCATTGTTCAATAGGGCTGCCGATAATCGAAAATTCTTTTGATATATGCATAGAATACTATATTCAACTAAATGTTGGAAATAAAAGTTCTGCTTTTCCTGGTCTGTACCAATATTTTTTTGTTTTCAATTTTTTGTACACAATCAATTTTAAAATACAATTTTTTTTTTTTTTTTTTCAAAATCACAAAAGCTAGAAATATGAGGTTTTCAAATTACTTTCTGCAATGTTACTAAACTTTAGTGTCAAGTCTCTCTATTCGCTGAGATATTTCCTGCTATAGAAACTGTAAACTTTCAACTATGTTACGAATTTTCGATACAAATTCATGGATAGGTTATTAATCCTAAAAGCATCTGTTTACCAACCCATACGACAGAAAATTCATGAAGGAATAATTTCTAAAAATATTGAACCCTTTTCGAGGTTTCATAATATTTTGCTACATTTAACATTCATTCTTGAAACTACAAATAATTGCTGCTGGAAAAAGAATGAAGATTTCCAGCATAATGATTTTATACAAGCCAACACCTATATTTAGTCTACACCAGATGATGGGAGATATTCTATCATGTTGTTTTCCCCTCGATTAATACCCAATATGATCTCATTCCGTTTTCCATACGCCATTATTAAATTAAATTTTAGTAAATCTACTTAATAAAAGTTCTAAACTCACTAAATAAAAATAAATTTATGAGGTCGAAAAATATTTATTGCTACCATGTGCTGCTTAATATCTAATGAGGCTGTTAATTTTTTAATATTAAACTTTTCAATGGGCGCGAAGATTTTTCAATGAGGGTGAAAAGAAATTAAAGTAAAATAAAGAAAGTCTTATCAGCAGGAACATCAAAAATTTGATGATCATACTAAAGGGAGTCAGAAGATTTATAAAGTAAACGTAAATTGTATTAATACCACCTTAGGAATTAAAATCCTCTTAATTATGTTTGAATAACTATAATTTATTGTCTTTAATTATTTCGGCTTTTATTACTTGCTATCTTCAGGACAAAATTCAAATTTAAAAATTGAACAAAATATTGATCATCATTTTCTTGATCATTTGGGTAGTTTAACAGAAAAAAATTCTTGCCAAATACTACCAATTATAGTTATTTAAACATAATTAAGAGGCTATTGTTGTAATTGTTGTTATCAAATTGCTGACTTGGAAGATGTGATCAGTATGTTTCAGGATACTTTAAAGTCAGGGCCTTTTTCCGATTTTATCACAATATATCACCCAAAACAACGTCAGACAACTCAAACATCCGTTTTTACATTCCATTCTTAATTGTAATACCAAGCGAAAATAAACAAAAATGTCAATATGGTTATCCAATTAATTATTGACAATAGCAATAAAAATCACCAAATAAATTGGTGCTGTGTTATTTTGCTTGTTATACGATTCTCGATGTTTTTTGGAAATTGAGAGATAAAAGATAATTTGGAGGAATTACTGTGGTTTATGTTGAATCTTATGATTGTGAATTAGAGATAAAAACAGATGAAATATAAAAAGAAAAATTAGAGAAGGAATGATGTTCCATATTTGGGATACTACTTTAAAGTATTCCAGCAAAATATGGTGCTCTTTTCTTAAATATGCGGCCAGACTGACAGTCTGAATTCGAAAACAGATTCACTTCTTTGCACATCATCTATCTCAAATCACTCACAAAATCCTTATTACCTACTATTAGACTCCATTACACCATAGCAATGCCACCAGAAAAACAACAAATAAATTCCTCATCTGGCTAATGGTTCGATCTAATATCTCGGACATACACATCTGTTTGGCAATAATTTTTCCCTAAAGGCTGCATTGTAAACACATGTACACCCATTCACAAATTTTCTGCTCAATTTTATTACTTACCGAGTATCTAAAGGGGAAGGAAAAAAATTCAATTAAGTGTCGAATACCAGGCTATTTTTTTTTTTTTCATTTTATCCAAATTTATTGTTATGCCAATTCTGAGACAATGGTGAGTGAAACTTGTGAGATTGTTTAATTTAATTATGTGGCACAAAATGAATTTTTGGATTTCTGGTGATGTGAAGGGGGATTGTTAGAATTTCATGAGAGTATGAAACAGTTAACTTGTTTGTCCGTCTGACTGGTATGATAGGATTATTTCGGAAAAATTTTCTATAAACTTTCTTGTAAAATCAATGAAAAATTATTAGAAAAACAGAGTAAAATTTCGAAAATCGCGAAAATGTTTTAAAAGTCAAAATAAATTCGCTAAATTTCCCAACAAATCGAAAATAATTCCTACTTTCTCTTTTTCCTCCACAATTCTCTCAACAATTAATGTTTCATGGCTGATAAAAAGGAAATAGTGAAGCCATAAATTGATATACATATCCTCGACACCAAAACTTAATTAGCTGTATGTTACTTCTATTTGGCTTCGAGTTTTTCAATTTCTATGTGAAATAAAAAAAAACTTCTGCTTTAATTTGGAATGTTTCTATCGTCTGGGTCGCATTTGAATTAAAATTTATAGAAAATTATCAGATTAAATTAAATTTTGGATGAGAATTTGTGGAAGATTTTTTAATTATTTCCGAAATATGTGTTTTTTATTCAGGTTACTATGGTAGTAAAATTCAATGAATATTTGTTCATGTTTGAATAAATAAGCTTCGTAACAAAGGAATCTAATTTTCTCATAATAAATTTTTAATGGCTAAAATTGTCCTTTTCCATTCTCTTGTGATTAATTAAGTAACTCTATAATAATGAAGCGCATCAGTATTAGGCTAACAATTGGTCATCATTATTTAATTTTATTGATTTAATATTTTAAGGTTAATATTCAGTTCAAATTTTGAGGTTATAAATTAAATCTAGATACGAGGTTAGGATATAGTTCTTGATTTGAGGATAAGATTTAATTTCTAAGCCAATCAAAATGAGATTCTGCTTAATGTTCAAACATTGATTAATTCTTCATGAACAATTTTGATAGTTTCTATCTCATAAAACTGCACTTTACAGTTCAATTAACAAAAACAACATTGCTGCTTTCATCTTCACTCTTTTACAATTCAAATTCATTCCTTAAAAACCTTTTTCATTTCTCATTTTAAATCCTTTCATCTCTTTTTCTTTTCCCACTTTTTTTTTCAATTTAACTTGCTACAGTTTTCCTTTTCAACATCCACACACATACAGCATCCATCTCTTCATACGCTTTGATCACTCGCGTGGCTCAAATGCTTTTCATCTGTCCTGAATTGTAATTTTTTCTGTTGTTTTTGCTTCTTGTGCGGAATCAACGAAGCTTTTCACTTTTATTTTTGATGTTGTGAAGATTCTTTTGTTACTTTTTTTAAGTTATTTGGAACGAAAGCTCACGATTATATAGGTTTGACATTGACATGAGGATTTTCTTTGTTGCAATTTATGAAATAAATTCTCTTTTCTGTCCTCGGAATATTCTAAATTCAAACAAATGTCCAACTTATGATACTTCAGGATACAAACATCAGAAAATATGGATATAATTACGACCCAAGATAAGAGGAAACACGAGAAATGTTATGACTTCATTAATTAATAATAAATTAACTCTAATTAAAGAAAGGTAATTTCTGTACGTGAAGTGAAAGAATAGAAAATTAAATTCTAAAAGGCCGAAAATGAACGAAAATTGTTTTTTTTATTTCAAATAATTTATTCAGAATATGTAGAAAGAATATTATTTTGGTACCAACTTAAACATTACAAATAAATTGTATTTAATCTTTATATGTCAATTAAAAGTGCTGTATATATCAACACATGCCAAAATACGTTTTAACATTACAAAATCTTCTAAGACCTCTATTAAAAATAGTCCTATCCGGAATTCCCAGGAAGTTTTCAACTCACGTGAAAAATTTCCTTCCTTTTTCGCTGTACCTCCTCAAAAGCAGACTTTTCACATTTTGTCGTGTCAGTTGGCAAGAAACAATAACTTTTGTACGTTTATTTTGGTAATTAACACTTCATACTAGTTAGCATTAAATTACATCTGTAATTTATTTTATATAATTTTTATCAGAACACATTGCGTTTACAACTACAAGTAACAGTTGTAAGCTAAATGAATTTTTACGAAAATCCCTTCTTTTACGAAAAGACTCACCTAATAATATTTTCTTTTATCCAAAAAAAATCATTTCTCTTTACTTTTATCATTTGTAAAAAAAAAAAAGAAAAAAAAAACACGAAAAAACCAATTTACATAGAAAAATCTTTTGTTTTTTTTTAAGTTTTTTTTTTACTAAAAATCCGGATTTTTTTGAAAGATGAACTACAATGGACACTGTATAGTTAGTTTAATGCTAACTATTATAGAGTGTAATTAACCTTATATTTTCCTTCATTTTAATTATTCCACACTTCTTTAAAGTCCCGTTCACCCAATTCTACTTTTCAGTTTTAATTACAGTGCCTGTAAGCAGCCACTTATAGCTTTTTAATTGCTCTGTTTAATGCGATACTCACACTTTGCACATTTTTTTCTTATTTTCTTGTTAATATTTTTTTTACCTGTTCTAGTCCTTTACCGCTGAACATTCGAAAAAATTTTCTTTTTTAAACTAGGCTGATATCCTTGAAAATTCCATTTCTGGGAGTTGTTTAATTTGGTATATGAAAATTATAGGGTTCGCCAAAATTAGATGCAGATAGATGCTGAGATGCAGAAAACTGCAGGCTTGCGCATCTGGGCGAACCCTAGAAAATTAAAGTAAAAAATTTTATTTTCAAAGTTTGTCATCGATTTAAAGAAAAATAAAACTTGAGAGGTCCTTATTGAGAAAATCAAGTTAAGAAATCTCAATTTTAAACAATATTTATACTAGCATATATAAGTAGTTAAAATGTGAATTGTATCTGGATGCGCAGGTCTAAAACCCTTAAAAAAACGCTTATTAATGACGATGTTTGGTTTTTATTGGGTTTTGTAAAAGTACTTGTTGGTCTAACGATTTAAAAATTTGCACAAACCATGAAAACTTAAATAGTCGACACCCCATAATTAAATAAGAACAAATGTCAAAAAGACTGAAATAGCAAAGAACGAAATTATAATAATTCTTAGCTGCAGAAAAAAATTACTGTTGTTAATTGTTGTTTATAGATCAGAACGAAAATGCATTAGTGTGGAATATCTCAGTAAAATTTCCTGTAAAATTTTCATTTTTATGGTCGCAGTTCAAGATAATGGCTGGTTTTGATAATATATTGTGGAGGAAAAAACCATTTGGACTTGAGACTGTAAAAATCTTCACATAATCAAATGATTTGCACTTTAAAAATAAAAAATCCACAATAACAACAAATGCCAAGGATAAACACAAAACAATGAAAAATATTTTGCATCATTTTTTAAAACATAGAAAAAAGTTAATAACTTTTATTAGAAATGTATGTCTAGCTAAAAAGTTTTTATCGGCAGCCGAACAAAGTGTCTTATTAAGCTACCTTTTTGAAAAAAAAATTCAAAAATGCGCTAAAAATTATTAAAACTGTGTAAGAAATTTTCAAAAAATGCTTTTTACTGTGATTTACAAACAGTAAAGAGCTTGTGGAGTCATAAGTGAGATCATTTCTCAAGGTTTATGAAGGAAAGAAACAAAACTTTTAATAACAATTTATTGAATTTTTTTCTATGAGTTAAGAATATTTCAAATGGAGATTATCATAATCCGGTTGTAAAGTCCTCTTGACAAGATCACTTATATTAATAGTTGAATGGAATTAAGACAGGTTTAAAATTACATAACTTGAAGCGAATATTATTTACATACTTCTGAAATTTTGGAGATTATATATTCCTAATTTTAGGTTGAAATTTCATGTTTAAAATTTAAATTCAAATTATAATTTTCTTACTTCTCATTTTTGCACATTCCTCTTTAAGAATTCTAGTTGTTCTCATCAAATTTATTTTTCAACTAGAATAATCCCTAACCAATCATGGTGGGAAGAATATAATTTAATGATTAGTCGGGTTTCTGGGGGTTTATATAATAACAAACAAATCTCATAAAGTTTCACAATTTTGGTAAAAAAAAATAAGTTTTGCTAGAAAATTTGATGTTCGAGGGAATGACAGACAGAAGAACAGAAGGACAAATGGCCTAAATTATATTATTAATACTTTCTTACATATCTATATATTACAAAACTATCACCTTCATTTTTCATCAAAAATTTCTTTCCAACTTTTTCTCATCTTTCGAGATTCATTCTCATTACCCTCAGTGTCATTTTTCCCTTTTAAAAAACTTTTTCTTTACAAGTCCACATCTCCAATTTTCACATTTTTTTTTTCTTTTTTTCGTCTTTGATAATGTCACGACCCACGACAATCTTCATCATCTTACAAAATATGATGATAACAAGTGACATGACAAAGTAGGAAGTATAAAAATAGAGAGATAAATTTCACATTCATAAATGCACGTACAAGCCGTGTGACAATTTAATTGTCATTACCATGACATGTTGGTTGAAGGTGTGAGAATATTTGTATAAGGAAAGATAAAAGGATGGGATGGAAATACAAAAGAGACATGGATGATGATGGAGTGAATTAAAAAAAAAGAGAAAACCTTTTAGTTATGCGAATTTAATATTCATTTTTAATTGCTGGTCTATAAACCAGATGAAGAGGTTTTAGAATTGAAAAGTAAACGGCGAATGAGAATGGAAATGTGACAGTGACAAGTGGACTTTGAAGACACACTGTCATAAAGTAAGGTTATGTTCGGAATTTGTAAAATAAATTTGCAATTTAATCTTAAAATTTTAAAAAATCTCTAAATTTTAAGACATAACATACCGATATCGGAATACCGGTATACTCTTTAATTCGAAAAGCGAAATACCGGTATTAAGAATTTTCAATACCAAGATCCTTGGATTGAAAAATTGGTTCGGTATTAAAAACCCTAACTTAAACCTGTATTTCGTATATTCGGAATTTTGAGTTCTCATTTATTGAAAAATTTATAGCAATGATTCCGGTAAATCTACTAGATTTAACTGAAAAATTGAATACTTAATTCATCCTAAGGACCAACAAAAATTAAAATATATAGAATTATTGCGGCCGGGTTTTTATTTTATTCATCTTTCCTCTTAAATCGAGTGACAACGTTACAAGAACTCTTAAAGCGCTACGATTTTAAACTTAACAATAATTCTTAAATCCATATTATAGACATATAAGCTCAAGTATACATAGGGTGACCAGAGGATTTTCGCAAAATATCGAGACACTTTTGGACTATTTTGAGTCTTAAAATTCAAAGAACTAGTTAAATTAGGTTATAAACTTGCACTAAAAAAAGTGCAGAAAATAATTGAGATTCCGAAAAAAATATTTTCAATCTGGAGCTTCAAAACGAAAATGTTCAAAATTAGTCAAAAATTCCAAAATTTGTATGGAATTTTCGATTTCTTGAAAAATCGGGACATTTTGAGGCTTTGTCGGGACACAGCAGCAAGGCTGAAAAGTACAGCAGCGTCCCGGAAAAATACAACAGATGGCCGCCCTAAGCATACAGCACATAATCTAATTGCAGTGTTGATGTGTACTAGCTAATGTAACAACTCCATTTTAGGTTCGGTTTTAATGTAAGCTCCCGTTCCAATTATTCTCATTTTTATAAACTTAAATCATATTTCCAAAAAATTAATTTATCCTTAAAATTTCAAAAATAAATTCCAATAATTTTTTACCATTTTGTCCTCATAATTCCTACTTCAACACTAAAATACATCCAAAACTTCACTCCACAAACAAAAACTCATCATTCAGAACCAAAATCAAAGAAAACTTGAAGAAAAATTTTTCACGTACGACATACAAAAAAGCGTATTAAAATCACAAATAAGTGCAAAAATGAGATGACAACTTGAAATTCAAAATAGCATTAAAATGGAAAAGAATGAAAAAAACACAAAATAGCTTTATTTTGTGGGAATAAAAGAAAATTTTTTAAAGTAGAAAAGTTTTAATGGAGAAAAATTGGAAAGTATGTTTGAAGTAGAATTTAAATATTCTGAGACATTAAAGAGATTTAAATGTAGAAAATTTTTAGGTTGAAGACTAAAATTAAATTTGATCTTAAGAGGTGTTATTAGGGGACATTAAAATCTTCAATAGTACTGCTTAATGTAACCTTAACCAGACCATCGTATTGCCCTCTCCAGTAACCAAATTCCCTCTACCTCATAATAATTCACATCAAAAAATTTCTATTTCACAAGAAAGGACATAATTCAGAAACATTTAATTAATATAATTGGAAAATTTCTATTTCAAACTTATTTGCTATTCATGCTGTTCATTAATGTGTCAAAAATAACATGTCAGCATTTCCGCAGGTTGTAGCGGACTTTCGTCATCAAATTAATTTCTATTTTGTTGATATCAATTTGATTTTTTTTTGTGTCTTTTGAGAATAACGTGTTGAGAGTTTATACTTTGGCTAAGAATTGACAGTGATATAGCCATATTATTTTTTAGTTTTTTGATTTTTCGTCAAATTTTAAGTTTTTTTTTTTTTTTTTGTAAAAAAATAAAATATCGAATACTTTTATATTTTTAGTTATTTATTAACCCCAAAAAATAAGACTTTTATTAAAATTAATAAATTTTTTTTTAAATTATTCACTGGTCATGACATTTGACATTTTTTTTTTTTGATGATAATTTTGTGTTCTTTAAAATAGATTATACTTTAGCTAACTTGCTAATTAACAGAATGCGTTTTTTGGAATGTGGTTTTTACTGTTTGATTGGTATTTTTAAGAACAGAATTTTGTCTATAGAACGCAAGTCAAAAAAGTGGTTTCACCGAAAACCAAAAACAAAATATTCATCCAAATTGAAAATTTCATGTGAATATGAAATGAGATTCTTATATAAAAAATTCGCTATCAACCAAAAAAATAATCATAATCCATTCAAAATAATCTCATCTTCACCAAATAAGTCCTCAAAAGAACTTAATAAAAGGATGAAGGATTTTCAATCATCAAAAAAATAAACTTTCAATTTTCCGATAATGGAAAAACAAACAAGAAAAAAAGAAAAACTATGTCAAACAGCAAAAAAGATATTTCCAATTCATTGCTTCATTGAACTTCCTTTTTTGCTGTCTTTTCGTCTTTGTTCTAACAAAGAGCAACAAACAGGAGAGAAAAAATCGTTTAAGGGAAAATAAATATTGTTTAAAGGCAGAAAAAAACAGAGCTTGAGGAGTGAGAAGATGCATGAAATTTATGAGACCTAGAAATTAAATGGAGGCTCTTTACGGTTAGGTTCGAAGAACGCATTTTATTGTTAACGTTAACCTCAAAATTAAGAATACAACCACAACAAAATTCAGCACCTTATACCTGGGAATATAAATTTGATATAAACTTAAAATTCAATTATATCACCATAGCTTAACCTTAAAATTTAAAAACACAAACTTAAATTTTCTGTTATTAACGCTAAATTAAAAAAAAAGACCTCAAAAATTAGCAACTTATTCTCAAATATGGTAATGGTCACAATTCCAGTCATTCAGATTTCTTAAATTTCATCGAAGGTGCATGTGAAACTTTAGCAACCCAATCTCCAAACTTTCATCTAATTGGTGATTTCAATTATGATTTTAATAGCGATAGTTCACATTCTAAAAGTTTAATTCGTAAAGTCAAATCCTATAACCTTCGTCAAGTGGTAAATTTGCCAACCAGAGAGTTCAAAGGAAGCAGTACATTGATCGACTGGGTTGTCACAAATTCGAGGAACCTACAAACTATAGTAAGAAACGACTGCAATATTGCTGATCACAATTTCATCGTCATTGACTTTTTTCTCATAATTTGCGTAATAACGAGACGTGTTATACTTTTAATGATTGGTCTAAATACTCTGGTAAGGATTTGCGTACTCATCTTTCGTCAATTGAATGGAACGACTTTGATTCGTTACACAACGTTAATGATAAATTCACATTTATCAGCAACAGCATCTCGTCATATGTAAATTCTAGAATTTCAGTATCAACAGTGAAACGTAATCCTTCTATAAAATGGTTTAACAAACATCTATATGACTTGAAAAAAGAAAAAATTGCATGTAAAGTTAGATGGAATAATTCGAAAACTGATATAAATTGGAGAAATTATATTCGAGCAAGAAATTTGTACAAAAACAAAATAAGAGAAGCAGAAGCATCATACATACAGAGACAGTTACAAGAAAATAAGGAAAACCCAAAGAGTTTATGGAAAACCCTAAAAGCTATCTATGATAATAATAATAAAAGTAAACTTCAAGCAGTGAAATTTGACACCATCTTAGAGACTGACCCTTATCTTATTACTAACAAACTAAACACACATTTCGTACAGTCCATTGAAGAATTATCATATCTGATTCCACAGATAAATGATGACATCCGTTTCTATATCACCCCCTCGTCTACTAAATTCGTGTTTAATGAAGTGACATACAACACAGTCCAAAGTTACGTAACCGAAATGAAAAAGAAATATTATCATGACAACGTTAATGGTAGAGTCGTCTTAGATGCTATCAGCAATGCTGATTTCTTAATATCCCTGACTGCCCTTATAAATGAATCTCTAACATATGGCGAAGTACCAGACTATTGTAAAATAACAACAGTAACACCCATACAAAAAGTAAAAGGGTCAATATCCGTACAGAATTTAAGACCAATAAATACATTATGCGTAATTGGTCAACTACTTGAGCGGGTAGTAAAGGATCAATTAATCGAGCATTTCGAAGTTAATAGTCTATTCGCACCACAGCAATCAGGTTTTCGCAAACTGCACAACTGTGAAACCTCAATTAATAGCGTATTAACAGATTGGAAGGAAGCGAACGATAAAAACCTTGTTACCGTGGCTGTCTTTATAGACTTAAAGCGTGCATTCGAGACAGTAGATCGCATGTTATTGCTGCACAAATTACATCTGTATGGATGTGATGATAAAGTCGTAACTTGGTTCAAATCGTATTTTGATAACCGTTTTCAGCAGACACGGTTCGATGTTGCAATTTCGGATATTCAACAAATTGTTTTAGGACTTTCCCAGGGTTCAGTGTTAAGTTGTGCATTATTCTTAATATTTATTAACGATATCGTCAACGTGTTACAGTACTCAAAAATTAAAATTTTTGCTGACGATATGCTAATTTATATAAGTTGCAAATATACGGACCTTAGTAGTACTATCGATTTACTAAATGAAGATCTCACACGCGTCTTTAAATGGCTTTGTTACTGTAAGCTCACATTAAACATCGATAAAACAAAAGCAATGCTTATTACAAGCAATAAATCACTCACACTATGTAAGGCAATTGTATTTAATGAACAGGAATTAGAAATCGTAACAGAAATCAAATATTTAGGAATCATTGTCGATTCAAGTCTCACATTCAATAATCACTTAGATTATGTTCTAAAGAAGTTGAATGCAAAATTTTATGTATTGAAGAGATGTGCTCATAAGCTAGATTTTAAAAGCAAAAAGCTTTATGTAGCTTCATTAGTGAACTCGCACTTCAATTATTGTTCGTCAATTTTATTTTTGTTGAGTGATGCTCAGATAAATGAGCTACAAAAAGTAATTAACCGATTCGCTCGTCTGTTATTAAAGGCAGACTTTCTTACATCACGAGTTGACATGCTCGAAACTTTGAAATGGTTATCTGTTAAACAGACAATCTACCTTAATGTGATTTTATTTATTCACAGAGTGGCACTTGGACTTTCACCAGCCTATTTACAGAGACATTTGATAAAAGCAGGCGACCAACACCATTACTCAACCAGAAGAAACAACGAATACCAATTGAAGAATTATACTAAAGCATCATCACAAAATTCTTTATTTTACAACGGCTTAAAGCTATATAATAGTTTCATAACATATAAAAAGACAAGAACCTCAGACACGAAACTTTGCACAAAAGCAATTGCTATTGAATATGTAAAATCAAACTTCCCCTTGAATAAATCCGGGAACCTATCATTAGTACATCAGACTCACGTGGTGCACCCATGTACAAACGATAGTCGCAGCATACTGTGATCGCAATCAGGCATTTATTAGGTAAAAGGTCTTATCCTTACTCCTGTCTTTAAGGTGCTCGTAAATGTAGATTGAGTATGTACAGTATTGCCAGCGTTTCGATAGATGCGCGATAATCACAGTATACACTAGACCGAAGGGTGGAATCATGTATATTGAGTGTGGCTGCAGAGTGGAAATTGTATCCAATTCGGACCCACCAGTATGCGCGAGTATTAAAGACATAAATCACCTTCTCGAGGGTGCTTTTTGGCAATACAGCGTTGATACTAAAGTGCTACAATGCAGCTCCGAATAGAAGAATATGAAGTATCTCAGAATTGTTTGAAGTATCTCAGAATTGTTTAAAGTTTCGTGTCAAATATGAATATTGAAATTAGTAAAGAAATATCAGAATTATACATATTTTATTGTTAATCAAATACCGTTGGTAATAAATTTATTATATTATATTATATTATTATATTATATTATATTATATTATAAAATTTTAAATGAACATTTAAATGAAATCTCATACTCAGTAACATAAACTCAAATATTGCAAAAATCCTAACAGCGTTACTCATTTTTCTTCAAAAATGCTATTAAAATCCGTAAGAGATGAAATGTTCAATTTATCTGCAGGTTAACATCTTTAAGTCACATAAAAAATTCAAAATGGTATCAAAAGAGGAAACAGAAAGCACAAACTAGCTTCAAGTTAAAGTAGGAAAAAAATGAGCAATGAAACAAATAAAATAAATAAAAAATAAAAACACATGTATGGAATGAGGGAATTTTCTTGACATTTTCATTTTATATGAAGGGTGAAAATGCGAAAAAAAGAATGTAAAATGATCGATCGAGAAAGATTCATTGAAATTTATTATGATTTTAGGTTAAAGATTACAAGCAATAGTGTTTCTGAAAAACGGCATTTAAAAAAACGGCCGTTAACGGGCCCGATTTTTAATAGTATTGTCAGCATATGTCTGAAGCAGAAAACTAGAAGTCTCTACGATGTCTCGTTATTGAGATTTTTGCTGATTAACTTGTTTGCTTGTTTGCTTGCTTACAGAAAGCGAATTTTTCAATTTTCTCAACAATGCCTTAATCAATTTCAAATCTGTTTTTTGATTATGATGTGGAATTCCAGGCAAAACTTTATGCGAACTTGCCATCGTGCGTAGTTTTTCTAGAGATCCAAAAAACTGGTTTTCCAATCTGAACAAATTCAATACATTCACGAGTGAAAACGGTGTGAATATAAAAATAAATTAAACAATTTTTCCATAAAATTGCTAATATTTTTTATCATGGAAATCAAGAAATTGCAAAATTAAAAATAAAATTATCTGGATTTTCCCACGTTCTAAAAAGTAAAAAAAAAATCGATTTTCAGTTCCGATTTAATATTTTTTATGATTCATACTTTGTTTGCCTTTTATATCAAATTTATTGAAAATTGTTCCGGTTCACCTCGAACAAATAATTCATGTCATTTTTTTGCATTTCATTTTCTTTTTTTTTCAATTTTTTGTTGTTTCTGTAAATTTCTTATTTGTTTTAAATTTAGCTCAGAATATAAATTTTGAATGACATTCTAAATAGTTTGATTCTTCTTCGACAATTTTAAAAACATAAACATAAAATGCATAAACTCAAATTCAAAATCACAGTTTTCATAATCTACAAAATCTCAATTAACTCATCAATACATGTCATAAAGTATGCATTATTTTTTTCATCCTATTATTCCTCTAAATTCCTTTCAGAAAAGCATAATTCGTACGGCTTATCGAGCAACTACCACAAAAATATTTATGTCATCGTCAATTGATTGTCATGACTGAATAAAAAGTTAAGAATCTAGTTTTATATTCCGCCGCTTACAATCATTATAAAAAATTTGACAAGTAGGAGAAAATTGAATTTTATGGCTAAAGTGCATTTTTCTCATAAATTGCGTTAAACTACTTTAGTAGTCTAAACTAAATAAAATAATTTTCAAAATATCAGGTTGTTACACCAACAACCTCGCACCTCATGCTAGGTTGCTCCTGCACCACTTATTCTGATCTTTTTTGTTCTTCCACAAATCTTTCACAAGTTTCGCAATCTAATGACCGTAGTAAGGTAATCAATGATAAATGCATAAAGTTATTTCATTTTTTTTTTATTTTTCATTTCAACTTTTTTTTCTGTTTTTATCTACAATTGTTTGAGGCTGCAGATCTATGTACACATTCACTGTTCTACATGAATTCATAGGATTCAATCACGTTGCGAACAACACACAAAAAAATGTTCAAGTTGTCAATTTTAAAGTTTTTTTTTTTTTCTGAAACTTGTTTTCAAAAAGGTGCTTAATAAATCACTTTGGTCGGCTGACGATAAAAACTTTTTATCTAGACATCGTAGAGAGCTCGGAATGGTTTTAAAAGGTTCCATGTCCGGGCATTTAAAAGTTTCAAATCAACGCATAAATGTTATAATTAACAATTTTTCATTTTCATATACAAAAACAACAACACGTTTTTTCATTGTTTCAATGTTTTTCGATGTTGAAACAGTGTTTGCTGAACAAAGTTTGAATTTTTTTTGACCGTTATGAGATTTAAATTTTGAAAATGTGAAATTCTTAAAAATCTTCTAGGATGACTTGGAATTTACTGGACCTTGTTTTGCGGGTCTGGAAATCCTGGATCTTGTTTTGTGGATCTGACCTGAATCCTACTGGATCAAAATTGTACTGGATCTTGTTTTGTAATCAATTACTATCGCTGGGACATGCGCTTTTTTACTTTTGTATTTTTTTTTCTGTTGATGGTGTGTTCACGTTATGGTTCATGTGCGGTATACATATGTATGCAGAGGTGTAAACATAAAGTTTGTCCTAGTGAAATGTAAGCTCCAATGGAGGTCTCTCAAAAGTAAAATCTTAACATTTTTACTTCGATTCGATCTGGAAAAAAAAAAAAGGTCATTGTTTTTGTATATTGTTCTGATACTCAAGCTATTTTAGCCATCAAATCCCTTAATCCACAATTACAAGGAACAGTGGTAAAAAACAAACTTTTTTCCACAATTTTTTATCTCTCATTTTACATTTGCATTTTTCATTTTCTGTGCCTGCAACGTTGTTGGCTTCTTATATTTCTGTTCGCTTATTGTCAGCACAAAATGAATTGCAAATATTGTAGATAATCAAAAACCAGAAAATATAAACGAAATAGGATTTGATTTGTAGGATATTTTAATGAGAGGTACAAGTAAATGTTATATTAAAAAAAAAAAAAAATAAACATTAGCTTTGCAGACCTATGGACCATAGCTGCGCGTTTATATGCGTTTCATGGCTATTGGGAGTTTAACGAGGGAGGATTCGCCAGATCTCTCGCTCAAACCTAGACCTACAGTTTATAGTGGAATCCGAACCACTTCTATGATGACATTACTGCCTGTAGCCTTCAAAGGGAGGCCGTGAGCCGCGTTTCCACTACATATGGTTCGAAAAAGGACATGTGAAAAATTTCCCATGCCGAGTCTCGATCGCTGGATCGGTGTTGCAATAATTATGTACCGAAGTACTGAACCATTCCGCCACCGAGCCACCTCGACTCACAATGTTATATTACTAGGTTTTATAAAATTTTATTTTATATTAAAAAAAATTCTACTTAGGCTTACTTAAATATTATTCGAAATGTCTCAAATGAATGGAGTATAAACACAAATATAATTTGCTTAAAAATTCAATTTTCAACCAGTGTCTTAGAAAAGCTTTATATGCATACAAAATTTATTGTATTAAATGTTATAGAAGAAAAGTCGGCATTTAAAATTCAAGTTTTTCAAGAAAAAAATGAAAAATGAAAAAAAAAAATGTCAAATGAAGTAAAATGAATTGCTTCCTATTATTTTAATACCTATTTATGTATGCTTCTTTTGATGCAAAAGTTCAATTTTTAAATTTTCAAGAAATCCATGTGAGTCTCGAAATGTTTTACTAAAATCGAGCAAAATTTTTCAAAAAGCCACAAAACTAGTACAATTCGGTCCACAAACATCCCCATATTTTAAACGCATTTTGCTTCAAAAATAATCCTAGAGTTTTCAAAAACGAAGCCCAATATCGTTATACCGGTATTTGAAATTCAAGCCTGAAGTATAGAAATTAGTGAAATTTTGCTTTTTTGATATTTTTCACCGTGAAATGAAATTCTTAATAAATCTACAAACTATCAGTTTTCATTCAAAAATTCAAAAAAATATTTAAAAAAATCTTAATTTGATATCTCAAAATTTTAAATTAACCGAGAATATCAAGCTGTTCCAAATATTATGTGAAAAACTTTAAGAATTGTTTTTTAGAAATTTGAAATTTTTTCAGAATTTTCGTCATTGAAACTAATATTCATTTAAGATTTGATAACTGCAAAATAGTGAACTTTCATTTTTTTAGAAATGTAACCAAAAGCTAAAACAATTCTTCAAATAATGGACCCTAAGTAATACGCTTAATGTAATTTTAATAAAATTTTATATTTAATTTGACAAACGCTATGAGAAATGACTGACCAATACCTCACTTTTGGAATCGAAATCGGATATTCTGGGATTTCCCGATTCTGGTTCTCGAAAAGTTCAAAAGCATAAAATTTTTTGCGAAACTTAAACACAAAAATGCAAATTTTATACTATCAATGAGCTTTAGTGTGAGCATCAAACGAATCTAAATTAATTACAAAAGTTTATGACAAAAAAAAACTGTCAACTGTGTGAAAAAAGGAAAGAAACATGAAACCAGTTTCAGTTGTAGTAAAAATTTCAAATACAAAAAGATTTTGATATTTTCATAAAAAATATTAAAACTTTCTGTTACAAAAAGTTTGGAAAAAATTTAGATAGTTAATTTCAAAAAATGAGATAAACTAGCAAAAAGGAATTGAAATTTTAAAAAACTACAAAGCCCGTTCACTTATTACGATACGTTAAGAAGAACAAATCTCTTAAATGGATTGAGTGTGTAAAATCCCACAAAAGCCTCAAAAACCTCATAGAACAACCTATAAAAAGAAATCTTTGTGCGAGAAAATAAATATAAAAGAATTCTCTCATTGTAGCTGGTTTTAAGCTTGAAGGTGGAATAGTGACTTGAAAAATGGTGAAGATTTTTTGAGAAATTTTTCTTGAATAAAGTTTTTTTTATGATCTTATGAAAATTTTAGAAATATTCTGTACCATTTAGAACCATTTATATTCTAGTTCTGATATTATAAATTTATAAAAATTTCTCATAATATCATAATTTTTAATTCTTAAGTTTAACTATAATTTTACTTTTTTCATTAATTTTATTCTCTTTCTTTTATTTTTAAATTTATATGTGCAAGAAAAAAATCTTGCTAAATTCTATACAAGGACATCCTCCGACTCACGTACAAGTTTTTGTTCAAACCACTTTTCTTTTTTTCGTAATTCTTTTTCATTCTTAAAAATCTTCACACAGTAGAATTGAATAAAGATATTCTTGTCATGTCAGTCATGTTAGTTAAAAGTGGAAAGTGAAGAAGTTCTTTAGTCTAACTTGAGGAAACAAATTTAAAAATAGAATTTTCATTCTCGTTTTAAAAATTTTCAGAAATCTTGTTTTTGATTCTTCAAAAGAATTTTCTGCAATTTCCTTGTATTAATTAATTACTTGTATCTGTTTGTCATTCAAAAGCATCACAATCAGTTCTCCAAACCAACCTTATCATTAGCAAAACAACGACAGTTTCAATTTAGTATCCGAAATAAAATTGTCTTTCGCATTCTTAATCAAATTATTCTTGTTTATACTTGTGTTAATTTTGTAATTTCATTATTTAAAACTGGGCGTCAAATGAACGGATTTTCAAAATAAACTGAAATTGGATCTTGTTTATTTTATCTCAATTAAGGGTATTAAGTATTTTTGGTAGTTAAAAGAAATTGGTGAGATGTAAAATTGAACAAAATATTTTGCTTTAAACAAGAGAATGAACGGTATATCTACACTTTAAGGTGGGCCAATATATTAATTTTCATATGTACCAAAATCACTCCAAAAGCACTTAAAAGCACATCACCTAAAAATTCATGTAAAGATTATAAAATTAAGATTGTTCACAAAAATCCGTAAATAATTTGTTGCTAAGTCCAAAAATATTTAATTGCTCAATACTAATTCAAATACAATATGTTTATTTCACAAGTAAAAATAAACAATTGATGACAAATTGAATGTATTACATGACTGAACATATACAAAGCTGCAAAGTGCACTTATTGTTTTCATCTCTTCACTTTTCCCTTCTGTCAGTTTGTATATTACTTGCTTTGAGCTCTCCCCAACCCTATCTTTTGTTCATATTTTTTCATCATTCTTTCTTTCCACCTATGAAATATAAGCAGTTCCATAGAATAAACTAGAGATGAAAGATGAACAAGTGGAACATGATGAAGGGTGACAAAGACAATGGAAATAATAATGTAGAGCTCTTCATAATTTCATAAATGAGACATGAAATGTCTTGAAAGGTGAGAGAGTGGAAACAAAAGAAGATGTGAAGATGCTGCTTAATGAAGATGCGGAAAAGTAAATTAAGAAATGTGTAGTTGGGATAAGAGTGGTTTTTATGGAAATGAGGTGGATTGGTTTAGCTCAGCTTTCAGATTTATTTCCGAAAATCTCAGATTTTTGTGCAATGTAATGAGTTCGATTGGTTCATAATTTAACTTAAGTTAGGAAGTCTAATATCTTAAGTCCTAGAATTGTTTTTCCTAGGAAAAAACCTTCACTTATTAATCTAGGTTAATGAATGAATCTGAAACATATCCTGCCATTCATCAATTTTCTTACAAATGTAACTTACTCATCAGTTATCATCTGTTGATACAAAAGCAGTTTTAAATAAATAATCAACTATATTCAGATTGTTGTTTTGCATTTGTAAACACAGCAAGTCTCATAAAACAAATTAATTTTCACATTCGCGCATTTATAATCGAGTCTAACGACAATTTGATTTATATCATTTACAATTGTTTAGAAAACAAAAAGCAATTGAAATTATTGTTGTGAGGAGTAATTAATAATGCTAATGAACGATGTACTTTAAGATTTTTTCCATTTAAGAATCTATTATGGCTTGATACTTAGAATAAAATGTTAACAGAAAAAAAGTTTCAAGTCCCTCGTTATAAAACGTGGAAAAAAAAATTCAGTTAACTAATTTTACAGTTTTCCAGTGATTAAAAGTAGTGAAAAGTACTTTACTTAGTTCCTGCTTTTGTCTTCTTCTCATTGACAATGGGGAAAGGCAAAAGAAAGCAAGATTTGTCTCCAAAAGTCGATTTGGATGAAAAAATCACAATTGAAGAATCCAGTGAAAGATCCAGGAAGAGGAAAAAAATTCCACAACAAGTTTCAACGGAGAAACCAACTGTTCCCACAGCGACAAAGCCACTGTTCATTCAACAAAATCTCAGAGAAGTAAAATAATTCGTCTCACAAATTAAATTGCAGGTTAAACCTAGATTTAAAATCTCATCGTCTGATTCAACTCAAGTGTTTATCAAAAATATTGAGGACAAAACCTCAATAATCAACATCCTGCGAACTAAAGGCATTCCATTCCATACTTTCTCTGAGAAGTCAGAGAAAGCTAAGTCATTTGTCCTTAAGGGTTATTTTGAGGTTCCAATGAGTGAAGTGTTGAAGACGCTAAAAAAGGAAAAGGTTCCAGCCGTCAAAGTGACATATCTCGTGCGAAAGCCCGAATTCACTTTTTACCTTGTACATTTTAAAGATAAAAATGTGAACATCAACGTCCTTAACCACAACCATCGTAGCATTGACAACATTATTGTCAAATGGAAGAGCATCAAGAAGTTCAACAAAAGTCCAACGCAGTGCTTCAATTGTCAACGTTAAGGTCATCCCTAACATCGAAGACGCAATAATCAAATATTGCAAATTTGTCGACGAAGCTAAAAAAAATGCCTGCAGTCGCTCCTCCAGGAACAGCATTTAATCTTGTAATTAAGTACGGCTTTATTAACATAATTTAAGCCGACGTAGTATATAAGGAAACATTTTTTTTTACCACTTGGCATTTTTTTTAAACTTTTTATGCCTAACTTCACTATGAGCATAAATTTCATTCACTAAAATTATTAAATTTTCAAGATGTATGTGAATTAAAGTCACATTCAGGCTAGTGTCAAGTTATTTTCACCATTTTGTACAACAAATTATAACAACTTCAATTCCGCAATAAAGTATTATTATAACTATATTTACATAACCAAGTAAATTAATTTATAATTTTTGTAAATCTTAATAAGCATTTTGTTTTTTAAGATGAAGAGGTAATTGTTGGACATGAAAAAATTTCCAAATTACTACACAACAAAAAATAGCCTCTATGGCGCAATGGTTAGCGCGTTCGGCTGTTAACCGAAAGGTTGGTGGTTCGACCCCACCTAGGGGCGATTTGTAATTTTTTTTAAAACTTTTTTTGGTAAACTGAAAGAAATCTTAATACCACTAACTCAAGTAAAAAAAAATACACAGAGCAATAATTCGACGGAACTGAGCTATTAAAATAAACTAGAGCTTTCTTTGATGCCTTGATAAAAAGTTTTTAACGTCTGAATGAACAAAATGAATAATATATTTATAAATTAAGCTCCCTTTTTGAGCCAAGATTCAAAAATGCGAATTTAATATAATTAAATTTGAAATTTAAACTTACATATTCACACCAAATTTTCAATTTGGGTGAATATATCGTTTTAATTATATTTAATCATTCCTGTAATTAATTCTTAAACATTGACATTTAAAAATTAAAACTACTTATTAATTGAAATTTTCAATCATTCATCGATTTCTGAACAAATGCGATATTTTTACATTTACTCACCATTATGTCTTCAAATTGTTCAAACTCACTTCAAATTTTTAACTCATTGGTTACAAAACTTATTATAACAACCACAATAGTACCAGTTAATTTCTAGAATCATTTTACAATCTACAACTTTTACTATGTCGAGCTTTTAACTCTCTTATCCAGTATTGACGTTTTAAACTGTCGTTAAAAGCAAATAATTTTTCTAACATTTAATTTTAATACATTATGCATTTTCATAACTATAACTTAGCACACACATTATAATCACGGCACTTAACAACTTTTTCTTGAATTACAATAATTTTTTATTTTTAATGTTTTGCGACATGTAGTCTATAAGATGTCTGGGATTTCAGGATTGGGATCCATGCGAGAATTTAGGATTGAAAATTATTTAATTTATAATCCAACCTAAACTCATATTATAAATTCGTACTTAAATTTGAATTTAAATTCTGAATGAAGATTATTCTTGAAAATTTAAATTAAAACTCTCTATGAGTTTCAGACGTCTCACAAATTATGTTCATAAATCAACACAAAATTCCCCACAAGGGTCTCATTTTCCACAGAACAACACACTTTTTTCTTCAACAAAAAATTCTCAGAATTAAAAATTTTCCTCTTATCAGAAAAAAGTGACAACCAGCAAAAAAAACTGACTCAAATCACGCACATTTTTTTTACTTTCATCAAAAATTTTTGTCTTCTTTAAATTTTTTTTAGTCATGGCTCGAGCCGTAAAGACATTTTGGGATTCAAGTTTAAAGCACAACCAAAATACATACAGCTTTAATCGAATTTTTTCTTTGTTTTTATTTTTTGGCATCACGTCGCGATTTTTTTACGTAAGAAATGAGAAATTTTGTAAAAATTTTCAGCAACTCAGTTGACTTTGGAGGAAATTTTGCAACTGAATAGGTGAAAATGAGTTTGATTTGGTGGATGGAAAAGCAACGCGTGAAAAAGAAAATGTTGGTTGAATTTTCGGCTTTTTTCTCCGTTTTCGAATAAGGCGAAGTAAGAACGAATTGGAAAATGGGGAATTGGATAAGAGTGAAATTGTGTGGAAGTTGGAGAAATTCGAAATAAATGAAATGAGAAACGAAAAAGTTGAAAAAGGGGAATTAACATGCTTATAAGTTTTAAAAATTTTAAATAATTTGTTGTTTTCTAAGTTTTAAAAATATAAAAAAGGGAACTTTGATAAATTGAAAAACTTGTGAACATAAATAAAATCTCTCAGCAAATATTTCACAACAAAAACATTTCATCTTCACTAACATCTTTTTTCACGGGCTAAATTTTCTCCTCATTTCAAATTCTCCTTAAAAACAAAAAATATATATTTAAAATTTCCGAATTTTCGAGAATTCTCGTACAATTTTCTATCGTGAAAACTTTCCGAACCCGAATGCGGAAAAAAAAATTTTTAAGGAGGCAAACCTTGACTAAATTCACTCATTGAAATCAGTCGAATTCGTTGCTTGCAACAACCAGCAAGTGCATTTTACGGGTTTGTTTATTTTTTTTTCTCTTTATAACAAAAAAAAAATTGAAGTGAAATTACATTGTGAAAAAAAAAATGTTTCTTGAGGAGATTTTTCTATCGTTTGGAAATTGATGCGAGATTTGAAAAACCAATTTCTACATTAATGTAAATGCAGTTTTTGTAGATTTTGAAAATATGAAATGAAGAAAAAACGGTTAAAAATTTATAAATTTTTGTTAATGCTAAAATTTAGAATAATGTGAATATAAAATATGAAAAATTAAAAACGATTAATAATAAAGAGTGCGCGGTGAAATTAATTGTTTCTAAATCAAATTACAATGCAAGTTTTGCATAAATTGTTTTAAATTTGTGAATGCATTTTGCGTAATTTTTTTCCATATTTTATAATATTCATCTAAAAAATCTAAAAAAAAATTCTTATGGATTTTTTGAAATATTTTTATTTTAGGTTTCAATCTTTTAAATTTTTTCAATTTTAATTTTAAAGTTTTAACTAATTATTTTTCCAAAACTAAAAAATAATTTGTTTAACAATCTGGACAAATTCAAATACGTGAATACGGTGTGAATTTAAAAATTAAGCAATTTTCATATTAAGTTTTTATTATTGAAAACTTGAATTTATTTAGAACACTTCAAATTTTCAATAAAATAAATTAAAACTCAATATTAAATTCAACTTCCAAGCATGGTGGGAAGATTTTAATTTAACGATTAGTCGGGCTTGTAATGAGACTTATATAATAACAAACAAATCTCAAAAAGTTTCACACAGAAGGACAAATGACTTAAATTATATTATTAATTTTGTTTATTTACTCAATTTCTATTAACTCTAAATTTTTTACTTTACCTCTTTTTCTATTAAACCCTTCTCAGAATGATGTGGAAATTTTCTTAATTGATTGATTTCATTGAACTAGGAAACATAAACCTTTATTGTCTAATAAAGTAAATTGAATTTGATAAATTGTGGCATTTAATTCAGTAATGAAATAATTTTTTGTTCTGTGAGCTTGATAAGTTGTTAATTAAATTGGAAAATAATTTCTTTATTTTTTTTTTTTTTTTTTTGAAAACAAATTTAAGTTAATCATGCACTTAATATTGTGATTCAGGTAAAAATTTTTTTTACTTTGTGATTAGTATTTTGGATAATTATGGTATGTTAAGGTCGTAAATAATTGAGTTTTACGAGCTATTACTGATTGAACTGTGACATTAAATTTAAAATTGATGAAATTTTTTGAGTTGTTGTTGGAAAATTTGAGATCAAGTAAACATTTTTGGTTCTAATACAAAATATTAGATAATCTTTCTCAATCATTCTAAATCATGAATATTTAAAAAAATTTTATTGAATCATTTAATAAAAATAAAATTATTAAGCTCGAAAAAAAAAACTAAAAATAAAAACGATATTCAATTGAAAAATGTATTAAATATTTAAAATGATCAAACATTCATGTTTGCCTGTCACATCAGACAATGAAATGAAAAATTAAAACTAACTTACGTCACAATGAGCTTATTGACTGTCCATAGGTATTTTCGTTCTCGGTTATATCTAATGTGAGAATCTTTAAAAAATATTTATTCCTATATTTACATTTTCATCGTAAATTATGAGAGTAAGAGGTTATGTTTTGTCGAATTTTTCTACATTAGATTATGGGCAAATCCGCATAAAGCACGAACTGAAAAATTTTGTTTGATTTTCGAATTCCCAAAATTTTGTTAAATTTTACATCAAAAAATTATTTGAGACGTTTTTAGGCAAAGTTCTCATTCAAAACATAATTTTTACATCATCAAATCACACAATTCAATCATTAGGCACGGTATAATGATGCTTTAATTGCAGATTAAATGAAAATAATTTTGTAAACATTACAAATTTTTGTGAATGCGTTTTGAAATAATCATTTGTGCAGGATAGATTAACGCTATTTTTTGTTAATTTCGTCTAATTAAGTAAGATTACTTAATTCTAGATGAAAATTTTCGGTACAATTTCACATAAGAAATGTACATTAATTAAGCTTATAATGTCTAAATTGCAAATAAAGCATTTTTTTGAATTTTTAGAAAATATTTTTTTGTGTGCAGGATCGATTGACGATAAAAAAATCAAATTTTCTCTTTAGTATATGCTTTATAGTATCAGGATATCACCTAAAGGTGTTTATTTGTTGGGAATACACTTTATTTGATACCACAATATTGAAACAGCTCAAACTCAACTTATTTTAAAATAACAAATTTGAATATTAACTAACGGCAAAAAAATTTTTTTTTTTTTTTTTTGAAAAAAATACCGGTCGTTATTGAGACAATACTAACTTACTTTGATAACATAAACTGAAAAATTTTCTAAATGTAATGAATATTTCTAAAATTTTAAAAACTTTATCAAATTTTCCACTTCAAACTCGCAAAAAATCTGATTTTTCCTAATTATTGTAATTTTGAATATTCTCCCACAAAACCATATCAAACTTCATCATTAGCTAAAACCTACTAAAATACTCACATAAAAGAGCAAAATAATTATCGAACATAATCACATCAAAAATAATCAATTTCACTTACTCACACGAGTAAGTCGGCAGGTTGTTATCGAATTTTTGAGGTCGTTTGACAATAGATCCATTAATTATGATGAATATTTCATGAGTTTTGTACTCGCGTTTGATTTACATGACACACGTAACTTCTTGGTTTGATTTTAGAAAGCAAAATGAAATTTTTTTCGTCATGAAAAGTTTGAGTATTATAACGGCAAAAAAAAAATTTTTTTTTTTTTTGAAAAAAATACCGGTTTAATGAGACAATACTAACTTTTTGATTTGAAAAATTTTCTAAATGTAATAAATTTTCAAAACCAAAAAATACAAGTTTTTGAGGCTCCTCAAAAGTTAAATGCAAGAATTTAAAAAACAATCTCAAAATTCCAAGAAAATTTTGATTTTTTTTTTCTATTATTATCCAGTGATGGTGAAGAACAAATTTACTCATTGATTTTTTTAAATCGCTTTTTCCGTTGAGTTCAGAAAATCACGATTTTTCGAAATCTTACGTAAATCTTTACGTACGATTTTAAATACGTAATTTATATCAATAAAATAATGAAATCGTTTATTTCTGAAACTGATAAATTGTTTACATTCCATTATATTTATATGATGAAAGTGAAAATAAGTCACAGTGCTTACAGATAAAAAAAAAATCAAATTTAAAGAGACATTTAATAGATGTCCATCTTCTTAAAAATTATCATTCAAATAAAATACCTAACATTATGTTTGATATTATTTAATTACTTTGTAAAAAATAATAATAATCAAAGAATGTAAGCAATTTATATTTACGTAGCCGAAATCACTACGTATGATTTCGCGTACGTATTTAAAATGGTACCTAAAGATTTACGTAAGATTTCAAAAAATCGTGATTTTCTGAACTTAACGGAAAGCTGTTATTATCAAATTTTAGAAAAAAAAAATCAAACATCTTCTCATTCTAAATATCTTTTCATATTTTCTCCTTTCGAGGTTCCATTTAACAAGAAAACAAGCTGAAAGCAGCAAAAAACACATTTTAATAAGTAATTACCGGAAATTGCTTGTAAGAGGAAAAAAAATATGTTATCAAAAGCTAAAAGTTCTTCTGTTTTTGCTCATATTAGGGTTGAAAAAAAATTGTCTCGAGATAAGTGCGGCAAAAATGTGAAAATTAAAAAATAATGAATTTAAAATTTTAATGAGAGGAAAGTTGTGATATGCTTTAGTAAATTTTTTTTTGAGGTTAGGTTAACAGTCAAATAAAATAGTATTTCTTTTAAAAAAATTTAGGTTACTATTATAAATCATAAATTTTTTTAAAAAAATTTAAATTAAAAAATAATATAATTTTAAGTTTTAAATTAAAAAATAATACTATTTTTTGAATTAATTTTAAATTCAAAAATGAAAATTTTTTTTAGAGAGATTAGAGAAACTAGAGAGTCAACATAATAAACTAAGATAATTTAAGATTAAAACATCAAAAATAATGACGAACAACTGATTAAAACTTTGCTTTGTGAAAATAATTGTCATAGAAAGAAGTTTGCGGTTTTTTTGGTGAAAATTTAATATTTTCAAATTTACAAATTTTTATATCTACCGTATTTACGTTTTAAAACTCTAAAAAAGTTAAAATCTTTTGCTTTTATACAAAATTTCGAAATAAATTATTACTAAGATCTTGGGTTTCAACCCACTATACTAGTTTTGCCAGTTACTATAGATTTTAATTCTGCTTAATAATAATTTCAATGAACATAAGCCATTTATTATATATTCCTCTTAATTTTGTAAATGCTTTTAATATGTAACCTCAAAATTTAAGTTGGCTCAAATCAATTCAATAGTTTTTACATAACCTACATATTTTCTTTAATTTTTTCAAATTATTCAACTCAATGAAAAAAATTTCATATATCACACGAAAAATTTTCCTAAACTTCGTAAAATTCTTGAAAAAGAGAAAAAGTATTTTAAAAAATTAGCATCATTTTTAATTAACCTCCAGTTTTAATTAGTTAAAAGTCAATGAAGAGCTTTCAAAAGAATCATTTTTTGTTGATTTATATTTTTTTTTAAATTATTAAAAATGGGAAACAAAAAAAAAGTGAGAGAAGGAAGTTGTGAGATGAAAAGAATTTCTTTTAATAATGATAAATCTTTGAAGAAATTTTGAATGATGAAACCAAAATTCTATGACGAATTGAAAGGACTCTATTTTTTTTTTTTTTTCAAATGAAAAGAAATCAACAATGGGTTTTCCTTTTTATTGGAAAATTCAGACTAGAGTCGAGTTAAGATCAAAAAATTGAAAACATCATATCCCGACATCTACAACGTTAGTTCATCCAAAAAAAAATTATTTTTTTTAACAATAATTGTTTAACATTCAACTGAGCCGACAAAACGACCCTAGAATATGCCAGCAATAATAATCCCATTAAGCTTCCCCACACGATTCATGGCGCGCAAAATTAATGTGAAAAACTATAAAAAGTGCTCAACATAAAGTGTCACTTATGAAATATACAAAAAATATTGTGTTAATATAAAAATGAAAGAAGAAAAGGGACGTAAAACAATTATTTTAGCTCATTATTATGTTATGCACTTAAATGTTTTCGGATTGTGGGGTGGGTATGGATTCAAGTTCTTTAAAATTTGGTAAAGTTAGTCAAAATTGCTAATTTATTTATAGTTCAGTTAAATATCAAATACCAAAAAAAATGTCAAAATTGTATAAACAGGTCTGGATTCCTACAGAACATTTCTATCATAATTGAGCAAACTCTTCATTACTTCCAAAACTTCTATTAGCTAACGTCACTTGCTGCTTTACTCAAAAAAATAACAATGAAATTCGAAGGTCAAGAGGGGCTCCTACATTGTTCAACCAACAATGGCTCATAATTGCATTAGTTATTATTTAACTCGACCTGAAATGATATTATTGACGAAAAATGTGAAAAAAAAATTTTAAACTTGAACACGTTTCGAATTATTTTGTAGATTGAAACTTTTTTAAAAAGGTAAAGGGGTTGATAGTTAAGTTATGAAATTGCATTTTAGATTCTTATACTAAATTAAAGTTTGTTTTTAAAAAAAATTTTTATTTGTTTTAAGCGACTAGAAAATGTTTAATTCCAGTCTAAATTTCCTAAATTCCTATTCAAATTGGGCTACATTTGCTGAATTTCAGTAAAAAATTACAAAAGTACTCGTTCTTATCGAGTTACTTCAGCGCATTTTTGTCCCAGCGATCAGTAATAGATTAATAAGTCGTAAGTTGAAAACAAGTTTCAAAAATGCGCTAAAAACTATTGAATTTATTGAATAAATTGTAGAGTTCAAGTGCAAATTTAGGATTAATAACTATGCAACAGTATTCCAAATAACATTTGAATTGGTTCTCACATTTTAACAATTTGACTAGGCAAACTGCAAGTCCATAAAAGTTAGGGCTTCTTGAAGCGGTTTTTCAAAAACCGTAAAAAACCGTTTGACCCAAAATGCGATTTTTATGAATTAATTCTTAAAAATAACTTAATTCTTAAAAGTAAATTTTAAAGATAATTATTCAAAAATTATTTAAATTTTATATTATGTTGAAAAGCTGGACAAAAATTATTTAAACTGGTAAAAATAACTTGAATTTCAAAAATTTTTATAAAAGATTAATTAAACTATTTTATCAAGCTGTATTAAGCAATTTAGAACTTTTTTAGAAAATTTTAATACTTTTATGCATAAAAATCAAATTTTTAATTTTTCCCAAAAAATTTCATGTAGGTATTTGTAAGTACGATTTCTCAGAAACCCTAATAAAAATCTCAATTTCATTGATCATGAAGAAGTGAACCAAAAAATTTATTCAACAAAGATCTCGAAAACTAGATATCGTAGTGAGCTCTCGTTTGTTTTAATAGCTTAGTTCTATCGAGTTACTGGGTTATCGGTCATTTGGAAGTTTCAAATCAATCTATAAATACTATAATAATCTGGGAGTGATCTGGATCTTTCTGGATCTTGTTTTTTAGGTCTGGAAGTGATCTGGATCTTGTTTTTGTTTAGGTCTGGAAGTGATCTGGATCTTATTATTTAGATCTGGAAGTAACCTGAATCTTGTTATTTAGATCTGGAAATGACCTGGATCTTACTGGATCTTGTTTTTTAGGTGTGGAAGTGACCTGGATCATGTTTTTTAGGTCTGGAAGTGACATGGATCTTGTTTTTTAGGTCTGGAAGTGATCTGGATATTTCTGGTTTTCGTTTTTTAGGGCAAGAAGTGACTTATTAATCGATTACTGATCGCTGGGACAAAAATGCGCTGAGGTCACTTGATAAAAACGAGTACTTTTGTAATTTTTTTTTCTTGATCGTTAATTTTAATTTTCCTTGTAACGTCAATTTTTATTTTAAATTAAGTTAAAGATCGAACTCTTTAAAAATATTTGAATTATTCGAAAGTCTAATTTCGTTTTTTGAGACGGCCATTATGGTAATTATTTGGATTTATCGTTAAAATAAGAATTTCCAGTTAAATTTTTTAGATAATCTTTTTTTGAAGTAATGCTTTGAAAAAAAAAACTAAAGTTACTTTGCAACAAAAATTTTTCTCGGTTTAGTTTTCCAGCATAAAAATATTTGACAACTTGACAGCCCTTTAAAAAGTAGCCGCAATATAAAATCACTAAAAATACACAAAAATCTAGCATAAAACAAACCAAATCACAACAAAAAATCTACAAAAATCGTCCCACGACTAAGCCAAAACTCAAGCCAGAACACATGGGATGAAGGCAAGTGAAGCCAATTCAATGATAAGAAATCAACACGAAAGTGTATTTTTTTTATGAACAATTCGCCTTTTTCGTCTTTCCACTCCCCTTTTACGATTGTTTTTAATCGCAAAACGAGCAAAAAAGAAAAGAAAAAAATTAAGGAGGCATTTGCGTGGAATTCTATCCAATGCGACTATAAATAGCAATTGCTCAATTAATTTTATTTGCCGTGTTTTATTTCGATTATTTTACATCATGCTTGAATTTTTATTGCTGACTTTTTGTTTCGGTAAAACGTGCACAATCAGGTTGATTTTTGGGGTCTCTCAAAATGGAGATGATTGTGAATGACTTGCAAGTACTTTTTTTGAATTTATTGAGGAAGTGAGTGATTGATAGGGTTTTTTATGTAGAGAAATTAAGGTTGTTTTGATGGATTTTAAAGACCCAAATTCTATAATTCAGGAATATTTTGTAATTTTTATAAACAACTCTTTTAAATTTGAAATAATTCTCAATTTTTTTTGGCCCATCCCAATAGAATTTTTAGCAATATTTTTCACTTCCGTGACCAGTAAATAAATGCTCGAATAGCATAAGTATACATCTATTTTATATATTTTTATACTGAGATAAAATTCTAATTAAATTTATTTTTTTTTTTAAATTTTTCCATACATGCTAGGCAAAAAAAATTTTATCGGCACAACAGTTTACCGCGGAACATAAGTTGCCCAGCATTGCTCTAAACATTCTAATTGAATGGCCTTTTTTTACTTTTTTTATACTGATCCCTCCCCCCACCCACCAGCATATTCATTTCGCTATTTTAACAACTATTGATATAAAGAGGAAAAAAATTCTACGCTAAAATTTATTATACATGCCTTGTTACAGTATTATTGTAACAAAATTAATTGTTGTGTGTTGGAATTTCGTTATATTTTTTTCTATTTATTGCTCGCCTAGTCTTCTACAATTTTACTTTTTTTTCTATATATTTAATTTTCCATGAAGCTCGAAACAACAAAAGCACAGCACGATAAACAATAAAAATGAAGACTTAAAGCACACGAGTGATATCTAGAAATGTTGTTTTACTTTCATGAATGAACAGGACGAGAGGTGCGATGAGGGTGGAATGGGAAAAATAGCGAAATTTTTATGTAATAATGTTGGAATTTTATTAATATAAAATTTTGAAGTTATGAAAAAAAAAACCTTTAGCTATTCAGATCTTTGAGATCCAGAGCTGCGCTAGGGCGATGTTGTTTAAAAGTAGGGCGGCCATCTGTTGTATTTTTGCCGGGACGCTGCTGTACTTTTCTACCTTGCTGCTGTGTCCCGACAAAGCCTCAAAATGTCCCGACTTTTCAATAAGCCGAAAACTCCATACAAATATTGGAATTTTTGACAAATCTTGAACATTTTCCTATTGAAGGTACGGGTTCAAGCCCAAGACTGGAAATATTTTTTTCGTAATTTCAATAATTTTCTGCACTTTTTTGCAAGTTTCTAACGTAATTCAACTGGTTCTTTGAATATTATTTGAATATTGAAACCCGATTTCCAATAGTGTCCCGATATTTTGCGAAAATCCTCTGGTCACCCTATTTTAAAGGAGAGGAAATTGAGGAACATTAAGAGGATTTGATGGAGTTTGTTGGGATATACTGAATAATAACGACAAAAAATTTTTTTTTGAAAAAATTTAACGGTCGCTTTTGAGAAAGCCACAATCTGATTTCATTCTTTTAGGTAATTTAGTAGCTCTCGCCCCTTTTGTCTCTCACTGCACTTCAAGTTTTTGGCTCATATATATTATTGATTAAATTCAGTCATGGATTAGCTGTAAAAGTCAGGAGTGCTTAATTTTTCTTTTTGTTATATTATATGCTTAATTATGGTTCGTAAAAAACATTTTATGTGTTGTTTCAGAGAGATCGGTTAATTTTTTATCAAAACTAAACTGGTGTGAAAATTCTCAGTCACAAACAAATAATTTTCATTCCTCAAATCATTTGCATTCTTTATAAATTAATGCACTATCATAATGAACACAGCAATCATAATGAACAAAAATAAATTGATTGATGTGATTCGATAATTTAAGAGTGAAAAAAATTATGAATTTCAATTAAATTAAAAATAAATAAAAAATGAAAGAAAAATATATTTACAGCTCAGAAATTATCATTATTGCTTATATTTACAATTTGGATTAAACGATGAATGCAATAATTGAATGTAAACAAAACGGAATAAAAGAATAATGAGAATTGAGTGAGAAATTATATCAGAAAATGTGTAGGTAGCAAGTACTTGTGAGCTTTATTGAAGAAAATTTAATCAACAAAGGTTTTTTTAAAATTTTAATTTTTCTATTCAGCAATTTAAAATTAAAATTTATCAAAAACTGTTTTAATTTTAAATTATTTACATTACACAGAAAATCTTCAATAAAAATTATATTATTGTAAATTTTAACTTTAATTTCTCACATCATTTTTTCAATTGGAATTAATAATTTAAAAACAATTTCACCAAAACAAAAATGTTAAAATATTTCGACTCAATTAACGAACGAGTGCACACAATTGATAAGGAAAATTGAAAAGGAAAATATGAAAAATTTGCATTCAGAACTGAAAAAAAATGTTTCGTTATTGCAACGTTATTGGTTGTGGTAGATGGAAATATTGTTGAATGCATTTTGCTTGAATCTGTATCGTATTTTTAAAAATATTTGTAGAGGCTGGTGATTTGGTCAGATTGAGCCTAGGCCCTAGTTATGATATATTCTACGATATACTTATCTGATAGCTAAGTATTTACCTTTAGGTTAAATTCTAAAATCTCAAAACTTTCCGTTAATTTTTTTTTTAATTTCTTTTCATCGTTACTTTTAATTTTCTTCGTAACGTAAATTTTTATTTTTAAATAAGTTGAGTTAAAACTGTACAAATTTTTGGACAATCTTATGTCGAAAAACTCGAATTGAGACAACCATACTCTGTCAAAAATTGTGTTAATTCATTTAATCATATTCTACATAAATTCTATTTCAATAATTTGTTTTCAATGAATCTTTGTTTGTTCACGATAACTCTATAACAACACGATAAAAAAATTCAAATTTATTTTTTGTATTAAGTTACAAAAAATTTAAAAAAAAAAATTAAAAAAGTCCTCGTGTTTTTGATCGAAGGACTTAAGAACATTTCTGTCCCAGCGATCAGCAATTAATTAATAAGTCAGTTCCCGATCTACAAAACGAGATCCAGTATAATCCAAGTCCATTGGTCATTATTACATTAAAACTTTAAAGAATTTGTTTTCGTAGCATTTTTAGATGATTATCAAGTTGTTTTGAATCCTTTGACACTGTTTTAGGTGCTTAATGTAGGTAAAAATATGATCCAGTACATATCACTTTAAATAAAAAAATTTTTTGAAAAGATTTTGCTTACGTAAAAAAATAATTTTAAAATGATCCTCGCTACGTAAAAAAATCATACGTAAAGATTAACGTAAGATAAAAATAATCATGATTTTCTGAAATCACAAAAAAAAATGATTTTGAAAAATCAAAAATATTTTCGATCCTCACGAACTCTGCATTCGAATTCTGCAAGGGAAGAAAATAATAACATTAACATTATCCAATTTTGGAAGAAAAAAAAGGAAAAAAGGAATCAATTCATGTTTCAAACGTTGTCTTATCACATAAGAAAAAAAACTTTTTGTTCAAAATAACAAAAGCAGACAGAAAATTGCTCAGTATGTTTTCTCCAGGTGTTTCAAGACAATAAATCTTCACACATTAATTTATATTTCCCATTTTTATTCTCCAACTATGTCTATTTGTGTTTCTTGTCATCATTTCCATTATTAGCGCATTTTACAAACGTCTGTTCGAAAGGCGCTATTTTCTTACTTTGTCTGTAATATCGCGTAGATACTTGAAATTTTCTTTTCGAGCTATAGCTAATGTAAAAACCTGACATTTTTCTTAAATTTCAGGCTAAATTTTGGTAAGAATAGAACGGTAAGAATTTCGGAACATGAAATAACGCTAAATTTATTTTATGTCTAACTTTAAGATTATAAGAGAATATTTTGCTAAGCATGAATGGCATCAATTGTAAATACGCTTCTGTCTATGGTAACATTTTTTACTAGTTTTTCATGTTTCCGATTTTCTTTTCATTTGATTAGATTGAACCCCGACATGTGGCTCCAAAATACGTACTCATTATGTAGTTCATTAAATTTTTTGATTGTGACTCATTCACGGGTGTGGGAAAATATTGAACATTAAATTTTTTTTTATGTTTTTGACAAATAATGAGCAACTTAGGGGAGTTTTTGTTTAGATAAGGCGGAAGGGGTAAAGTAATGGTTTTAATGGTGAAATTAAAACAAATTATGGACTAAATTGTCCTGAAAAAATGATAATTTTTAAATTAAGTTCAAAATGTGAATAATAAATCTTTAAGTTTTGTAATATTAATTAAAATAATACAAAATATTCTTAGCTGGAGATATAAAAATACTAAAATTAACAATAAATTTAAAAAATTATATGACATGAAAAAAATGTAAAATTGTCAATACAAATTCTCCAAATGTAGCTGTTTTAGAAAACCTGTTCAATCGCTTATTATTACCATTCTTACTTAATAGGAGCGAATCAACAAATGTAAGCATAAAAATATTAATATAACATGAATACTTTCCAATTTAACTTCATAGTCAAATTTACAAGTCTCAATTTCTGCAAAACAACCTCAAAGTCTCAAGCCAACCACTTCAATTACTCAAATTTAATAATTTATTTTCTAAAACTAATCTCATAAAAATCCATTAACTCCCATCGCAAAAGAAAAATTTAATTTATGGTCCCCGAGTCGATTATTCCAAAACAACTTCTTTACATTCACAAATGAAAAACTATAGAAAAGGAAAATTCTCACAAATTTATCAATACAGTTGAACCAAAGACCTCAAAAAATGAATAAAACTAGAAAATTTATTGCTCGTTTTTCATCCAAAAACACGACGAAGGTGCACAGCAGCTTAATAATTCATCAAAAAGAGAGTGTGTGGCGCTGTAAAAGGGATGTGCTATAGTTGAATGGAATTTTTTAAAAGAATTTTAAATTGTTATAAATTTATAGAAAGATTCAAGATAAATTTATATTCAAAAATAGGAATTATTTTAGTTCAGCAAAGATCAGAGAAATAAATAATTCCTTCTCTAAATACGACGCACCTTTTCCAAAAATATCGAAAACTCAAGTTTTCATCCACAGTTCTCAAAAATCAACTATCAATACCTCCAAAATGTCACACAACTAATGTTCAACTTTCTCAACATATCAGTTTTCAAAAATATGAGCATTTAAGCTGTCCCACAAGACAATTTTTCATTCAAACAAAAAAGGCACTTCATGCTCACACAAGAAAGTCAATAAAAATCAATAAAAAAGCCAACAAATAATCCAAATGAATAAAGGAAATTTACTTCGAATAACTTTAACACTCGATTGAGTGGATAAATTTCATACTTCATTAAATCCCATTGAGTATAAGTAAGTCTTGTAGACGAACAAAAAATAAAAGAAAAATTGCTCATACAGGTGTGAAGTGAGATGAGAGAAATATTCATTTGATCCTAAAAATACAAGAAGACTGCGTGCAGGTTTAAAAATAGAGGAAATAAAAAGTTCTCAGGCTTGATCGTGATGACTTTTTAGCGCATTTTTGAAAAATTTTTTTAAATAAGACACAATGTTCGGTCGGTCGGTCGTTCGTTTGTTCGGTCGGATGACGTTATAAACTTTTTATCTAGACATCGTGGAGAGCTCGGAATGGTTTTAACAGTGTTTACTGAACAAAGATTAAATTTATGATGGCTTGGAATTTACTGGATTTTGTTGTGTGGGTCTGGAATTGACTTGGATCCTACTGGATCTTGTTTTTTGTATGGGGAAGTGACCTGGATCCTACTCGATCTCGTTTTGAATGTCTGTAAGTGACCTGGATCCTACTGGATCTTGATTTGTGGGTTTGGAAAAGACCTGGATCCTACTGGATCTCGTTTTTTAGGTCTGGAAATGACTTATTAATCAATTAATGATCGCTGGGATAAAAATGGGCTTAATTCCTTCGATCAATAATTCATCCCATATCTGCATACAGGAATATAATTGTCTTCCTGAAAACAAAAAGAGTCTCTTTGCAGATTGTGTCTGCGATTTTTTTACAAATTTTTGATTAAACTGAGTAAAATATGAATCTGTAGCAGAACTGGTATAATCGGTATCATTGTTCGTTAGTATTTGGGTAAATTGGGCAATGGTGTTGCTGAATTTATGCAAGTTTACCATAATTTCTCTTAAGATTAATGAAATTTATTTTAGTTTCGATTGTGCCCCAAAAATAACAAAAATATAGCATATGTTTAACATAAATGAATGATAAGAAATTTCATACATGTAAGCTTATTAGCCTATACATATATTTCAAAATATAAGATTTAAATTGACGAAAAACGCGTTTCTTACTTCTTATTCACTAAAAATTTCAATGAAAATTAAAAATTTTATGGAAAATTGAGTACCAAAATAGAGATTTTAAGCAGAACAATATTTATTATTTTTAATATTTAGTATTTTGCTTATTATACATATAAATTGAAATGTCTAAATTTTGCCTCACTATGGTATACCTAATTTGAAGTCTATAAGTGTAGAGATTTAGATAAATAAATACATAATCCGATTTTAACTACAAGAGCTCAAACATCAATAAAATCAATGAACAAGAATTATACCTTAACAATTTTTTGACTTTGTCTCTGACTGACCTCCCTTTCTCATATTCACCCTAATTCCCCAAATTCAATCTAATCTTTCATTCTATTCTCTTTATATGTATGCATACAATTGCTAATGGAAAATAATCTGTATGCTTTTGTATGGATGACTGCTGAACCTTGAAGGATACTTTTCTTTCGTTAACAAATTCAATAAAATTGAGGATGTTAAGGGAGAAAGAGGAAGAATCAATTGAATCACAAAAAAGCAAGAAAATAAATAAATAAAATAAATCTTTCAATATTGATCTTAAAGATATCGAGAATTAAAGATTTAAATAGAAATCAGAACAAAAAGACAAGAAAGATGTTGAGATGACGAAAAAAGAAGGTCAGGAAGTTTTTTTTTTTGAATATCTTGATTTTTTTTTTGTGTCTCCGTTTTTGACTTGGGGAGTATAAGGCCGTTTGAGTTAAAAATTTAATGGGAGGAGACAATTTGTTTAGATTGGAAAGAGGGGTTGGGATATTTATGAGGCGATTTAGATTTAAAACATAAAAAAGTAACTTTAATGGTTAACTTAGATGTATTTGTTATTATTTTTTCTGGTAAAAAAGCAGTAAAGGAAATGGGCCGTTCAATTATTGCGTTACGCAAAAAACGAATTTTTTGGTATTTGCAGCAAATCAACAACTGCCTTGAAAAAAAATCATTTACTATAAATATATTCACCAAACTGCAATCAACAACTTTGAAACTAACCATGAAATCCTTTTTTTCTCGAAAATTTAGTCTTCTTACTTATATCAACAAATATTCTTCTAATCTTCGACTGTCTTTAAACATTTTCCTTTCATCTTTCGGTAAACATTTTCACTCTGAATTCATCACATGCGTATGAATTTAAATCAATTTTCAATGTTGAAGTAATTTTTCTGTCGGTAAGCGTTTAAATAAGATGATTGACTGTGTTGAATAAATTTGAAAACTCGAGTTAGAAAGTTACTGAAGTTAGGGATACAAAGCACATTTTTTTAAGGGGCTTAGTCGTTCGAAAATTCAGTGTCAGAAATGTGATGTAATTTGCTTTTTTCTCTTTTCCTGGATATTTATGGTAATATTTAAATAGCTTATCCTGTATGGTTTTTGAAAACGACGAACGTTAGCCTAAAACCTGTTTAAAGTAGTTAAATTAATGTTTTTTTGTAAAAACGTTAAGAAAATTTTGAATTTTCCATACAAATTTTTCGAAGTTTACAACAACAAAAATATTCACAAAAATTCGAAAAAAATTAAAATTAATATCTTAATTTGTTAATTAATGAACTGGCATAGAACTAGAAGCTGTATTTATGTTGCCTTTTTGTGTTTTGATACTCAGATTATTTAGCAGAAGTCGTTTTTTAAACTTTTGAGTGATTTTAGAAAATGGAACTGTTTTTTCGTCTAAGCCCTAAGATTATATCGTTGAATTATTATGTAATGGAGGTATATTGAGGTTTTGGTGTTACGTTGAAAATATTGAGATTATTTGCTAAACTTTGTGGTAAGCTCCAAAAATGTGAAGCTATGTAAAAAATTTTGTTGACTAAAGGCTGATTTTGAGGTTATTTTATCTTATTATTTGAAGATATTTTGTAAAAATCTTATGTTAATTTGACACATGGTAATATTTTATGGCTGAATTCTAGGATTATGCACCCAAAATGCTCACAATTACCTTCTACTCAAAAAAATTTCAGTACCAGAAACGAAAATTAAATATTAATTTATTAGTACTTTGAAGTGCTTGAGGTGCTTGAATTATTGAATTATTCAGGAATATACGTGAGCAGGTAAATGAGCGAGGTGAATATCTTAGACTATATGAATAAGGTGATGGAAGAAATTATTTTGAATTTATAATGCGGGTAATTTATTTATTGATTTTCCGCTTCTTCAGCAATTTTGGTTGATATTTCAACAGTTGTTGAAGGAGATGGATTAATTATGTGATAATTGATAGCATATCAATTTATGAAATTTGAAAAATTTTAAATACTGTAAATCTTGCATCGAAACACAAGAAAAATCTCCTTAAAATGTTTATTAATCAAAAAATATTCTAAATGAAAATAAATTTAGTGCATAAAATTTTTTTAAAAAAATATTAAAGTTAAACAAAGAAAAATCAGGAAAAATGATAAAATTAACAATTTTTAAAATGTGAACGAACCCAACTCAAAGGAATCACCGATGACAATAATAGGAATATATTCATCACATTTTATTACAAAAACAAGGAAGTTTGTTTTAAAAAAATATTCATAATTTTGAAGAAAAATGAATTTGACAACCATTTCGAAAGGACACTTTTTAAAGCTCAACAATCATTGAAATTGAATTTTGAATTCTCGTCCAAAAATTGTTAAGAATTTTCAAATCTAAAAATCACAGGAAGCATTTAAAAAAATCAAAATAAATAAAATTTAAGAGCAATTTTTCAAGAAAGTGATCTAAAACGTTAAGAAAATCAAAAAAAAAACTCAAAAAACTTTCAACTGAGTTCTCAAAATATTACAAAAGCTTTGTAATATATGCGGTGGAATTTCTGCAAACTATTTCAAAACTCCAAAAAATTCTAGAAAATTTTCAAGTAGTCCAAAAAGCTATTACTGAAAACTGTAAATGTCAAGATTACCCACCAAAAAATCAAACCTCATCAAAATTTAATCACATAATACGTGAATGGCTCAAATTCTCATAATAAAATTACGCTATGGCATTGGATGGCTCATATGTTGGCTCCTATTCATACAACATCATCGGTGCAGTGAATTTCCCGACCGTGAATGTTGCGATCCTGTCTTTCCATTCGACATAACAGATTCGGAGCCGTTACCACCGGCACTACCCACAACGACAGTTTCATCATCATCATCATCAGCACATCAAACATTAGCTGCTAATAGTATTTTACAACATACGGGTGGTCAGGCACTGCCTGGACGATCTGGTGAGTAATTTTTTTATGTGACTATTTTCCCACTGGGAAAATTCACAAAGAAATGTGAAATTAATTAAATCAGAAAAGTTTTCGGACCGAAAATAATTTTTGATCTTGTCTCAAGTGACATTGCGGCCGATATGGTCAAGTCAATATTTCTAGCCACAAATTGAATTGCTTTCTTTTTCCTTGTTTTTACTTATTCTGTGTGAATTATTATTGTGAATTAAGTTCCATCTCACATTTCATGATGTCCTGAGATAAATCTATTCCTTTTTCTTTTTTTTGGCTCCCAAATGATTCGAAATGATTGAAACAAAATTTTATTATCGTTGACTCTTTTTTGGAGCTGGGTTGGTAGTTATGCTGAGGGTTCGGGTTATTGAAAAATGATTCGAACGAGATTTCTGGTTAAAAGTTGTAAACGTGCAATACAGACGAGATCTGCATAATAACTGGTTGAAATCCAGCGTAAACGGATCGAGAATTCGTTTTAGCATTCAAGAATTCGTTTTAGCACTTATGTTTGAAATTTAGAAAACCGTTAAAAATTATTACAAAAATATAACTTTTTCTTGAATTTAAAACATTAATTTTAAATTTTACTATTAATTAGTTGATACTTTGTAGGAATTATTCTATATACATGCTTAATTCAGTAAATATCAATTGATATTAACAATAAAAATTTCGTGTTTTTACCGTTAAATTTTAGTTCAAATTTATTGTGCTAAAAACCTTACAAATTCATGCAAAACCGTACAAAATTAACGGTCAGTTTTTCTATTCGTTTACGCTGGGTTGAAATCTATCGAATTTTTAGACAAATTTTCATTTGCATTTTGATTAATTTTCGATATCTATAAATTCTTTAAATTATCTCACAAAATCTTTTGAATTTGCAAAATATACAAAGTTAACCTCAAGTATAAAACATTTTAAAATTAAAAGAATAAATAGAGACATCAAATCCAATTCCCAAAATCACTTCACTTGACAATCCATTTTTCATATTGTCATGTCTATACAGAGACTGAATTCTCATGGAGACGATTTAAATTAAATCAATTTTTCAAAATTGAAAGTGTAAGAATATCCGAAGATGCTGTTATACTATATGTTATACTGTTGTTATGCTGTGGAAATAACATACACTGGAGTCGAAACTCTACTAAAAGTACCTCCAAAATGAAATCCTGCCAGTTTACCTACATACCACATATTCTTGAAAACCTCTACTGTTGTATTATTCCTCTTAAAATCCATGAATTCAAAATTTTTGATTTCAGACTTTTTCTTCCAAAAAGGTTATTAAAGTTAACTCAAATTTATATTGCAATTGATCCTCATGAGAGATTTAGGTCGAATATATATAAATATTTTCTGAGTCAGTCATCCTCAAACAGATTGATTTTAGGCTACGAAATTAATACTTAGAGATAAATAAATTTGGAAGAAAATTTAGAGCCCAATAAATGAGTCATTATAAATGTCAATCAATTAACCAAGAATCCAATTTTTTCCTTTTAAATTGAAATCCTTTATTATCAACTCAAATTTCATTCCCCACTCGCACATAAGTAAAATCCTTCCTAAATTTTCAAAACAATTTTCTTATTTCAGAATGAAATTTTCATTGTCATTTTCTGTAAGGAAGAAAATTTTGTCTTCCTTCCCGGTCCAATGACATAAATTCAGATTTTTGTCACGAATTTCTTCTTCTTCATTTAGCCTTATACAACCATTTTTCTTCATAAATTTTTATTTTTTCTTACTCGCAAAATTTCCCTTGACAATTTCCATCACATCGGGCATTTTCACTTCGTTGTAGCAAGGAATTGTGAACATTTGTCATGGCTTAATAATACAATGTGGTTTATTTAAAAGCTGAGGCTGTTAAATTATTTTTGTGTTTGTGTAAATTGGTTAAGATGTTTTGAGATTTATTTTTATTTTTTATTTTTTGATATGTCTTAGTACCTATTTATTTTTTATTGATATGTTTTATAGCTAGTTATTTTTGCTTAAAATATGCAAACTTTTGGTTCAATAATACAAACTCTGTTTTTTCTTGTCGGGATGCCGGGACCAAAAAATAACGAAAATTTAAATCCCGATCCTGAAAATGTATCGGAACCGGGATTTCGATAAAGCATATAATTTTATCAAAAAACACTAGAGAAGTGGAACTATTAATTCTTATTTTCAATTTGGGTGAATATATTGCTTTTGGTTTTTTGAAATTTGAGTTGAAAATTTAAAGTTGATTAAGGTTTTTTGATTTTTGTTTTGAAATGCAGTGAATAATCATATAAACTCATATGAAATTCTTTTAAATGACTCTATCTATTTTCAGCTAGTTTGAGATTTTTCTAAAATTTAAGCGTTTAGTGCAAGTTCAGTGCTTTTAAAATTGAATAAAAAACTATTTGAGAAGAATATTTCTCGTAACTAAAATTTGTTTATCATAATCAATTTTCAATCTATTAAAATTCTTTACAACCGATGTTAACCACGATGACATTTTTGAGTTGTTTCATAACAGCACAATGGTTATGGAAAAACGCTATTTCTTTTCCAAGCTCTATCTGAAAATGTTCTCATTAATTTTATGATTATTGCTTTCACTTTATCCACAACAATTCGTATTTTTGCCACTTTTTTTAGCTGCTCGATTCATTCAGTTGGTGTATAAAAAAAATCAAAAAAGGAAATTCCTGATTTTCGTTTATTTGTGGCTTATTGTCATTGCTCTTGTTGTTGACTTTGCTTTATTGTTTGATTTTCTTTTTATTGAACCGTAATTGTTAGGTGCGTCTAGACTGAATGTGTGTGAGTATGTGGTTTTGTGAATTAGGAAACCAATTTGGATATTTTGAAGTTAACTTGACCGGCTTTCAAGTATTGATTTAGAATTTGATGTTATACTATTTTAGGGTCTATTCATGAGCTTAAGGTTGTGTTACCTACTTTTAAAGATATTTATCAAAATTTGATGTTGACAATCTTCTACTAATTTTTTACCACCATTTTATGCACTAATCATTTTTAAAACTTCTAGTTTTTTTCCATCATTTCTATTTCATCTTATCGTATTTATCCATCAACTCATCTCTGGACTTTTTATTCAATTTAACAATTATTTTTTACAAAGATTCCTTTTTAATTTATGCAAAAAAGCATCAAAGGAAATTTTTATATTCCTCCTTTCATCAACATTATCAGTTTCTTTTGATTGTATAGAAGTAATGATTTAGTCAACACTACTCGTTATTAAGCCTTTTTTTTACCTTTTTTTTTGAAAACTTTTTTCTTCCGATAAGCCTTAAAATAAGATAAGTCCTAAGCAGATAAGGCTTATAACGTAAATTCAGGGTATGTTAATTTTCTGAATATTAACCTCCTTGTACCAATTATTCCATCAAAAAAACCTTTAAATTTGCCTTCATATCCCAACTTAACATCAAAATTCGATTTTTATTTTCTTCTTTTAAATTCTGCTCAATCATCGTCAGCATTGTTATCAGCAATTGTTTCATCGTTCGTTTTAGTTTAAAATTTCAAAAAAAAAAAAAAAACAAACATAGAGCTTGTTGAACTCTGTTGTCTCTATCTTTCTCACGTATTCGCTTTTTGATGTTGTGCCGTGCAGCTATAAATTTACAATATTTTGTCGATTTCGTCTGTATTGCTTGGTGTTTAATAACTTTAAATTTTTTTGTGAAGTATAGCAAGGAATTATACATAGTTTTGTATTTTTATATAGTAGTAGGGTTTTCAATACCGAACCGATTTTTCAATACCGGTATTTCGGTATTGAAAAATCTCAATACCGGTATACCGGTATCATACCGGTATTCAAAATTCAGCCAAAATTGCTGTCTCAGGTCACGAAATTAGTGAAATTTTGCTTTTCTGACATTTTTCCGTTTATTAAAATCTTTAATAAATCTTCAAACCGTTTCAAAATATCATTTTAAGTATGTAAAAACCTTAAAAATTGTTTCCATTTTTGAAAAAAATTTAAAGTTTTCCATATGAAAGGACAAATTTTTCGATATTATTGGACCTATTTTTCACATGTTCATATGAATGGGTTTATAATTGCAGAAAAATGAACCAACCCTAAGCAAACAAAAATTCGTTATAACTAACTAATACCAAGTTAATGTGCACTCGATGACTAGTTTTAACGTATCAGAAATAATACTCAAAAATAATATTGCGCATCATTTTTTAATAATGAAAACTAAAATCAGTTAAAACAATTTTCCAAATAATGGTTCAATATAAAATTCATATGTTAAGTTTAACACGTAATTTGACAATAATCGAGTGTAAATAATTTTTTTTGGCGATTTTTTATGAACTCCAAATACTCGACGTTTCATTTAATAGTAAATTTTTGAAAAATTACCTTAAATTTACTAAAAATATTAAAATTTTCCTTACGTTTTTCAAAACCGAGAATACCGGTATTCAAAAATCTTTAATACCGGTATTTCGGTTTTCAAATAATTTCGGTATACCGGTATTTCGATACCGGTATTGAAAACCCTATATAGTAGTATATAGTTTTGTAATTTGAGGTTAGGGCGATTTTGAGATTATGTTACGAATTTTGAGATTATTTTATGTTTATTTTTATATTTTTTGATGATATGTCTCCAAATTTTGATATTAATTTTGCGCTTATTAAAAACGCGCTTTAGTCTGCTACTTGCAACTTGCAACTTGATAGAATAAAACAGAACACGCATTTCCATTGATTTTGTGGTGCTTTAAGAGGTAAATTTTGTTTTTAACTTACATACATTTCTTACGTTTTTTCTAACCGGGAGCTGAAAGTTTACATTAAATTTATGGCTTGATAAAAAAAGGCTTCTGAAGTTAGTTCAAGGTCGTAAAATAAAAAAAAATGCTGTTCCATACAAAGAAATACATGAAGAGTTGTTAAAGTTCAGAATGTTGAAATTAACCTTGAATTATAAATGTAAAAAAGTATTTTAAAATTTTGCTGACATGTGGGGTGGGATTAATGGAATGTACAGGTGTGCATGAATAATTTAAGTGCTTTTAAAGAAGACTTTGAGATCTAAATTAGAATTATATAAATTATCAATTCTAAAGTTCAATAAAATTCAATTCAATACCAATTATCTAAAAGTATCTCAATACCAACACTAAATCACATTTCCATCTCTTGCATCTTTTAAATAATTCAATCCTCCAAAAATCCTACAATTTCTATTTCAAAACAACTGAAAAGTGCTCCCTAAAGACAAACCAAAATAAATCAAAAAATATGGAACAAAAGTGCATTGCGAGATAAAAACAGAAAATCTTTTTTGATCAGCATAAATTTGCCCAATCGAATTTCATTAAATTCTCAGTTTATTAATAAAACAAATCGTGTGGGAAAGGTGGTTGGATATTGAGATGCGAAGAAGTGAATGATATTCAAGGTGTGGTTGGATAAGGCGCATTCAGATAAAATTCAAAGCATGAAAGTTTTGTTTTTTCAAAAACAATTATAAACTCAAAATTTACAGCTATCTGAATACATAATAGATTGGAAAAAAAAACCTTTAAATCTCAACATTTTGATAAATTTTCATTCACAAAGGAACACATAAAATTGATTTGAAAGTTAAAAGGCAGAGAAACAAAAGAAAATCGATGGACTTACTTTTCATTTAAGTTTTATTTTTTGCAGCTCTTTTCGGCGGATTATTTTTGTTTCCAAACACATAATGTGACTCAGGTAAAAATAAAGAACAGAAAAAAATACAAGCTTTAACTTGAGTCGGCTTTCCGGTTATACTTTTCTGTCCATTCAACATTTATGAACATTAATTATGCAATAAGTCTCGTTCATTTCGAATCCTGACCAGCTACTTTATTTTATTCACTATGTGAATTTATTTTTCTTTGCATTCATGTGGTGTTGTTTGCTATCGAAGGACATGATGGTTGTTTGAGTCTGGAGTTGTGAGTTATTTGTGCAAATATGAAAATTGCGATATCGTTAAATTAAATACAAAGCGTGCAAACTCCCAAACATCTCAAAAAAAAATAAAATAACAAAATTTCATTAAAATCCGCTTGGGATTTTTTGTAATATTTTGCAGTCTTGAAGACTTTTCACGCCTTGATAAGTAAGCATTAGGGTTGTAAAAATTCATATTTTTTTTTGCGTAACGTAATATGTAAACAATTCTTTATTTAAAATGACAACATTAGAAAAATCATATTAGATAGATAGATAGATAGATAGATAGATGGGTGTTTATTTACCATAAAGGTATTTGATTTACAATAAATTCATATAACACAATTAATTCAGTATAATAGTCCAATAAAACAATTCATGTAAGTATAAAGAAAGTGAACTAAGAAGATAGATTTGTGGTTTGACACTTGACAATCACATCCCAACATCATTACTAACTCGGCCGTTCGTCAATGGTGCTGCTACTAACGGAGCAGAGGCATAAACGTCTTATTCCATTCAGCCGTGCTCTCACATGCAAGCCTTTGTGTTATGGACTAGGTACCCGGGGGCCACCGTATATCCTACTTTGTTGGCTTGTCCTACTTTGTTGTGTGACAACACTACGCTGCACGAGTACATCCTTGGAGCTGATGCAAGCATAGTGTCGTGAATAGATATAGGCTATCGATGAAAAGCAAATAATCATCGCCATGATCATTCAACTTGTCATGCCCAAGCCACTCTGTACTAAGAACGAGCAGCTCATATCATAGAACGCGAAGATTCATGGTATGGGACACGAGTGACGAGTGTTTGAACCGCTTAAAATGTGTCTTGTTGAATGCGTTTTAGTTTAATGGGAATCGTGTTTTCACGAAATCAATTGCTAGACTTTTACGGACGCGTGTCTGCCTTGTTCCTTACGATGCAGTCATTAAAGAAAATAGAACAAACTGTTTTGTGATTTAAGCATTATATTAAAACAATGAAAAGAAATCTATAAGAAATCCAAACAAAAACATGGAATCAATGACATATGAATGTTACAATTGAAATGTATCAAATATTATCGTTTTTCTGCAACAAATACAGCTATTTATAATATAAAACTACATGTTAACTCAAATGAAAAAAACTTTTGCCTCTCATGAGAAATAACTTGATGAGAAGAAAATTTTCTGCAATAGCTTTGACTACATAAGTACAAGAAACAAATATAGCGAACAGTAATTAATTCATAGATATTATTGTTAGGTAGAGTGGCCAGAGGAATTTCGCAAAATAACGGTACACTTCCAAGTTTGACATTATTAGGGTTCTTTTGGACTGTTTTGAGTTTTCTTTTTGAAATGTTCAAAATTTGTCAAAAACTCCGAATTTTGTAAGGAGTTTTCGATTTTTTGAAAAATCGGGACATTTTTGAAGCTTTGTCGGGACACAGCATCAAGGCTGAATAGTACAGCAGCGTCCCGTTAAAAAACAGTAGATTGCCGCCCTATAAACAGGTCACTTCCAGACCTCAAAACAATTCATACAATAAATTTCTTCATATTAAGAAGTGTTTCATGTGACGGTTTTCTTAGATTCAAACTTTCTAACGATTTTGCAAATATCAAAATTTTCTCTCCAAAAGTCGTATACATTTTGTTCTGAAATCAAAAATCCATTAATTATAGCAACTATGTTTTTTGAAATTTTAAACCAGACTAATGCCATTTCATTTCGAAAAAATTCGACATTGGTTTCGAAGGATTCGAAATTGGATGCAAAAATTCATAATTATCATTGCTTTATAGAAATAAAATAGGTTCATGCATCAGAATTGAAATAAATATTGATTTTTTGTTTATAACGTATTTTTTTTTTTCTATTTAAAAAATTTTAACTGTCACTTATTTTTTAAAAACGTTGCTTTTTTCTCCGTTTTTCCATTCAAATAATAATGGTCTATATTTGAAATAGCGCAAGAATGTTTGTATAAAAATTAAATTTTTTTTTTAAAGCTTAGTGATAGCTTGAACGAAAGTCTCTAAAACCTCAAAAATAAGTCTAACTTAGGATTAGCAACCCGCAGAGCTTGACTTCTCAAATACATGCCAAGCAAAGCTGAGCTTTATTCCAGGCAAATTATAGAAAGAGAGACTAAGAAACGATACGAAAATATCCGCATTGGGTTTCTACCCAATAGACTATTAATCCTTTTTCCTCAAGGTACAGACTTGCCCTGACTCCGTAAAGACTGGTTTTTAAAAGCCATTAAAATAATATACCTCAACAATGAAATCTGTCCTCTCAATATGACTAAGGAATATTACATACTTCGATAATTTTCAATTCAACCTTTAATTCATCTTAAAAGACCCATTGATACATATTCTTAAAAAAGATGTACGATACGTATTGAAATGTGAGACAGCAGCAAGACAGTCACATTCATATTCATATTTAACATAAGATATAAGGTACCATGCAGGGACGTAGTCAGGAAGGGCTTTAGGGAGCTCGAACCCCCTAACTTATTTTCAAATTCAGTACAAAATTCATTGAAAATTTATAATATACTTAATTTTAAAATTAAAAATTTTGAGCCCCCTATTTAAAGATTTCTGATTACTCCCCTTTAAGGAACAAACATCACATATCATAAGACACAAAAAATTTCCTTAAAAGAACTTGAAAAAATTTGTGGATCGAAAGTAATTTAACGTAACCTAAATAAAATGAAATTGGATTTATGTGTTCATGTGAATTGTGAAAGTAAAATTGTCTCATATTTATTTTTTATAACGTTACGTCCAATTCAAGTCTGAACTTGCTGCAAGTTTTTTTTGCTTATGAATTATTCATATTAGGGCAAAAAAAAAGGAGGATATGGAAAGAAAATTAAATTCATGCACTTTATGTTGTTTTTTAAAAAAAAATTAAAGTTCAATGGATTTTGTGATCATTGATTTTTGAATTTAAATGATTTTAGACTTTGATCCTTTGAGTTATGATGCTAGCTTGAGGGTTTATAAGCTAGCTGTTCAATAATATTGATCAATATTAGTATTAGATTACTTATAGTACTTTAAGACTGTTATATTTTAACCTGGCGTAGAAATTTAAGTATTCTCTGTTTTTAACCTTTTTGCTTCTTTTATGATATTTAATATCCATTTCCAAAAATATTATTCGTCAACAACAAATTTATCAATAAATCTGAATTGATTTTTTTTTACCTTTTCGTTATTTTCCATTTTGTTTGTCTTTGATCGATTTTGTTTTGAATATGAAGTAGTCTTAGGAAGGAAACGACTCGCGAAAATTATTTTTAGTATCTTAACTAATTGATTGATTCTTACTACACTTTCTCATTATAAATATTAACCTTTTCTATTGATTGACAAGCTTTATTGATATTGATAAATTAAATTTTTGATTAAATAAGGTACGCGTTCAGAATTACTAATTTACAGCTTCATTAATAAAATTTAATTTTATAAACGCTCAGTTTTTCTCTTAATCAAACTCATTTCTGATTGCGCTTGTGAAGTATTTATTAACATATAAAAATATTGTAAAATCTACATTTTTTCAAGTTTTTAATTCTTTTTTGATTTCTATGCAAAATATTTATAAAAAAAAACATATATAATAAAAACCTTTGAATTTATTTATTATTTGTTATTTTTAGAAGAGACCTTGATCCTATTGGATCTTGTTTTGTATGCCGGGTCTTAATAATCAATTACTGATCGCAGGGACAAAAATGCGCTGAAGTAACTCGATAAGAACGAGTATTTTTGTAATTTTTTTTCTAACCATCAGATTATGTGTTCACATAATCATACCTCATACGTGTATGTGATTTTATGTATTTTTTAGCGCATTTTTGAAACTTGTTTTCAAAAAGGTAGCTTAATAATGCACTTTGTTCGTTTATTCGTTCGTTCGGGCTAGGTGCTTATCTCAGCAATTAGACATCTTAGAGAGCTCAGGTTTGTTTTATTAGCTCCGTGTTATTGTTTTATTGCGGGCAAATGCATTTAAAAGTTTCAAATCATAGCAAAAATACTATAATTAACAATTTTTCATTTCGATAAACAACAACAACAAAATCAATAACACGTTTTTTCATTGTTTTACAGTGTTTTTCAATGTTCTTCGATGTTTTTACAGTGTTTACAGAACAAAGTTTGAATTTATCATAACCGTTATGTGGTTTGAATTATCAAAATCCGTTAAATGATGAAGTTCTTAAATTTGTGGAAGTTTTATATGGATCTTGTTTTTGAGATCAGGAAGTGACCTGGATCTTATTGGTTCTTGGTTTTTAGGTCTAGAAGTGACCTGGATTTTACAGAATCTTGCTTTTTAGGTCTAGAAGTGACCTGGATCTTACTGGATCTTGTGTTTTAGGTCTGGAAGTGACCTGGATCTTACTGGATCTTGGTTTTTAGGTCTGGAAGTGACCTGGATCTTACTGGATCTTGTGATTTAGGTCTGGAAGTGAACTGGATCTTACTGGATCTTGTGTTTTTGTTCTGGAAGTGACCTCGATCTTACTGGATCTTGTTTTTGAGGTCTGGAAGTGACTTATTAATCAATTACTGATCGCTGGGACAAAAATGCGCTTAAGTCTCTCGATGAATAACACGATGACTTTTGTAATTTTTTTCTTTTGTTTAATTTTCTTTTTTCTGCACTTTAATTTAGTGATCAATGAAATTTAAATTTGATTGATCATGCTTTTTGTATTTGACGTTGAATCGAGCCAAAATGGCAAAATTCGCGATGACCTACAATATGTCGAAAATATACCACATGAACTTACCGGAATTAGCCGGACTGGCGTTCACCCGACATAACAATCAGATGATCTAATACCAAGCTAAAATGATGCTTGAATAAAAAAAAATTAACATTAGCTGTTCAGACCTTAAGGTCCATAGGGCCGTTTACTTATTACGTTCGCTTTTTAGAAGGGGTGGCCTGTGATTTTGTAACAGCCTAGACAAAAAGAAATTATAAAGGTCCTCGTGTTATTGATCGAGGGACTTAAGCGCATTTTTGTCCAGGCTTATGACGGTTTTCTGGGATTCCAACTTTCTAACGGTTGTGTAAATTTTAAAAATTTTCCCGTTAAAAGTTGTTTATATTTTGTATTGAAATCAAAAATTCATTAATTATAGTATTAATGCGTTGATTTGAAAATTCTAAATGATCGATAATCCAATAACTCGATGGAACTGAACTCGCGTTCCAGCCAAACAAACGAACGAACAAAGTTTCTTATTAAGCTACCTTTTTGAAGAAAATTTCAAAAATGCACTAAAAAATTATTTCCATCGACATTTTGTAACGAAGGGGCGAGGGGGGTCTAGAAATCCGTTTTTTTCGTAACATAACAATTTAAACTATTTACAGCGTTTTTTGATGCTTAGTTGATGCAAATCAACATAAAAGTTAAAATTATTTTATTAACAATTCAAAAATTTTATACAACATTTTCATTGATCCCATATATTCCACCTTCATTACTCAAAATAACTTTCTCGTTCAAACATTTTTAATATACTCACTAAAAGCAATTTAGTAACAAATCTCAATCTTAAAATTCGACAATAAAAATTTCAAAAAAGTCGTTCGTTATGTAATCTTTGTACGATTATCAACAAAGGAAGCAAAAAAATTTCACGCTTTTTTATATTCTTCTTCAACTACCTACACAGATGCTCGGCAACAAACTTTTTTCTCACGTATACAACGTTTTCTTCCCCTCATCTCTACTAAACTGAATAAGCTTATCAAAACATTGTTGACATAGCGATTGTGAGAAGGTACAAAAAAGAAGCACAAAAAGGGTTCGCAAGTGATACTTGACATTCGTGCGTATTTTGGATGTATGTATTATTAACACACAAAACATTATCAGTGCTTGTTATACCAGCGGAATTATGGAAAAGTGGATTTAATGGGGGAATGTAATATTTGGAAGTATTGTAGAAATGTTCATGTTTATGTTATATTGTATAATGACAAAATAGTATTTTTTAGCTTTTCGACAGTCCAGCTTAACAAATAATGTTAAGTTCAATTCAATCAATTTGACTAAATTCTAGTTTGGCTAATCGTTAATCTAGCTAGGTATCGATTTGACTGATCAATTGTCTGACTGTCAAAACATTATTGACATGGTTTCGGCTTTTCGACTGAGCGTGAGTTAAGATGAGTCTGTTCTGCTCAGCATCAATTACGACTGAAAAATTGTTATTATACATAAGACTTAATATACTATAATAGAAATATCTATCAATTCCATAATATTTAACTTAGTAGTAGTTAATAACTCATTCAATAATTCAAAACATTAACAAAATAAAAAGGTCTTAAAATGCAATCGATACTGTCCATCAATCAATTCTACACGTGCAATTGCTCTGTAATTAGTTATTTTAAGGACTTATGCTGGACAGCTAAGTGACTTTTTTTATGTAAATATACTCAATTAAATTTGGATACGCAAAAATGTCACGCAAAAAAGCGCAGTTATTGAATTAATCGTAATTTAATTTCTGATTAGATTAAATTGGGACATTTTGAGGGGGCTCAATGGATGTTGTAGAGAGTTAAAAAAGAAACTCGAGTTAAATTAAGATGAAATTTACGTTAATTTTTAGAAGCTTTGACTATTTTATTTCTTATTACAATTTACTGAACTTTTTCACATTTTTCTTTTGTTTCCAGGGCCCAATGTTAAGATAGCAATAGCAATATTAAATTGTATACTAGCCCGTCAACTATGCTTTGAGGATCCATCATGCTCAGCTATTTTAGAAATTATACCACGTGTGTGTGGCCCAGTTCCTGGTAAGAAATCTTATATACCCTTAATAATAAATACAAACTAAACTTTAATCTCAAAATCAATCTTTTTAATTATCGTCAAATTCTCGTTTTTTCTACCTTTTACAAATCATTCTCAAAACGTTTTTACTGTATAAAATTTTTCACTGATCATATTCTACTTCAACTTTCATTCTGCCCTCCTTATATTCATGTATATGTTATATTCATATACATGATATTCTCATGAAAATCAACTTTCAAACAGTCATTACTACATGCTTTACTCATTCATTCATAAAGTGATTTGAAAATTATACAAAACAGCAGACTTTACGCTCTGCTTTCTCATTATATTTTTACTTTTCTACCATCAAATCGATATCGTAGTCAAATCGATGTCTTGGAGCTCATTTTATGACACTTTAATGTCGAATATCGAGTAATTGAGAAGAAAATCTATTTTTGTTGATGTTTCGAACTTGAAATAAGGCATACTGAAAAGATGAAAATATTTTAGGGATGTGTTGGATGATTGAAGTAAGTTGGTGTATGATTTTGTTGAATAGGTGCAAGTTTTAAAAGAAGCAGGTTATAAAAAATTGATTCGAAAGTAAGCAAAAACCAAGAAATAAATAAAATTCCAAAAAAGAAGATACAAAAAAAAATTTTATAGCCTCATCATTTTGACATTAACTTATCAATCGAAGTCATTTGGTGAATGAATATATATCTACACGGATGTAAATGTTCAAATTCATGCATGTATATCAAACAGTACTTGAAAATTTCACATTTTTTTCTTCTTGGGGAAAAATTTACATTTACTGAATTTGATGAGTTTGTTATGATGTTCAGGAGAGAAAGAGAGAGCATGGTATTCAATAATGGAGATGGGGAATTGAAAATTATGCAATAAAGAAAAGTAAGGTTTTGGTGGATTGTCAAGTTTATGTACTTAACATTTGACATCATTGATGGTATTGTAAGATGGGTCGTAATGTTTGAATAAATTGTGTCCATCAAGTAGAACGGTGACCTAACGAGTTTAGTGAAACACTATATATGGGTTTTTTGTGCTAATTTGTGAAAACAAGAAAACAACTTTTAAAAATTTTGTGAAGGTTCCTGCTCCGAGATATGAGCATTTAAAGATGCAATTTTTGACGTTCTGGAAGTCAAAATGTAACTCGAACATAACAGCACCAAAAAATTTTAAACTTTGCTGTTATTTTGTGCAACCCATACCCAGTAAAATAAGCCAAAAAATTTTTTTCAAAATAGTTCCGCTACAGAGTTATATCCATTTTTCGATTTAAGTGCCGAAAAAGTAGTGAAAAAATCGAAAAATTTTCACACTTTTTAATGTGAAATCTACAAACCTTCTCTAAAATTCTTTAAATTTTGCCTGTTTTTTGTGCAAGAGTTACCTAACAAAATAAACATAAAATAATTTTTGGATGGAGCTTATGTGGTAAGATATAGCCGTTTTCCCGTGCAACCTAAGCTAAAAAAATTCAAAGTTTTTTACAATTTTTGCATGGAAATTACGCAAGACTTTACCAAAATTATTGAAAATTCTCCTGAATATTGTGCATATATTAATTGTTCATAAAAAGTTTAGTAAAATATAATTTTTTGATTATATATAGAAATATAGCCATTTTTCTCTCCAAGATAGTGAAAAAGTTAGTTTTTTTTTAGATTTTTAGCTCTAACTTCAATAGGAAGTAACAAAAATTTTTGTAACTTTGTCTGATTTATTTGCAAACATTACTTAATAAAACAAAGCAAAAAGATTTTTTGAAAAAAATTTATTTGAAAAATTTTTTTGCAATTTTTTCATATAGGAAGGTGTAAAAAAGCATTAAAAATCTCTATTTTTCATATTTTTAATTCTCAGAAATGCAAATCTTGATTAAAATTTATGAAACTCACACAAAATTTTTTTGTTTCATTTAGTAATGATTACAAATAAATCAGACAAAGTTACAAAAATTATGTCGTGGTGGCGTAATGGTTAGAGGGCAGGTTAGTTACTTCCTATCGGTTTAGCTTGTTCTTCAAACTTTGCCAAGCGAAGCTATCGGTCTAGCTTAAAATCTACCGGTCTAGCTTAGTTCTTCAAACTTATAAAACTTAAAAAACTAATCGGTTTTCTCACTATCTTGGAGAGAAAAATGGCTATATTTCTATATATAATCAAAAAATTATATTTTACTAAACTTTTTATGAACAATTAATATATGCACAATATTCAGGAGAATTTTCAATAATTTTGGTAAAGTCTTGCGTAATTTCCATGCAAAATTGTAAAAAACTTTGAATTTTTTGAGTTTAGGTTGCACGGGAAAACGGCTATATCTTACCACATAAGCTACATCCAAAAATTATTTTATGTTTATTTTGTTAGGTAACTCTTGCACAAAAAACAGGCAAAATTTAAAGAATTTTGGTGAAGATTTGTAGATACCAGGCGCCATGTTTGTAATTCATGTGTGGTCTCAACTTTCAAACCAATTTCTCTACAGCACAAAATAAAAGTTATTTCAGATTAAGAAGTGTGAAAATTATTCGAGTTTTTCACTACTTTTTCGGCACTTAAATCGAAAAATGGATATAACTCTGTAGCGAAACTATTTTGTTGCAAAAAGGTAACTCTTGCACAAAAAACAGGCAAAATTTAAAGAATTTTGGTGAAGATTTGTAGATTTCAGATTAAGAAGTGTGAAAATTATTCGAGTTTTTCACTACTTTTTCGGCACTTAAATCGAAAAATGGATATAACTCTGTAGCGAAACTATTTTGAAAAAATTTTTTTGGCTTATTTTACTGGGTATGGGTTGCACAAAAAAACAGCAAAGTTTCAAATTTTTTGGTGCTGTTATGTTGGAGTTACATTTTGACTTCCAGAACGTCAAAAATTGCATCTTTAAATGCTCATATCTCGGAGCAGGAACCTTCACAAAATTTTTAAAAGTTGTTTTCTTGTTTTCACAAATTAGCACAAAAAACCCATATATAGTGTTTCACTAAACTCGTTAGGTCACCGTTCTACTTGATGGACACGAATAAATTCAAATAGAAAATCAATAATTGGAGAACTATTGAAAATTTAGTTTTTAGGGTAATGAAACTTTGGTTTGCTTCAATGATATAACTTTAAAGGTGCGAAAATTCTTCATCTAAAAAACTTACGGCCTGTTTTACTAAATTGGAATATCCTCGAATTCGGATTATCCACATCAGATTTTTGGAAATATCTTCAACATTTTAAGAGTATCAATATTTTTGTTTTTATTTTATAATAATGCGACCCAGCCGTGACATTTCTATTTTTTTTTTTAATTTTGGTGGTCCTTAAGGTTCATTAATTATTCAATTTTTCAGTCAAATCTACTAGATTAACCGCAATAATTGCTATAAATTTGTCAATAATTGAGAACCCAAAATTCCAAATATACGAAAATATGGGTGTAAGTGTATTCTAAAAGTATAACATAATAAATCTTTGAAAACTCTCAAAATGTTTGAGATATTTCCAAAAAACTAAAGTGGATAATCCGAAATCGAGGATAATCCACTTTAGTGAAACAGGCCGTTAAATTTTGATTAAGAAATGAAAAAATACAAACATAAAAGCAAAAATCATGCCTAAAAGATGTAAATTGTTGTACAAGTACTGTTTCAAAGAATTTCTAGCCCACAAAACAAGATCCAGGAGGGTCCAGTTCACTTCCCGATCCACAAAACAAGATCCAGTAGGATTCAGGTCACTTTCAGATCTACAAAACAAGATCCAGTAGGATCCAGGTCATTTCAATATAATTTAACGGATTTTTATAATTCAAACTACATAACGGTTATGACAAATTTAAATTTTGTTCAGTAAACACTGTTAAAAATTTTAGGAACATTGAAAACACTGTAAAACAACGAAAAAACGTGTTTTTGTTGTTATGAAAATGAAAAATTTTTAATTATAGTGTTTACGCGTTGATTTGAAACTTTTAAATGCCCGGCGCCGCAATAACTTTATGGCACTGATCTTTTAAAACCTTTCCGAGCTCTCTACGATGTCTAGATAAAAAGTTTTTACCGTCAGCCGAACGACCGAACAAAGTGTCTTATTAAGCTACCTTTTTGAAAAAAATTTCAAAAATGCGCTAAAAATTTGAAAATTTTAAGTCAAAAAAAGTTTGGTTAAAATATTTTTTATAAGACACGATAATTTCGGGAATATTCATGAATGGGAATATTCCTATTCCGTTGTTGGTAACCGTACAAAGAAATAGGTAAATAAAGTAGAAACTCGCAAAAAAATGAGGAAAATAATTGAAATTCCGAAAAAAATATTTTCTGTCTTGGGCTTGAGCCCGGACCTTCAAAAGGAAAATGTTCAAAATTTGTCAAAAATTCCATAATTTGTATGAAGTTTTCGACCTGTTGAAAAATCGGGACATTTTGAGGCTTTGTCGGGACACAGCAGAAAAGTTAAAAAAGTACAGCAGCGTCCCGGCAAAAATAAAGCAGGTTGCCGCCATACCAAAAATTATGTTAAATACTTAATGGTCAAATGAAGATTTTATTCAAATTCGAGAACAATCGGATGAGAAATGTGGTTAAATATATGGGTCATTTTGTATGATGAATTCTGCGGAAAAATCCCTTTAACGCAAGCTGCTGTAACAAAAAATAACAAAATTTTGGTATTTTTTTTAATTTTTTCTTTTGAAAATTTTAAACTGCAGGAAGTCTAATTTTCGAAATTTTTTAGGCAGAGGTTGTTATTTTTGATCATTTACAACTCTTTTATACAAACCGCCTATACCGGAGTGGCTATACCAGAGTTAATGACTTTCAATCATTAAAAATATGTAATGCATTGTCATCTATAATACACATGGAAAAATAAGTCATTGTCAGCCAAAGTCAAACTTTCTTAAAAGCCAAATAACTTCTCAAATATCGCAAAAAAAAATCAAAACAAAATTCAATGTTAAAGACCGTATTGACACGGAAAATTGTTCAACATTACAAACAGCACAACGAAAACACTGAATTCAATCCTTTCTTGATTTTTTCGATATTCTTTTTTGTGTCATGTCACTCAAAAATTCAAGCAAAGCACGTTGTTTGCATATTTTCGTCAACATTTTATAAAAGTAAGAAGCATAAAGCTTGATTTCTGTCTTTTGTTTAAGGATAAAAGCTCAACAGAAGATAAGGAAAAAATCAATTGACATCAAATATTTTATTTTTTTATTCGTGTAAACAACGATAATAAATATATTGTACTCTTTTCGTTTTTTTTTTTTTATTTGCAGGATTGGTAACTCACTGCGATTCACAGTTTAACTCTGTTTAAAATTTAAATTAGACGCGCTTTGAATTTTATAGTTGTGAACTCTTTCTGATTCATAGTTGTTTTACCAACCCCCCTATTCGAATTCATACTTGCTCTTCACTTTGGATTCTTAGTTGCTAACCTCTCTGAATATTATTTTCTGAGACATATTTACGTTCTTAGACTATGATTATAATAAAGTAAACATAATAATGTCAAGATGTACAATATTCAACAAACAATTCGATCGATTCATTGATTATTGATTGGCTTAAGACTTTATTTGATTTTATAGGAATCATTTCTCTTTTATGACTGTTATGTATGTTATAGTGGAAGTGATGTGTTATTGAGGGGAGATTGAAGAAATTTTGAAAAATTATTGAAAAAATTATTTATGAAATAGACTTTAGCGTAAAATAAAGTTTTTGGGAAATTTGGGTTTTTGATTTCGCAAATTTCAAGACTTTGACGTGTAAAAATTAGACAACATCGTGCAATTCTAGTTGCAAGTAAACTATCAATCAGCACTTAATACTTACACTTAATCCTTACTACGTGTTCTGATTCTTAATTTATCGATCTACTCCATGATTCCCTAATATTATTTTTAATGTCCCAACTCCCTTCTCACTTCCATTATTTGAACTTCAATACGCTTAAATTCTCGAGTCAACAAAACAAACTTCACGTCTTTCATCGACACAGTTTTTTTATTCCCTCTGATTGAATATGAAAGATGACAAGAAATTCATGTTTTATGTCAAATGTCTGCATAAATTATCATTCAATTGTTCTTGACATGCTTGCTTATGCTATTTTATTATGAAAATATTTTTCATGACAAATTTGATGCTAAATGACATCAAGAAAGAAACAAAAGTGCTTCTTATTTATGGCATAAGGATAAGAAATATAAAGAAAAGGTAATGAATAAGCTAAATGTGAAAAAAGGATCTGATTTTTTTTTCGCTTGATGAATTTTCTGGGATTTTTTACATTGCACTCTCAAAAACGGATTCTTATCCGAATTGAAGGTGAAAATGAAAAATCTCTTAGAATTGTAATAAAATGTTATGATATTTTTTTGCTGAGTTAAAGTGAAGCAAGCCTGTTGAATAAAAATATTTATCATTGCTTTAAAACGAGTCATTATTTGTGTCAATGTATTAGAATGAATCGGAATCTTCAGATTTTTCCCCTTCATATTTAAATCATAGCTTGAGTCGTTGATTCAAAACTGGATTGGTATTCCTGATTCAAAACTAATGATATGGTATGCAAATGATCTCAAAACAGTATACCAAATAATTGCTTCAAATTCATGTCACTGATTTAAAATAAGTTGAAACCTAAAACTGAGTCATCACTTTAAAACTAAATCTTTATTTTCAAAGTTAATAAATTAAAATAAAAGTTAGCCAACTATAAACATCCATATCATACCATTAAAATTTAATTGCATTTAAAAATTTTTTTTCACTGTCAAATTCTCATTTCAGTTGCATGCAGCACAGTAACAGTAACAAAATGTCAAGCAGCTCTCCGTACCCTCCAAGCATTTCCATTCTTCCGGCCAACATGTCTGTGCAAAGAGCCGGGGGTGGATCCCGATTGTAATTATTTTCGAGATTTTCTTTTCGACCATCCATGTGGATTTGTACTGAAAAAAGGTAAGTTGTGTGGATGAAATTTATAGTTTTCGTGACTGGATACTCCTGTAGCATTAAATTTGAGTATGGTTCATGAATATTCAAATTTTTCCCTTATTTCTACAACCACAATCAACTAACGGGTGCACTTTACTGCACACGGTGCTTACAAGAATGGAAAAAGTTAATTATTGTTAATTTATGGCTTCAATTTCCAAGATTTCTCGCTTAATTCTATGCTATAAAGGAAAATATGAGACTTTTGCTGTTGCATATTTGCGTGATTTGTGGCAGTTAAGAAGGCAATTTCTTACAAGTTAAAAATGAGAGCAGAAATGTTCAACTTTTTACGCAATTATTGCAAAGTTTTATGGACCTAGGATTTGATAAAAAAAAATTAATTGTGTGACTTATTTACGATGAAATTTTTAACAAAGTATCATGTTGAGAAACTTAAAAACGCCCTAGTTGACTCAGCAAAATCTATTTAGACAACTGTACAAGTTGATTCAGCAGAAATCAAGTTTGACAACTGAGCAACGCTTAAATTAAATCATTCAAATCGGGTAACTGAAAATTCGTCATTTGCACCTAGTCCATTTCCCATTCTACCTAAAATCTGTTAAAGCTCCTACATGATTCCTTCGTCTCTTCTACTTACGTGACTTGTTACAGTCATGTTTCTTTAATAAGAAAAAGAATAGCAAGAAATGCAAGAAAAGAGGTTGAATGAGCAGCAGCTAACAACAACTATATATATTTGCTATACAATATGAACAAAATAATTTGATTGTAATGTTATTATGTGGCGTCATAGTGGCAATGAATTTGTACATAAATACATTGTGTTTACATGCAATGCATTTAATGCCCACTTTTCTGTTTGAGTTGCATGAAAGAATGAATTTGTTTTGATGGGACAATGGGGAATAAATTATATTCGATTTTTTCCGTATTTGTTAGGAATGTTTACTAATTATTATTAAACTAAAAAAAATATCTGAATTATATTTGATTTAAATCTAAACTTAAAACTTTACTAGAGTATTGCTTCAAACTTAGCCTTATAAATCTTTAAATTAAAACTTTTAAAAATTTATGTTAAATCGCTTTAAAATTAAGAAAAAATTTAAAACTTAAAATTAATGTATCAACATCCATATTTTCTTATAAACTTACATGTTAAAATTTTTTAACAAGTCCCATGACATTAATAATTGTAATCATTTCGACTGCCGTTTAGGAGGGAAAAAATGGTTAAATTTTCTTGATAAATTATTTCACCGTTTTAAAAATAAATTAACTCTACAAACTTGTTTGCTTTTTCCAATGTTGACTTTAGTTGCGTAACAATGGGTCAAATTTGGATTTAAATATGATTACTTTCAAATGTGTCCAGAAAGTCCAAAAATTTTCAACATTCAAGAAAGAATTAAAACTGTTTCCCTTTATAGTCAGTTCTATCCTTAACGCCATTAACAATTTGTCAAAACCAAAAGAAATGCACATCTAACAGACAAACTACATAAAAGCTACAAAAAACGGCAACTTGAATGCAATTCATTATGTGATTTAATTAGTGCTTAAATTACTTTTAACAACTTTTCAATGTTCATTCAAACTTTTTTTGTACAAGCAAGTTTTTTCTTAAATTTTATGGACTTTTCTCTTGTTGAACTAGTTGTGATTATTCCCACAAACAAGTAAAATAGCGTGAGTCTTTTCATAATTTAGCTAGCTTTTAAGAATTTTTAACACTAAAATTCTTACTTACACACTTGGCTTAATTGATGAGCACAATTGAAAAATTTAAAAAAAAAATTAATATTAAAAATTTCCAAAATTTCTTAGAAACCAAAAAAATACGGGTTTGTTCGTTAACTTTAATTATTCCCCTACTTGCTTCTTCTAACTTGCAGTTCTTCTTCTAAACTTTTCCATTCTTACTTCATCTACTTAACAATAAATGAACTCAGTTTGATACTTTTCAATTACTAACTGCCACAGTCAGTCACGAAAAAATAATAATATAGTAAACCATAAAATTTTCAATGTTCTTAACGACTTTGCTTTTTTATTTTATTACAGTCGAAAAGGATCCGTATCCAGTCGATGCCTTACCAACATGCAATCATGCGTTGTCCGTGTGCCAGCAGGAACGAAAGTGCATCAAATTATTTGAAGATTTTAAACTTCACTGTAAAGTGAGAGAGAATAAGTGCCGTATGGAGGATAAGTGAGTTGTATTTTTAGATATCATATGGTTATATATCTGGTATGGCCTAGATTGCTCTAGATTTTACAATTAAATTGATATTAATTCTAAAATCCTAGAGTAACGGATTAAGACTCACCATAAAGTTAAAGTATACACATAACTTCATATAAGTTGCGCTTTATTAAGATATAACTGAATACAAGTTATAACCTAGAGCATATATCAAGGAACCAAATCTTAAATAACAAATTTTAACAATTTTCTTTAATCCCTAATACAGAGAAGCTTGTCACGAGGCGTGGACAAATCTTCGTCTATCGCCAATGTTTGGGTGCATCTGTCCAAACAATCACATGAAACGTCGATGTGATAAAATATTTAATGTTGTTAATCATAATCCATGTGTCGGTAAGACTTAATTTATTTAAATTTTATTCCCAAAATTTGTATTCTTGAAACGAAAAAGTTTTTTTGTTAAATTTTGAATTTTAAATTTTTTTAAATAATGTGTTTAAAATTGCTTTGAAATTTTTTATTAATTCAAATTTTAAATATTCTGGATTTATAGTTCAAAGTGAAATTTTATCAGCACCAGTTTTGAACTTTTAAATCAAAATTAAAATTTAATAATGTTTTTTTCTAATGGTTAGTTTTAAGTTTAAATTAACAATTACTTTGGAAATTTCCAAATTATTTTTTAGAAATTGTTTCAATATTTCTTGAGCAATTTTTTTTTAATTTGAAATTAAAATTTAAATCAAAATTTTTCTGCTAAAAACATTTGTTCAAAAAAAGTTATTAAGAAATTAAAAAAAGAAATCAAATTTCTTATTATAATAATTCTTAAAATTTGTTTAAAGTTTCTTAATTGTTCCATCAAAGTTATTTTATTTTAAAATTTCTAATTGGCTTTTAATATAAAAAGCTTTAAATATTTTAATAAAAAAGAATTCGCTTTTTTATCATTTTTAAACCCATTTTTTTTTAATTTTGAATTGATTTTTGTGTTGTTAAACTTGTTTGATGCCATTATAAAAATTAAAATTTTAAGTTTTTTTCGTATTGTTCCTTGAAAAAGCATATTTTTGTTGGAAACATTAAATTCTCTAACAAAAACCAAAACTTAAATGATTTTTCTGGATTAGTTTTTAAAGTGTTTTAATGAAACTACATTTAAAAATAAAATCAAATTTTAAGCGTTTGTAAAAAGTGAAAAACGTATAACAAATTTGAATTTTTATAATACTAAATACTTTAATTTCATTTTACAATTAACATTGAAATTTCAATTTTCTATTTTGTGCAACAAAACTATTTAGTTAAAAAGATTTTCTAATTTTCCTGTGAAATCTAAACTTTTTTCTGATCGAAAATTAAAAAAAAATCAATCTCTATGAAACATTTAAAAATTTATATTTATTCACTATAGTGACTAATATTTTTTATCTGAATCTTTAACTACTTTATATTGGTTGTCTATTATTCTACATATCTTATTACTTCAACTATATGAAATGATTATTTCTCTCATTTTCTAGTACTTTATGTTTATTTCCAATTTTCTGTTCAATTCTTTTCCATCGCATCTTTTTTTCCTATCTATTTATCACAAAAGCCATTCGATGACATTCAATTTTCCTGTTGATTCGATCCTAATAGTTTCTTTCATTTCCTGTTCTTTATCACTTTTACATTGAAACTCTTTGAGTTTCTCATTTTTCTAGAAAAAGTAGATTGTTAGGAGCATTTCAGACCCAGGAAGCAAATGACATTAGTAATTTTGGACTAGTATGACACATACATGGGAATTAATAAATGTCGAAATAATTATCGACCATTAAAAGATATAAAAGCATAATTAAGTGGATTTTAGTTTCTAAATTATCTATATTATAAACACCCAATTCCTTTGCTGATACAAGAACGAAAGCCATGTGAAGTCATGTGAAGCCGAAAATTGAGGGGTATCAGGGGGAATAGGGGGTGTAATGTGAAGTTATATGAAGCCATGTGAAGTCGAAAATTGAGGGGTATCAGGGAAAATAGGGAGTGTAATGTGAAGGTATGTGAAGCCGAAAATTAAGGGGTATCAGGGGGAATAGGGCGTGTAATGTGAAGTTGTGTGAAGTCGTATGAAGCCGTGTGAAGCTGAAAATTCTGAAAATGGGCGCCACGGGCGCTCCCGATACTCTAGTTATTAATATTATTGATTTATGTTAAAAATTGAAAGATTGATATGATAGTATGTGTCATTTTCTTAGAAATTGTGTTGCATTAAACTTTAGCTCCAAATTAAAGTCTCTTCCAAAACAGACGCATATCATGTGTCGCTCGGGCAAATTTCATACCAAACATGAGATCTTCCTTATGTCTTTCCATTTTCTCACTTTGTCACATTAATTTTTCATATTGTCACTTTTTCTTATTTTCAGTTCCATTCCTGAAAGCATTTCTTTTTTCTTAAATGTGAAGCTCTTCCTTTCATTGTCTTGCATGGATTATTTTTGTCGATATTTTTTTTTATATTTTGTAAAATCTTTATTTGTTCGTGGATTTTAAAATAATATTATGTAAGTAAAATTTTGTAATGGCACATTTTGCACAAAATTTTTTGTCTATCTAAAAAAATCTTAAAATTGTTTGGTCCTTTGGTAATCAGTATGCGAAAGGGAATTTAAATTTAAAAAAAAAATAACTTTTGTTAAGCTGCTAAAAATTAATGCAAACCGTTGCTGAATTTTGAAAACCGTTAGTAATCTGAATAATTAGAGTAACTTTTTTATTACGAAATTTCAGTAAATTAAAAAATTTCAAATGAGTTTTCTAATACATTATATCCCTTATGTTTGAGCAATAATTTCCTTCATTCCCCACGCCAACCTCTACCAAAAAATAAACTTTATGCATGGCAAGAAAGCATAACGGGGAAACGAAAAAATCCACTTTAAAAATCCAAAAACACACACGATTTATTGCAATACGAGTCTTAATTTCATTTGCATTAGCAAAATGTTGCACAATTTCTTCCGATTTCCTTTTTTTTTTAAATGGAATCCAATTTTGTTGTATGCAAAACGAGAAGCAATTTAAATCGATTTGTGTGCAGCTATTGAGAGAAATAAGGAGAAAATTATTTTCAATATGAAATGAAATTTGTAATGCTTTTTTTGCTGTAAGAATGGCGAAGTTGCTCCAAAAACATATGTTTTAGTTGAATTTTCTTGGATATTTTTTTGTAAATTTTTTAAAGTTTAAATTTATTAGAAGAAATTTTTATGTTGAACAGGAAACAGAAGCAGTTTTTGGCTATGTAAAGTTGAAATAGTTAAAGAAATGGTTGTAAATTGATAAAATTGATATTGTTTAGGGTGCTTTCTCCGGGATTTCGAGAAAGCATAGTATTATACCGGTATTCCAAATTCAGACCAAATTTCTGTCTTAAGTCACGAAATTGGTAAATTTTTGCATTTTTCCTTTTACTAAAATTTTTAACAAACCTCAAAACTATCAATTTAAGTATGTAAAAACCCTCAAAAAATTGTTTCTTTTTTAGAAAAAAAAATTTAAAGTTTTAGATAGATAGATAGATAGATAGATAGATAATTTTTATTTACCTTAAGGTATTATTAATGCATTTATAGTACAAAGAAGTGATAATAATGATAATTCAATATATAACTTTAGATTATATGTATCATTTATGCAGTGTTACAGTATTTGCTAAACTTGACTCAATTAGTCGATATTTACATGATTACGTCTTTGGACCTGATGTAAGCTTAGTCAAGTTTTCCACATGAAAAGACAAATTTTTATGGAACTATTTTAACATGAGTTAATAAATGCATAATAGTTAACTAACTCTGTGTAGACAAAAATACGTTAATTTGACAGTACAGTCGATAGGCAAATTAATATCTTCTTGATGACTAATTTTAATGTATTTTTGTCCACTCAGAAAAGTAATTGTGCATATTATTTTTTAATAAAGAAAACTAAAATCAGTTTAAACAATTTTCCAAATAATAGTCAATATAAAATTCATATGATAAACTTAACACGTTATTTGACAATAAACAAGTGTTTTTTTGGGCGAAGTTTTATGAACACCAAGTTCTCAGAGGAAAACTTTAAAATTTACCGGAAATTTACTAAAACTTTAAAATTTTCTTTATATTTTTCCAAAATGAAATCGAAAATCTTTAATACCGGTATTTTGGTTTCTGAATCATGCCGGTATACCGGTATTTTGATACCGGTATTGCAAACCCTAGTGAAGAATATGGTAGTTAACTATTGAATAACAATGAATGTAATTGTATAGTACTTTTATGTCACATCGAAATTTTCAAATATTCCTTCATACTAAAGTTTCTTTAAATTAAAATTTTAAAAAGTATTCAAATATTTAAATTAGAGTTGTCGATCCCAAATAATTTTACAGACCCAAAAAGTAGAAAATTTTTGACTCTAGCCTGTTTAAAATAAATCTAAAGATATCTCCTAGGAGGCGATATACTTTTTGAATTAACTATAGGAGTCTTTAGTTCACTAATTTAGTCATTAATTTGAAACTCAAATATAAATGATATTTTTCTACCAGAAGTCCTCAAATATTATCTTCAATCCTTCTTTAACTTCCATTTCCTCTTTCTCACTATAAACTTAACCAAAATATCCAAAAATTCTCAATCTTTAAATACTTCATAATGACGAAAGTCGTTAGGTTATCAAAACAGTTTCATCTCTCACATTTAAAAGAGAAAAAGATGCTGAAAGAGGAAAGAGGTGAACAGAAAAAAAGAATCATCGATTAAAAAAAAGACATATAAAAAAGTTTTTCGATTAATATTTTTTCTGTTAATTTTCTGAAGGATTCATAAAGAAAAAGGCTTAAAGGTTGCATTGGGCAAAAAAGTGAAAAGTGTGGTAATAATTGTTTTGATATGGCTATATTATAGACACTAGTTAGGAGTATACAAAAAAAATTTTTTCCCGCCATAAGTCCAAAGTCCACCAGATATAGCTTAAAGCATTTTTTCAGCAAAGTTTATGATGTGTGGTATTAATTGAAAGCAAGCTTACACATATCTTTCAAATAAAAGACATGCATTTGAAAAAAATTGAATGCTCTAGTAAATCTTGAATAAGTCGAAAACACACTTTTTCCTGTACACTTCTAACTAGTGTCTATAATATATAATATCAAATCAATTATTGCCATACTTTTCACTTTTTTGCCCAATGTGCGGCTATATTGATGAAGATCTTGAGTCTATAATAAATACGGATGACTTTTAGGTTTTGGTAATTGAACTTTTGGTTGCTGTTTTTTGTTTGTTTACAAAATTGTAAAGTGTATGGGTGTCGATTATTTGGGTGTTCAGGATTTGTACAAATCCCAAATACCCAAATCCCAGGACCCCCAAGTCCTTGTAGAAATCCCAAATGCTCAATAAGAAAAATCCCCAATCCTACCCAAGAACAAAATATCATTACAAATAAGCGCATTTTCTGAGGTTTTAGACTTACGCATCCAGATTCAATTCAAATTTTGAACATTTATTGTTATTTACTATTAAAATATTGTCAAAATATTATTTATATTCCTTAAAACTTCTATTTCTTAAACTCTTTTTTAAAGTGAAAAATAGTAATTTTTTGCCAAGAATTTTTTTAAAAATGTTCAAAATCTTGGAAAATTGTGGCTTTTCACCACAAATTTCCTAAATCAGAGTGATAATTGGGCGATTCTTTGGATGAGTTGAATTTTTGAAAAAGATTGAAAAAGAGCTTTCACAATCCATGGTTATTTCTTTTTTGGTACTAAAAAACGTTTTCATAAAAATCTTTCTTAATTTTATGTTTTGATAGTTTAAATGAAATTTGAACAGTATTTAAATATTAATTCTTCCTTAATCACTTCCAGACCTACAAAACAAGATCCAGTAGGATCTAGGGCTTTGATAATGGCTTTTGTAGATTCGCCCACGCTTTTATTATAATTTTCTTTATCGAATTTTAAAAGTTTGTCTCTTTTAAATTTGAGACTGGAATCTAAATATTATTTTTTACTTTTCATTGCACCTAAATAAAAGCGAATCTTTAAAAAAAAATTTTTATATATTATTATTTTTAAAAGACTCAATGAAAATAATTTTATTTAATTTATTAATTATTTATGCATATGTATGCATTTTTGTTTGCATACAAATTAATATAATTTTTTTTTATTTTACGGGATTTTTCAATATTTAACTTTTACATAACTCTAGAAAGATTGTTTTTTAGCATTAACTTGCTTATATTAAGTTAAAAAATCAAGAAAATGTAGTTTTCTCAGTTAATTCTATTATTTTAAGGAAAAAAAAACCTTATAAAATCTAATGTTTTGTATCAATTTTTTAAAAATAGGATAAAAAACCTTAATTAAAACATTTTTCCGTGCAATATTAATGAATTTAGGATGAAATTCTCAAATTTAATTTTTTTAAAAAAAAATATGAGATCTGAGATTATTATTGTTTTCTAACAAATCTCAAAAATTTAATCACAAGAACCAAATTTAAAATTAATTTTTTCAGTTTTTACGAAAACAATTTGCAATTTATATACTTATCTTAAATCTCAATTTTAAAAGTTTTGTTGGAAAATTAAAACAATTTTCTGAAAATATTTTAAGTTAGGTATTTAAAAAATGCAAATAATAAAATCAAATTCCTAATAATTTTACAGTATTTAATTTATTAAGTTTTTCTAGAAACACTTAGAAAATTTAGGTCCTGTTTATTACTTTTAACAGATATAGGCAATTTATATAAGGATCAAAAATAAGATATTGTATAAAATTCGAAATTCTTGATGAAAATAGGTGTGTTTAGACATATAACATGTCATACACGAAATTTTCCAAATTTAGGCATCTCTACAGCACTTTAATGGACATAAACTACTTACTTGGGGATGGTCCAATCCAAAAACTTTTAGTTTATTTGAAATCCTTATTAAATTAAGATATGATTAGACATATAAATTGTCATACAAAAAACCTTTTTGACTTGACTGTTTCTTCAGGTACAGCTTAAACAGGCTGTAAGTCCTGTAGATCACTTCCGATTTTAAAAGTTTTTAGTTGACGAAAATTGACGAAATTAGTAGATGCGTTTTGATATATAATATTTGTTTTGAAAATATTGCAAACTGAAGTACGCCGGTATTTTTGTCCAAAATTGGACATGCTGTAACTCGGCAAGGAAGCCTTTATATTTTTTGAAGGAAATTATATTTTTTGCGCAAGAAACTATATTTAGTATAAATAATCGATTTTTGAAGCAATGGATCATTCTAAAAATATTTTTCTTACGGAATCTAAAAATTCACTGAATTCGTATTTTTTAAACTTTGTTTGGTAAAATTCAAAAAAAGTTATGAGGACTTAAAAATTTCAACTGCATTTTGCGTAAGAAATTATATTTTTTACCCCAATGGTTTTTTTTAAAAAAAAAAAATGTTTTATTTTTCAGAATTTCTGTAAAAGTTTTTGAAAATTTTAAGGTTTTTCTATCCAATAAATTTCTTACTCATACCACTTAATTTTATGTATCATTTTTTTAACTCTCCTTTAAATGTTTAAACGTTTTTATGCGCAATTTATAAAAAAATTAAAATATGTTTTTTTCTCTTCACTGTATGTGTTTACAGATGTTCTTCTTCCCACAGCACATGACATAGCCTCCGGCACTTCAACAAATTCCGTTAATTCAAATTATTTCCCCACATCCGACTATATTGGCGAGATTCGACCCGCATCTCGCTATCCATATACCTTCCCATACTTCCTTTATCCATCCTCACGTAAAATTCCAATTGCACTCGCCTCACATCGTCCTGATATTGATGCACATAACTATAATCGCACTTTGCACGTACCGCACCATCGCACAAATTATAATTATAGTTACAATAATAATAACAATAATAATGACAATAATTATGATGATTTGGATGAGAATGAGAATGTTAAGCACTTTAATAGGATTTTGCACACATTTCAGCACAATGATAATTTTAGTAGTGTTAGTCATAAACCTATGGCTAATCTCACTAATGGATTGATGCACTTGCAACGACAATTGCAGAAGCAGATCTATGATGTTGGTGAGATTCACTTTTTCTCTTTATTTATTTAATTGCACATTTCTTTTGAAGGAAATTGGAAACATTTCTTTATTACATTAGTTTAAAAGAAGTTAACTAAGTCATCTGAAATTTTAAACAGTGCATAAAGAAATTTTTCTAATCGAATATAATTTTATTAAGGATAGTTGAGTTGGATTTTGAATAATTGAAACATCAGTAAATTTTTAATGACTTGCAGTTTGATTATTCATAATTTTAAAAAAATTATCCCTAATATTATTTAATTTACAAAGTGTTAACCATGTTAGTGATTTATTATGATTTATGTTTTGTAACGCACTACAAAATTCACTAAAATTAAGTAAGCTTTGTGATTTCTTTGAATTTTTATTATAATTGACACTTGACGTTTAAATTGTCAAAAAAAATCTCATCTCGTTTTTCACATTTTTCACACAAATTTTATAAAGCACCATAATTTATTTAGAGCACCAAGAAGCATTTAAAGTTTAAAATTTAAAATTTAATTAGAACCAAATTTTTAAGTAATTCACTTGCTGTTTCTTAATTAATTAATGCACAATTTTTTCGTACCACAAAAGCACTAACAATACAAGCAATGTTTTTATTTTCTTTTTTCTTTTTTTCTGTTTTCATCCACTTGATACTTTAAAGGAGCAAAAAAATTATTTTGTTCAAATCATATATTTAACCTGTTTAGAATGACATTTAATCTACTGATTAGTAAATGTTTTAATCAATACGATTTGTTAATCTAAAAACTTCAATTTTGAATTAAAATAAAAAAAAGGTGGCCTTTTACAAAATTTGGTTTGAGTGTCTGAGCCTTGGCTTGAGAGCAGTTTTATGACGGGTCTCTTTAAATATAGGATTTTCCCACTTGAGCTTTCCGAGTTGGTTAGCGCTGATCCTTCAACTAGTCTTTAATAGCCAGACTAGATATAGTCTTAACTAAGTAATATAACAAACAAGTCAATAAAAAACGTTCAAAATGCAATGTTGCAGTTCTCTTTATGGTCTATTTAGATAAATTCTTATACTTGTAAGGGGCCGTTCACTTATTACGTTCGCTTTTTAGGGGGGAGGGGGGTCTAGGATTTTGTAACAGCCTCAACCAAAAAAATTTTTTTGTAACGACATTTTGTAACGAGGGGGGGAGGGGGGTTCTAGAAATTCATTTTTTTGCGTAACGTAATAAGTGAACGGCCCCTAAGGGCTTCTGATTAACAGCATTTTTTCATAACTGCTGTAATGAAAAAACTCAAAACGCTGTTAACAGCGGTTATTAATTATTTTCAATAATTTGAAATTGATATCACAGTTTTACTATGTTAGCTTTTCATTGATATATTTTCTTTCGATTCGCCTCGTATAATCAAATTAAGTTTTTTATTTTTTGTTATTGAAACAATTTTAAATATAAAGACGAAAAAATTGGACTCCTTTCATATCAATTTGGAACGAAAATTACCGGAATTTGTCAAGACAAGCAGGCCAGAAATTGCCCTTAACTGCACGAGAATAATGCGATTTTGAAAACTTTTTTCCAAAAATTTAATAGTGTTTGAAAGAATTTGTTAAGAAATTTTTCGTTTTCTTACCACAAATGAGAGGTTTTTGCAAGAATTTGAAAATTTTAATTTAAATTCAATATTTTCGGTAAAAAATTTCTGATTCAAAGCCTTTACAGATAAAAATGCTGTTAATTTTCAATAACCGCTGTTTTGAGCTAACCGCATTTTTAAGTTAAAAACCGCTGTTATGCTGTTAACGGTTAACCGCTGTCAGAAACCCTTAACTTAATCAGTTGTTTTTGAATTTATGTATTGCTCTATTCCTTAGCAAAACATTTAACAATTTTTCATACTTTTCACTTTTAACATTTTCCTTTTCTAGAGTATGCCTTTAATCATTTCATATTTCATATTTCAACTCAAGCAATAGAAACAATAACAATGACAATAATTTTACTTTTTATGATCTTAAAAAAAAATTTATGACATGCAATAAAAAACATGTGAAATGATAAAGTAAAATTAAAGATATTTAAAAAATGATGTATATTGGGGGTTGATATTTTCTTCCAGAAAGCAAATTTTTTGATTTTCTCAGCAATGTCTCAACCAATTTCAAATCTGTTTTTTAGCAAGTAACAAATCTGTTTACCATTATGTTTAGTTTTGCTACCAAACCCAAAAAACTAGTTTTCTAATCTGAACATATTCAATTCATTTTCATACGTGAAAACGGTACAATTATAAAATATTGTTGTATAATAAAATAAAATTCAAGGAATAATACAGTAGTAAAATTTAAATTTACACAATTTTCCAAAATTAAATTTTCACCAAAATTATTAAACCGATAAAGTTCATCTAACAACAAATTATTCGGCAAAGTTCATTCAAAATTTTTCAATTGAATTTTTCATAATCACTTCGGACAAGCTTGTAATTTCCGTCCATTAGAAACAGAATAATTAATAATCCCATAAATATGTAATTTTAATTCTCATTAAATTTCATTGTTGCAGCATATTATGAACATGAAAATTGCAATTCTAAATGCCTAATCAATCATTATAGGATGAAAATTGAATAGAAAAGTATGCAAAATATTTTTGTGTGACAATGGAATGAAAATTGCTTTTAGAAACAAGTCAATTAGATGCTAAGAGGATTAGCTGTTGTCATTTGGTTGGGCTTAATTATAGATATTAAATTTTTGACAGCAATTTTTCTTTGTTTTTTAGAGCTGAAACTTAAATTTAGCTGAAGCTCTTCACTTAAAGTTTATAAAACTATTTAGTTTGAATTTTGTTAAAATATTTTTTGACTTTGTTTTTGGATATTTCTTCATAAAAAAAACATTTCAAATTAAAATTGGTAATCGTTAAAACAATTAAAAATACTTTATAAAAAAAACTTTTAAAAAAACCTCGTTTTTCGCGTAGACTAAAAAGTAAAAAATAACTTTTATTTTGTGCTGTAGAGAAATTGGTTTGAAAGTTGAGACCACACATGAATTACAAACATGTACCTTGACTTTATCGTATAGTTCTACAACTAAAAACGAGGGCGCCTGGTATCAGAATTTTATCAAAGCTTCGCGCCCTCGTTTTTAGTTGTAGAACTATACGATAAAGTCAAGGTACATGTTTGTAATTCATGTGTGGTCTCAACTTTCAAACCAATTTCTCTACAGCACAAAATAAAAGTTATTTTTTACTTTTTAGTCTACGCGAAAAACGAGGTTTTTTTAAAAAGTTTTTTTTTATAAAGTATTTTATTTTCAACTTTTTAGTCAAATGATTCTTTAATTTAATATTTTGATAATCTTGGAACATGTTTGAAGGTTTGAGCTAGACCGATAGGCCAAGTTTTTGGCATAAGTTTGAAGAACTAAACAAGGCCGGTAGGCCAAGCTTCGCTTGGCATAAGTTTGAAGAACTAAGCTAGACCGATAGGCCAAGCTTCGCTTGGCATAAGTTTGAAGAACTAAGCTAGACCGATAGGCCAAGCTTCGCTTGGCATAAGTTTGAAGAACTAAGCTAGACCGGTAGGCACAGCTTCGCTTGGCATAAGTTTGAAGAACTAAGCTAGACCGATAGGCCAAGCTTCGCTTGGCATAAGTTTGAAGAACTAAGCTAGACCGGTAGGCCAAGCTTCGCTTGGCATAAGTTTGAAGAACTAAGCTAGACCGATAGGCCAAGCTTCGCTTGGCATAAGTTTGAAGAACTAAGCTAGACCGATAGGCCAAGCTTCGCTTGGCATAAGTTTGAAGAACTAAGCTAGACCGATAGGCCAAGCTTCGCTTGGCATAAGTTTGAAGAACTAAGCTAGACTGGTAGGCCAAGCTTCGCTTGGCATAAGTTTGAAGAACTAAGCTAGACCGATAGGCCAAGCTTCGCTTGGCAAAAGTTTGAAGAACTAAGCTAGACCGATAGACCAAGCTTCGCTTGGCATAAGTTTGAAGAACTAAGCTAGACCGGTAGGCCAAGCTTCGCTTGGCATAAGTTTGAAGAACTAAGCTAGACCGATAGGCCAAGCTTCGCTTGGCATAAGTTTGAAGAACTAAGCTAGACCGGTAGGCCAAGCTTCGCTTGGCATAAGTTTGAAGAACTAAGCTAGACCGATAGGCCAAGCTTCGCTTGGCATAAGTTTGAAGAACTAAGCTAGACCGATAGGCCAAGCTTCGCTTGGCATAAGTTTGAAGAACTAAGCTAGACTGGTAGGCCAAGCTTCGCTTGGCATAAGTTTGAAGAACTAAGCTAGACCGATAGGCCAAGCTTCGCTTGGCATAAGTTTGAAGAACTAAGCTAGACCGGTAGGCCAAGCTTCGCTTGGCATAAGTTTGAAGAACTAAGCTAGACCGGTAGGCCAAGCTTCGCTTGGCATAAGTTTGAAGAACTAAGCTAGACCGATAGGCCAAGCTTCGCTTGGCATAAGTTTGAAGAACTAAGCTAAACCGATAGCAAAAAAAAAGTACTGCTCATGCCTAGTCTTGAACTCATGACCTCATGTTTACTATGACCTGCCCTCTAACCATTACGCCACCACGACATATAATTTTTGTTTTAATATATGGCAATTCATAGTATTAATAACAAAAAGTTGTTATTTAATATTATTATTATAATTATTATTATTATCAAGAAATTTATATATTAGCTTTTATTTAAATTTGATTTCTGATAATCAAGGAATAGTTCTTTCGAAAGTAAAATTTTGTGTGAAAATGCGTGATGAAAAATTTTAAACTCCAAGAAAACATTGGAAAATAGCTTAGAAAAGTGTGAAAATGGAAAATTCTGTCTTTAAACATTATAAATTATCAAGAAAGTATGAAAAAGAATTGAAAAAGTACGATAAAAAAGTTGGAAAATTTGAGACTTGAACTCATGACCGGCTTGGAATTTTTGAAAAATAAAATTTTTAAAGACTACGTAAAAATTACGTACGTAAAATGTATGTGATACGTAATCTTGTTTTAAAAATTAATTAATTATAGCATAACCAAGCAGTTTTATGATTCACAAATGCTTGAATATTGTATTGTCATCGAGAATACACATCCATAAAAAATTTCGGCTCGATTGGAGCAGTAGAAGTGGTCGAAAATTCAATCGCAAGATTTGATCAAGACAGACAGATAGACAGACAGACAGACAGACAGACAGACAGACAAGAAAGCAAGTTAAGAAAAACGAGGTAAAATTGAATTTGTTGACATTTAGTTCGCTTTTGAATTGAAAAGTTTTTTTTTTTGTTGAAAAAATAAGTTTTTAAGAAATTTATGTGAGAAAATGTCAATTTTTTTAAATTTTAAACTTATTGAGTTCAAATTTGCGAGAGTCGAAAAGTGGCTTAAAATTTACACGATCATGACGATGGGATCTCAGCTTTATGCATTATAATTTTAAACAATATTAATAATCATAATTAACAATATAATTTGCACAAAAATGAACAAAAAAACGCAAAAGAAAGAAAAAATGCTTCATATTGGAACAAAAATTTAACCAAAAAAAAATTTCGTGCTTAAAAATAATTTCAGGTGAACAAATCTGATAATTTTTGGAACCGCTTCTAAGTAGAACCATTCAAAATCCTTTGATTTTCCTCCTTGATGCTGATTTTATAATTTTTTGTTTATTATAATTTGAGGGTTAGGTATGTTTAGGTATTGTGTTGTATATTTGTTTTATTTGGTTCGGAACATCTTCCGAAAATTTGATGTAGATATTATTTGATTATAAAATGCTAAAGTGGATTATTTTGTTTAAAATAATTCAGGTTCTAAAAAATAATATGAAATTTTATATTTTTTGTTTAAAAAAATTTTGATCATGTGACTTAGTCAAGCAGTTTATATATAGCAGAACATGGTTTATTTTAGAGTGTTGTTTACCCTAAACTAAACATTCTTCGTTCGTTATTTTGTCCTTTTTAATAACATAGCTCCACAATAATCACCTTGAAATCACATTTAATATTTTACAAAAAGTAATTCACCGCTGTATCGACTTTAAGTCAAATCTTCACTTTCAATTTTGTACATTGTACATACAAAACGAAAAAATTACAAATTTTAAGTATCTCACTCGGAAATGCTTTTGGTGCAACAAAAAACTCCCTCTATAGTTATAGAACTAAAATGTAATTTTTTATTTTATACAAAACATCAAAAAAAAATCCAAGTCGTCCTCACAAAAATCAAAAAAATATGTAGTTTAAGTTTAAAAAGATTCAAACACAAAAAAAATCTTGAAAAAATCCTTCATTGCAGTCCGCGCAATGGGTTTGGATGATAACTATCACCATCGAATATTGGATGAAAATGCGGCAATGATTGAAACACCGCTCGTCGGTCCACTAAACTCACACATTCGGCAGCATTTTAAAACAGCATTATATCCATACAACATATCAATGGCAAGTGGAGGTGCTGGAAATTCTTATAACATAGAAGACGAACATGGAAATGGAAATGGAATTAGCAGTTATGAAAAAAGTAGGTATTGAAGACTGTAATTGAATGGATAAGTAAAAAAAATGACAAGTGAAAATAGTCTTGTAAGGTAGAATATATTATCTTATTATTATTTTATATCTCTATGCATACAGTCAGTGTCTAATCTCCTATCATACATTTTCCTTTTCTGTAGATTTATCTAAGAACTCTAATCAATATTGCTAATTATCTAATATTTTCTCATGGGATATTTTTAAGTTTAATCTCAATTTTGCAATTAATTGGGTTTTTACTATTTGTACAAATACCGAATACCAAATAAAGTATGGATAAAACTCTAAAAACATCTGAATATTCAAAAAGTTGTCTATATATTCACTTAGTGTATAATTAATAATTACAATCAACTTATAATTAATGGAATTAATAGTTTTCCAAAGAATAATATCACAACTAACTTAAATATTAACTTCTCTTCAACTAAAAACATGATTGAATGGAATAGAAACGTAGCGCTCAGTTAACTTGTCAGTCTTGGGTTTAGTACCTCCAAATGATTTAATGTCTTTTTAGATACAATGTTTCTCATAGAGATAAAGATAAATTTATAACCACAAAATGAGTTACATTTTTGTCAGAAAAATTTTTCTGTTAAACTACCCAAATGATCAAGAAAATCGCGTAATATTTGTTCAATTTTTTACATTTGAATTTTTTCTGAAGATGACAATTAATAAAGGTCGAAATAATTATAGAATTTTATAAGTAATAGAAACATAATAAAAAGGATTGTAGTTCCTAAAATATTGTTATTATTATTAATGTTATGTTGAAAATGGATCAAATTGATTTTAAATTTTTATTTATTATATTCATTTATAGTTCATTATTTTAATTTGAAAAGTGCTATCAAACGGTTGACTTTTCGTAAGGGACGTAGCAATGGAACATGAAGTTCAAAAGCTGAAAAACGCAAAGCAAATCTTAAAATGAGTAATTCATTAAAAGAACAAATCAATTATCGATGGCTCATTAAATTGTCTATCAGTAGTTGCATCTCAATTATAAAGTTTTCAGACAGATACATCTAGCTCTTTATAAACGCAGTTATCTGATAAATAAATATGTATAAAACTACTAATAAAGGTTGAATAATCACTGTAGATAATATTTTGCATTGTTTAATGACTTTTAAGTGAAAATAAAAAAGAACCAATTGGAAGCTCAAAACTACGTTCATACGTTTGACTTCGTACTGGATTTGGATTTTTTGTTAAGTTTCGCTTCTCTTTAAAAAGATTTTTTTTTTTTTCAAATTTTCAAAGTTTAAAATGAAGATTCAGAAATATTTGGGAGAACTTCGTTTAATCAGAAATCCGAACATCAAAATAGTAGACTTTATCGCTGTGAAAGTTGAACTCTAGTGATGGCGCCTCGAAAATGGAATTCTGTCGAATCTGAAATCAAATAACAAATGATATGCAATACGATTTTTGGTTTAAGGTCAAATCTACAGATAAAGTAAACTGAGTTTTTTTTTTATACAAAAAATTTTAACAGTGTAAACAAATTTTCAATTTTTTTTTCTCTAAATCTGTTTGCTTAAAAGATATCGTGTCCAGAAATTTCGATAAAGATTTTAATTACTATTGTGTTGATCTCATTATTTAATGATAAAAGTGTCTGGTTCTTTTTGAAAGCTCTTGATTGAAATTGAAATTGAATTTTGTAAACAAACGAAAATTATTTTGCAATAACGATGTTAACCGAGAAACGCTATTTTTGATGAAATTCTAACTAAGTAGACATTTTTGACAAGCATATTGAGCATTAAAATGAAGCATATAACAGTTAAAATTGACAAAATGAGTTTTCTGTTGTCAAACATTCATCTAAATTTGGAAAAATGAAAATGAAAAAAGGTTAATTTTCATATATTAACCGAGAAAATTTTTAAATTGAAATAACTCTTTAACTAAAGCTTCAAATTAGCTGATTACTACTTAAAATGATAGATGCTATATTTCTATTTACGTTAAATATCATAATGTTAATGTAAAACACTTAATTTTGAAAAAATTTGAGAAAAAGTAAATAAAGTCGAAAAAGTCTTTCGTAGATTTGATCATAATGCATCTCAAAAAAATGCCTTTATCAAAATTTATCAAAATTTAAAAAAAAATATGAAAATTGCTTTGATTGTGTTTTTCTTTCTTTTGCTATACTCAATGACAACAATAATTCAAACTGGATTTGTAGAAAAATCAACATAGTGTTTATATGAAAATATTTGCTCACCGTAGTGAGAACTGATGCACTGGTGGAAAAATTTCCTCTATATTTACACTCAATACACAATAACACAATATATTTTACTATGCATAGATTTCATAGACACTTGAAAAATGATAAGTTTTAGAAACAATGGCATTGAGAATGGCTTAAAACTTGATTTTTTAAGAACATATTTTTGTAGATTTAATGCGCATGGATTTATGCTATTAAAAGGTCAGGTTGTGAGTTTTAGAGATAAAATTATGATTAGAGACAGATAAATTTCGTATTTACGAAATTTCCGCGAATTGTTGCGAAATTTCGCATTTTTTAGCGATAGATGAAAAATTTACAAAATTTTAAAATAAATGCGAAAATCTGAAATTTTTTAAAATTAATTGAATATGTAACTTCAGAACCGAATTTTTGTGATTTCTGTTAGGAAAATTTAATTATATCTCATGAAAATTTTTCAAAAAAAAATTTCCTGCATGAGTTTCAGTAACAGTTTTTTGAGATTCAAAATATCTAATATTTTTATGCGCGAAAATTAAAAAAAAGTTGAAGTTCTGCTTAAATGAATAAAGTAATAATATTTAATAAAATTCATGTTTTTAATTGATGCGAAATTTCAGAGAAATTTTTAATTTTCAAAAAAAATAAATGCGAAATTTACAAAAAAATAAATGCGAAATTTACAAAAAAAAATACAAAAGTCCTCGTGTTATTGATCGAGGGACTTAAGCGTATTTTTGTCCCAGTGATAAGTAATTGATTAATAAGTCACTTCTAGACCTAAAAACTAAGATCCAGTAAGATCCAGGTCACTTGCAGATCTAAAAAACAAGATCCAGTAAGATCCAGGTCACTTACAGACTTAAAAAACAAGATCCAGTAAGATCCAGGTCACTTCCAGATCTTAAAAACAAGATCCATATAAAACTTCCACAAATTTAAGAACTTTATTTAACGAATTTTTCAAAATTCAAATCTCATAACGGTTAAAAAAAATTCAAATATTGTTCAGTAAACTGTTGAAACATCGAAAAACATTGAAAAACACTGTAAAACAATGAAAAAACGTGTGATTGTTGTTGTTGTTTATAAAAATGAAAAATTGTTAATTATAGCATTTATGCGTTGATTTGAAACTTTTAAATGCCCGATGCGGCAATAACTTTATGGAACTTATCTTTTAAAACCATTCCGAGCTCTCTACGATGTCTAGATTAAAAGTTTTTATTGGCAACCGACCGAACAAAGTGTCTTATTAAGCTACTTTTTTGAAATAAATTTCATGCAATGCGCTAAAAATAGATTCGAAATTTATCTGTCTCTAATTATGATATATAAATATACAGGGATTTGATCTTTTTTGATCTAGTGAATTCTTCAAAGTCTAGATTTTAGGAACCCCAAACTCTGGCACTATCGTGGAAATATAAACATAAATTTGCAATGAAATTTTTTATTACAATCTTTTAAAAGATAACTTAAGCCTTGCCTAACCTTAAGACTCTAAAACTTACAACTTTTTTCAAAAAAAAAAAAAACCTAACAATTGGAAAAGATTAAAACAAAAAATTTAATAAAAAATATCGACTGCAAAAAATTTTCAATTTTAGGAAATGGAAGCAAGATTAAAAATGTATTTTGATATTTTCTATTATTTTCTAGAAAAACATTCATACAGATTTCGATTTAATTGGATTATTTCAATTTTTTCAGCATTTTTTTCAATAATCTTCAATTATTTTTTTTTTATTTTTCAATTAATATGCTTGTTTAGTTTCTTTTATGCTCTTATTTTGATTAATTTGATAATTCAGTTTTTTTTTTTATTTCTCTAAAACAATTTCAATTTCCAAGACAATTCTATTAAATAATATTTTTATATTTTATTATACTCACGAAAAATTGAATTTTTATGACTTTGATATTTGTTTGGCACTTCCTGTTATCACTTTTTGCTTTCTTTTTTGCGATTTTTTTTATTCATTTGACTCTTGCATCAAATAAAATAAAAGTTTGATTTTATTGTCAATTTTTTTAGTTTAGTGACCTAAATTGTGTAAGCAAAAAAGGAAAATTTGCCAAAATTGGTAACTTTTGCACACTTATACTTCTAGCACGAATATTGCTCCTTGTTAGATGAAATCAAAGTTGCCAACCCTTTTGAAAGCAAAAAAGTTTATATATATTTTTACAAATTTTCCTGTTTGTTCTGTTTTGTTTCCACATTTTATTCTCAAACATTTTTTCATTTGCATGTACTTTACGATGCATCCAATTCAATTTTTTCATCCTGCTATTTTTTCTAAAACTTTGCAATTTTTTATAGAGCAACAGAATTATTCTGTGGCTTGGATTTTAAAATTAAAAAAAAGTTGAATTGAATGAAAAAAAAAATGTTGTAATTTCGATCCTCTTTCGCTGAATGTGTTGATACATTTGTATGATTTCTTTTATTACGATTTAAATTCCATGAATAGAAAATAAAAGGTAGGAAGCTACTGCATTGAATAGTTTTCCCTGTTGTAGACGATTCGAAATTAAAAAAAAAAGTTTGATGAATGAATTTCATTTTGCCAAAATGAAAATGAGAACAAAAAGGTCATTTTATATGATAGGATTGAAGATTTAATTACATGGTTGACGGATAAAAGATCTTTTTAAATCTAATGACAGATGATGCACCGTGATTGTTGATTTTGAAAATAATTTATTGTTGGTTAAATTTATGAAAAAAAAAAATTGAAATATTTTTTTGCAAAAGCACATCCCATTCTTATTTATCTTAACTCACCTCATCCCTTCTTACTTCATCTTCATTTTTCTTCTTACCATTTTTCTCTACTCTTTTTACAAGCTACCTTTTCACAAGTTTCATCTTCTCCTTTTATCTACTCTTTTACTCTATCATAATAATAGCAATGAATAATGAATAGTAACAATGCACAATCACCTGCAGAAAATGTGGAACAAACATCTTCATTTTTAACGCTTCCTCGCCAATTTTGATCTTTTGTGTTCTTTTAAAAACAGAAGATGAAGATAAAAAAAAAATTCTTGTTTCTCATCGACATGAAAAGGTAGAACTAACTAGCGTTTCTGTAATTATTTTGAGCCTTTGAATAATGTGGGGTTTGCTGAAAAACTGACCTTGCTAAAAAACGGCCTGTGTAGGATTGCATTTTCCATATGATTTTTTAATCTTATATAAGAAAATTGAGAAAGATAGCACTTTAAATTTTAAAATGTTTAAAACATTAATATTGATGTTTTCCGACATACGATTAATTAATAGGGAATATTTCGTTAAACTAGTTTGACAAAAAAACTAAATTTTTGGTAGATTTTTTTATGACAGATTAAATCTATATTCAGTCTTCCTGTAGAAAATTTTTTTTTTGTTTACTGGAAAACATTTTTCTGCGGAAGATTAAATCTACCTGCAGACACAATATGCGAGACACTTTTACTAATTTGCAAGAAAACAACTTTCTTCCGAAGATAAAAACTTTATAAATAAAAAGTGTCTTTTGCAGAAAAACAGACACTGGTTTTTGCATAGATTACATTATTTTATGGAATAAAGTTGGGGAGGTTTATTTTTTTCGAAAATATTTTTTTGACACGGAATTTGTTGGAAAATATTTTTTTGGAATCTAATTATTTGGACAATAATATTTTGGAAATAGAATTATTTGAAAAAGAATTTTTTGTGTTTGTCATTTTTTGGAACGGATTTTTTTGAAAAAGAAATTTTTGGAACCTAACTAATTTTAGTTTGTAGACTAATTTTTGGAACCTAACTAATTTTGTAATTTTATTAGATTTGAACCTAACTAATTTTAGTTTGTATTTTAATTTGTTCGGCGGACTATATTTTTTCTCCATATGATTAGACAAAACAAGAATTGAATAAGAAATATTCTCAATCGTTAAAGAAAATATGTAAAATATGTTTGAGAATATTTCAAATTGTCGGTAGAGTATTTGACTGCAATCTTATTGAAAATTAAAATTTGAAAGATTTTTTAAAATTCAAGTTTTCAACGGCATTTTATGATTTTTTTTAAAAACCATTTGCAAGTCATGCTTTAATGCTTTCAAACCAGAAAAAATTTATTCACTAATTTAACATACACAATTCACAAAAATCCAGCAAAAATAACACTCACATACATACACACTCACGAGAAAAATCAGTGATATATAAAAATGGCACGAAAAGCCAACAGGAAAAAGTTGCATAAAAGTATAAATGACATAAGAAAGATTAATGTCTTTTTTTTTTGCAAACATTTCCTGCTATTTCCGTTTCTTGTTCCAAAAAAGTAAATAAAAAAAGTTTTTTCTGCCGTTGTTCAACTTTCTAAACGTGTCGGGCAATTAACGTGACACACATAAATAGAAATAGAAAAATGGACAACGAAGAAAATTGATGGTCTTGTGTACTTAAAGATCTTGAGGGTTGTCATGGGGGTTTGTCTTGAATGTGTCTGAGTATGTGGATCAGGTATCGATGTGATTATCAAGAAAAATTTGTAACTCTGCAAATAAATTTTATCGATTATTGCATGTTTTTTAATTTAATATCTTTATTTGGCTACTTGTGACAGAATACCAACGAATTTGAGTAACTTTATATCTCTTGTTAATCTTACTTTGTTTTTCTGCCTTTTCAAGGTAATTTTTGTCATTGTGTTGCAAAAAAATTTTGACGTAGACTTTTTAAATGGCAAAGGTTGCTAAGTTTTATTGTGTTTTTCCTAAAATTTTCTGTTTTCTTAAGATTTTTATGTCAATGAATTAAAATGATATGTATTATTTTGTTCATTCATGAACAAGGAGTTTTGGAAAGTTTTCAAATAATCATTTGTAGAACATTTGAATCTCAAAAGCTTCTAAAATTTAGCATGTAGTTGTCAAAAATAGTTAAAAGCTATGAAATTTTGTTAATTATTGATGAAATTAATCAAAATCACCCTTATTGATGTCGATATTTCAGATTCTGACGATATTGAGACTGATGAGTCCCATCCAATACATTTTCAGGTAAAATATTAAAAACAACCTTAAAAAATTTCTGATGAAATTTCATTCTTCATTTCATAACCTGAACCAAAACCATAATCTAATAATCTTTCCACAGAGCACCTGCCACTTAGCGCTGGATACATGTCGCGACGAAACCTCATGCTCAACGTCTCTCCAAACTGTTCTCCATCATTGCGACATTGATCGATGTAACAAGCCAGCATGTATGGAATCACTTCAAGCATTTTATCGTGATAATTTACACGAAGACTTGAGTCTGGATGCAGCATTGTGCCTTTGTCGAAAGACATCGTCTCGTCATGATTCGTGCATGTTGGCAAAAGAGAAGCTTCATCCACTTTGTGCTCAACGACCGCCGGATGGGTCGAGTACAGTAGCGACAACAAATGGTGCTTATAATATGCTGCCTGCATGTCATACACTTGCGGATTTGTGTAAGGAGGATCCTGACTGCAGGTATGAATGTCATTTAGGGTTATTGTTTGTAAGTTAAATTGTTAATTGTTGTATAATGTAGGTCGAGGTTGGAATTTTTCGAACAGTCATGTGCTGTTGATAGTGTAACAAAAAAGTGTGCAGGAAAGATGAGCAATTGTCGAATAGCACTGCTGGGTATTATGGGAACTCCACTAAGATCACTTTGTGCCTGTCAAGGAAGTGATCTTCAGCAACTTTATGAATGTTTAGGATGGCAACGATTACTGTGGCTCAATCCATGTGTTGGTTAGTAGATACAATTTTTAAAAATGTATGTTTTTTTACTCTAATTTTTTGCTATTCACAGTTGAAGCTCAAAAAGACTTTCACCTGAAACGTCTGGCAGAATTAGGATTATTAATAACGACATCAACAACAACAACAACAACACAACGAACAACGACCACAACAACTTCGACATCATCAACAACCACTACAACAACACCAGCACCGATTCGTATTACATTTAGAGAAAGACTGCAAACTTCGGTTCCGCAAACTCCTCCACCTGAGATTGTAAGTTGATATAACGTCGAAAATTTATGATTGTCAAAATTTTAATAAATAATCAAAACTAATCAATAATCACACATAACAGATATACCACCGTCCAGCGTCAAACGAAGATTTTGATACAAACTACATTGAAGGTGAGGAAGTTGTGGACGAAAACTTTATCGATGACAATAAAGATGAGGAATTTTATGGCATCACAACTGAAATGCTGGGAATGGAAGTTGCAACTCTAGCGCCGATGACAACAACAATAGAAACGACGACGATTCCGACGAGTAAGTTCATTTTATATTCAAACTATACCTCAATTGACAAGACATTAATATAATTACATGTGATTTTACCTAATTATCGATACAAAAACAATTTTCAACAAATTTTTTATTCAATTTTCCTAACAAATCCCATCAACTCATTCTAATTTAATTAGCAGCTATAAAATTGCTAGTTTAAATGACACTTTTGTAATTAAATTACCTTTGGAATTCTTTTCCTGCCATTTACTTTAATTATTACAATCCCAACACCACTACTATATATTTGTCACTTCTACACTTCTCCAGTCCTTTTCATACGTATCTTCAGACAGATCTGCAATTACAAGCCCAATTATTGATCATGTAATTTTCATTTATTCTCTATGTAATTATTTTCAACAGGATATTGTGTCGTCCAACGGCCCCATACTCCAGAACAATTTATTCCTGAAGGACAGAGCAAGAGGGTTAGCTGAGCAAATAATATTGTGAATGTGTAAATTAATTTTCTGAATGTTTCATGTTTAGCTCTATATTATGGATGATGCGGAATGCAGTGAGCTGTGTTCGTGTAGTGCTGAGTCACTAGCACTATCATGTCATGCACTTTGTGTGCCGTTGGTTCCATGCAGAACATCACTGGGTGAGTATCTTGTCACATAATCTCAAATTATTTTGAATTTCTGCCTCATAACCTCAAAAGACTTACACCTTAAAACTTCTCACTCTCAGCATTCTACAGTCACACATCACCAGCATATCAAGCATTCCGAGGTCGATGTCTTTGCTACTCTGGACGATTTATCTGCATGCGTCCACCACCTGGTGACTACAAACTTCCAGGAGGCGTATTTTTATTGTTAGGTTACAGCTCAACGGATGAGGCTCTTCTGAGGCCGCACACTAATCTTGGTGTACAGGATGCTGTCAGAGCATTGCAGCTGTATATTGTGCAGCATATCAATAATCAAGTATAATTTAACCTAATATTAAAAATTATGAAAATAAAATTTCAATTCATTAACCTCGTCACAGACTCAATGCACACTTTCACTCTTTAACATCACCGATGAGAATATAATTCTGTCCGTACGGTTACCATATGACCAAAAACTCACAACCCTCGATATGCTCAAAAGGGAAAAGGTAAACATACAGACCGATTTTTTATATCGTTTATTATCAATTCATGTCATGTAATAAATCGATGTTTTTTATTCGAAATCGATTAAGATGCATAAATTTTTTTTTTCAATAATGTTGTCGTATACGAAAAAATTATGTGCGGATATTATTAGAATAACTGATTTTTTTGTGATATTGTTTCATACATATGTTCTGCAGATTGGTTCATTGAATTGAACGTTTTGGACCTAAAGTAGTTGATGGTGAAACTGGAATAAACGCATTTCAATCCAACCACCAAACCAAAAAATCTTGCGGATTGCAAAGCATTGCAAGAACAGTTCAAAATTAATGTCACCGTTGAGTAAAGCAAAAAAGCAAGCGTTCTCAGTGACTATTTTCAAAAAGCTCTTGAAAATCCACTAGAGGATAACAACCCAGTACATACACTGGAAGTAGACAACGCAGTAAAGAAAGCATTGGAAGGAGAAAATAGTGACAACCCAGAACTTACAAATGTAGAGGGAATCTCATACATTGTAAGAAATCTGAAAAATATTAAAGCACCAGGATTAGACGATGTCAACAACATACTCCTCAAACATCTTCCACCAAAAGGCTCCCTGTTCCGATCCCAAAACCTGGAAAACAAGCAAACGAAGTGAGCAATTTTAGGCCAATAAGCTTACTCCCTGAGCAAAATATTGAAGAGAGTATTGCTGAATATAATAAACGAGCATCTGAAGGATAAAAACATCATTCCGAATCAACAATTTGACTATCGCACAGAACGATCAACATCTCACCAACTCATCAAAGTAATCAAAACAGCAAAGGAAAAAGTAATCAGCAAGAAATCAACAGGCATGATCTTCCTAGATGTGGAGAAAGCATTTGACGGAGTCTGGCATAACCGACTCTTGTTTAAAATGATCAAATTAGGGTTTCCACTACCAATTATAAAAACTGTAAGAACTTTCTTACAGTTTCTCAGTTTTTATTAAAGGTCAGTTCACAGAAATCAATGAAGTCAAATTCGGAGTACCACAAGGAGCAGTGCTTTCACCAACTCTCTACAAAATCTACACATAAGATATTGTAAGAGAAACAACCGACAATTCTGCAGATGATACAGAAAACTCAGCCGATATTGTAACACATCTACAACAAAACTTTATCCCCTAATCAGTAGGAACTCACCCATCTTCAAATACGGCTGTCCAGCATTTGAAAGGATGGCAAAAACTCATCTTTAAAAACTACAAGTACTACAAAACAAACTCTTGGAATTGTTTTCAACGAAACAAGATATGAAAGGATATCGGATCTACATACTGAAGCGAAAATACTCTCTATTGAGGACTACGTAAGAAAGTTGCAAGCGAATTTCAACTCTTGTCTTGCATCGCGAAACACCGAATAAAGCATAACATAAAATAAAGCAAAACAATTTTAAAATAAAATCAAAAACTAAGTGACTAAACACGATACGCCTGAATCCTTAAAAATTCAATACAAATATAATGTATCCAAACTTTGTTATGTACAATTAATGAATAAATTGATGGAAAGTTTTGAAACCTCTGCAATTCACATTGTGGCTAGTCACAAAAACAAAAATGCAAAATAATTTTTTGCTATTTCACGTGTTATTCTTACTTGTCATCCTCCATTGTAATGTTTTCCGAAAAAATCATTTAATATTTTCTTCGTGTTTTTCCTCCTTTCAATAATATTTAATTTTTCATTACTCTCGTATAACAGCAATTCTGCACATCAATACTGGAGACAGTAAGTCATCAAATAAATACAGAATATGATGAGCTTACGGCCCACCGCTTACTAAGCATTTTTAAGATGGCCGAGGTGCAAGTTATATGGCCCGATCTAAATGGTGCTGGCTCAGCAAAAAATGTCAATTTATTACTCCTCATCATCGCCACATTCATTTGCTGCACGATGGAACTATCACATCAAATGTTGTCGTCGACACGAACGTGACGTTTAATATCGCTTGGATTTTCAGTTTTCATATCATTTAGATGAAGAAATAGAATTTTTTATGAATGTATGTGTGAGCTTGTGTGTGTGTGAAGGAAATTATTATTATGATTAGAGATATAGCATCATACGTGCATACATAAATATAATCATTATTGTATCCGCAGAATATACATATTACGTACTATATTGTAGAAATATTTAAAATTTGTTAATAATTTTATGCTATATAAAATTTATTGTTGTTTTACGTTTTTAGTTAAATCTGGAATGATTTGAGGTGATTTTGTAATTTTCAAATTTTGAAGAGATTTTTCAAAATTCTTGATTACAAATGACACTAAAAAACTTTAAATTTTGACAAGAAACTTTAAAAATCTTACCTGGCTTAAACTTAAATTCAGAAAACAAGGATTTGTAAAATTATCCCAAATGACATGGCGTTTCACTTTTTCTGGGTTAATATTCCTAAATTTTTAATGAAATATATTGACACTCAAATAAACGCAATAATTTCTAAAGAAGCCTGATTCAGTTTAAACCTGATTTAATTTGAAATAATTTAACATGCTTAATAACAGGTTTTTCAGATGCCAAGTGAGTAAATGAAATTTAATAAAACTCAATTGATTTTTTGACGAAGTTTATTGCGGTTAAAAAATAATAAATTGAGAATTTAATCCAATTTAAAGGTATGAATTGCTTGAAAATGATTTATTTTTAAAATATTAAACATGAATTTTCGATTATTTTAATTTTTATTCAAATTAATACTTAAAACTTCTCAAAAATTCATTTACATACCTAAATTCAGACAAAAAAAATACACACAAGTACTGACTATATCTACTCAATTTAGTAATAAAACGAAACATTTTTCTATGTAATGATTAGCATATTTATTAATTTAGTATACATTTCAATACTAATATCTCATAACAATATGTTACACAGAATTAGCATTGACAAGATTTTTTATACACAAGATTGTTTAAATTTTCTATTAAGCTTAAAATCGTGTTGAGTGAACTATAATTTTATTATCTTTGAGCTCTGTAGGAAGTGACAGATAATTTAAAATTTTCTAAAGAATTTTGGAGTAAAATTGGAATAATTGAAGCTTATCATTAACTATCATTATGTAGTATAATTTAATTGATTTTTTTTAACTTGAGTAAAGAATCTAATTTTTGTGGTAATATAATTTTTGTGGTATTGACATTTTTTTGAAAAATCTATTTTATAATGCTTTTTACTACCAGAAATGTTAATGTAGTTTTATGAAGCTGTTACTTTACTACAATTAAGTTTTTATAATTTAAAAATTTACCCTAAAAATTCAAGTTTTTATTCAAGTTTCAATTAAATATTTTCTTAAGGATTTATCACTGATTCTTTAAGGAAGTGGACTAAAATGAAAAAACAAACCATATATTCTCACATTAACTAGTATTAAACAGTTAAAGTTAATTAGTTTAACTAAAAAGACACTTTTAAAATATGTAAACATTGAATGTAATTTTTGTGATAAAAAATCTAATTTTTGTGGTATTTTTTCTAAGAGATTTTTTGGTTGATTTTTCCCTAAAATTGATGCTCCCCTATCTTACTTAAAATTTAAAAATTCGTTAAATATTTTTTAGTTAATTTATCATTTTCCACGTACTTTCCAGGCTTAAATTGAACTCAAATAAGTTGAATATAAGTCTGATAATAAATTTAGGTAATTTCTTTGAAGAATCAAGCTAGAAATTCTCAATTTATTATTACCACAAAAAATTGATTTTTTTACCACAAAAATTACATTTCATCCCACAAAAATTAAATTCACTAATAAGATCAGTTTTTCACGAAAACTGTCATTTTAGGATAAACTTTGCTTTTTAAGCTAATGATAAACTTTCTTATTTCCTGAATATTTTGCCGAAGAAATTATACTAAAAGAATTAATGTGTGAAAAGTCATAATCTTTAAAAATTTTGAAGAATGAAATTACAACAAAAATTAGATTCTTTACTTTATTTTTCTGAAAAGTTTTGATTTCCAATCGAAATTCCAATGTCGAATCAAAATTTTGGAATCATTTATTTTACGTGAGAAACTGATATTTATTCCGATTGAGAGAAATACCAACTAGTTCAATTTATAATTCTCACAAATGAAATCAATCCTTTTTTTTCCTAAATTGAGTGATTTTTAATCTGCATTCTATGTTTAAAACAAAATAGAAAACTAAAATTTAAACTTTTGACGTATTAATATAAACGTAAATAAAAAAACACACATTTTGTCAACATTAATAAATCAAAAACAGCAACAATAACACATACACACAAGTCAGAAAATTAAAGATAAAATTTACACTCTTAAATATTTTTTAAAAATATTGAATAAGTTGTTTAAATTAGTAGAAAATGAAAATTTAATGACGCAACAAAACATATCGTTTTTTATGAATAAAAAAAGCATAAATGTCTAAAAATCTTGTAGGATTTTAATTTCCTCTTTGTTTTTTTCAAATATTTTAGTAAAAAAAAACCATTTTGTCGGTGACATACAGGTGGACAGAAATTCATTTTTGCGTAGTTGTATGTTTCTTGGAAATAAATATAATATTAGTCCTAGGGTTTTCAATACCGAACCGATCTCAATACCGGTATACCGGTATTCGAAATTCAGACAAAACTGCTGTCTCAGGTCACGAAGTTAATGCAATTTCGCGATTTTGAAATTTTTCCGTTAACTAAAATTTTGATAAATCTTCAAACTATCAATTTAAGTATATAAAAAACCTCAAAAATTGTTGCTTTTTTAGAAAAAAAAAATAAAGTTTTTAATATGAAGGGACAATTTTTCATTATTGGATCTATTATTATATGTTCAAAGGATTAATAATTGCAAAACAGTTAACTAACCCTAGGAGTCAAAAATACATTATAATTAATGTGAAAGTACAGTCGAGTGGCAAATTAATGTCCATGTACTAGTTTTAACGTATTTTTGTCCACTCAGAAAAGTAATTGTGCATATTGGTTTTTAATAATGAAAACAATTTTCCAAATAATGGTTCAATATATAATTCAGTTGTTAAATTTAACACGTAATTCCACAATAAACGAGTGTTTTTTAGGGCGAAGTTTTAGGAACCCCCAATTTTCAACGTTTCATTTAATAGAAAAACTTAAAAATTACCGGAAATTTCCTAAAACTTTAAAATTTTCCTTACATTTTTCCAAACCGAGAATACCGGTATTCAAAAATCTTTAATACCGGTATTTCGGTTTTCGAAAACTATCGGTATACCAGTATTTCGATACCGGTATTGAAAACCCTAATTAGTCCCATATTTTGGAAAGGAACCTAATTGCCGAACAATTCGCTGCCTACCAGATAAAGTGTCATCAAAACTTTTTCAAAATATTTGGTTCCTAAAGCTGCAGCCTTGTCCAAAATTTTTTTTTTGAATTTTCACACGTATGATTGTACCAGTTAGCGCATGCACAATGCTGGTAACTATCTTGGTTTTCTCAAAAACATGAATATGACCCAAAACCAATTCAATAAATTACCAATTATTATTATAAAGTCAATTTTTAATATTTTGACATTTTTAAATTTCCTAAAATATTTTTTTTTCAAAATTGAAAAAACAAAGTTGTAAAAAATATTAACAGTTTAAAAGAATTAGTATAAAAAATTCCATTATTAAATAACGTTTTGGTTATAAAATACTAATATAGCTTTAAATGATTAAAAAAACGTTTTCAATTAAATCAATTATTTTTTGAGAATTGGACAACAATTCAGAAATGATTTAAAATTTTTTTAATTAAAAGATTTTTAAGCAAATGACAAACAAAGTCTTCTGTAAAGATACATATCAGTCATATTTTAACGATAATCTCTTAACTGTATAAAGTTTTACTGTATTTAGTACTTATTCAAAATTCATCTCTTTTTAATTTAAACCTTCAAAGTATAGTTGTCCAAATTAATTTTCAAAAATTTCACGACTTTATTATGAAAATCTTTTGAAATTTGTTTTAATTAAACTTCACAAAAACCACAACTTTATTAAAAATACCTTGAAATTCTTTTTATAATTTGCAAGCAAATTCCATGTGTACGAGCTAAAAAATATGAAAAAAAATGAAATCGCAATTTCATATCCAGATATAAATTATTTATGTCATGGAATATTTTAAAAAGAATACAAATGGTAGATAAAAAAAATTAACTACATAAAAATATACTCCACAATATTAAAACCATGCGGAATATTTATGTCAACAATGAACTAAAACCATTCAATTTTGCACACAAATAAAAACAAATTTTGAGGTTTTGTCTCTCAAAAAATCAAGTATCAAATAAAAACGACAAAAAGGTTTGTTGTAGTTCATTTTCTTCTTCAAAGAGAAAAACGACAGAGCTATCACATTAGCTACATATGTTACCACTGTGATTTACGCTTTGAATGAAAGTTAATGTGGAACTAAATGAAAGTAAAGGAAAAAATGTTTTTTTTTCCTTTTTATTTATTTATTTGAACCACAAAATTCAGAAATTTTATTTCGATATTCTGATTTCATCCTCAAAACTTAGATAATATCGTTAACATCTTCAGGACGAAATCGAAATTACTTTTACTTGAACAAAAAGAAAGCACATATTTAAATTTAAATTGGCAAACATTTCAAAATTTGCTGAGAATCAAATATTATTTTATTTTGAAAATTAACGGTTCAAAAAAATTTAAAATTTCAAGGGTCTAAAACACGTGATTTTTTTTTTGTATGAAAAAATGAAAAATCATTAAATAAAGCATTTAAAGATAATTTTAGGCTACCAAGCGATAAGGCAGAAGCTCGATGATAATGGGATAATGCTTCAAACCAGAGCTCTCTACGATGTCTGGTTGCTGAGATCTCGCGCCTCACTCAGCCAGCCAGCAGATCAAAGTAAATTTATAAGCGTTATTATTATTGTTATTATTATTATTATTTTTTTTTTATTCAAAAAAAGCTTCCTTTTGAATGAAAATTAAAACTTGAAAAATGAAAACAAAAAAGAAAAAAAGATTTTTACAATCATGAAAAAATGTCTTCCTGAAAATAAATAAAATTATCATTAAAAATATTAAAAAATATAAGGTGAGAAGTATAAATATATTAAAGTAAATATATAAATATAGTTGAGTACAAGATACAAATAAAGTAGAGAAATAATGTAAATCATCGTATATAAATCAAATTATGTGGTTATCATTACCGGACGAATATTTATCAATTTATTGAACATGAAATTTATATTAAAGTAGATTCAGTGTGAGTGAATGTTTAATTACTCGTATAGTCGCAATTATGTGCTGTTAATGAAAAGTTTTGAGAATTTTTGCTACACTTTTATTAAATTTTTTCCTTATTTCAAGAAAATTAAATTTAAATTTATTGTTTGAAATTCGAACAAAAAATATTTTTTTTTTCATTGCTCAATTTTAATTTATTTGTTTTTAGTCCTAAAAATTAAAAAAAAAAAAAAACAACAGCTTTTAAATTTTATAATTTTTAAATTCAAAACCGATTTAAAAAACACACTTTTTAAGGTGGAAAATTCTGAAGAAAAACTTCCATAAACAAAAACTTAAAAAAATGCGTTAAACAGGAAAACAAAAGTATTTAAGCATAAGCTTTAAATACTGACACTACAAAATCAATCGTCGCATGTGTGTATGTGTGTGTAAGGCTCTACTACGCAATCTGAGTGAAATGAAAATTTAATAAAAGTGTGTTAAAAAATAGTAAATAGTTGTTAAATATTAAACAGCTGCAAAAATTCTACCATTCAAGCTTAAAAATTCAATTTGAAAGTAGAAAAATCTGTCTTGAAATTGTGAATATTGTGCTTAAATGCAACAATTGTGTAAGAAATTAAACAATGAAATTTTCTGTTTTTAATGAGAAAATAAATCAAAATTTAATTTATGTTAAATTCAGAAAAAAATGTATCTGAATTTATGTTGTATTTATATTTGAAGAAAATGTAAAAAAAAATTATTGGTACTTTATTTTAAAAAATAAATTTTTGAAAAACAAAATTGAAACAATAATTAGAAGAAAATTAAGAATAACGTGTTCATTTGTTAAATGGAAAAAATAAATTATTGAAACAATTGAGAATTCTTGTTTATGTTTCTAGAATTTTAAAAATTAATTTTTTTATTTGAAAACATAAGAGTTAATAATTTTTACCCTTCACCACTAATTTTTATAAACTTAAAATTTCAAAATTTTTCTTTCGCATTATTTTATAAGAAAAAAAATAATTTAAAAATTATGTTTTAGTGCATTTTTGTGACTTGTTTCAAAAAGGTATCTTAATAATACACAATGTTCGTTTGGTCGTTCGTTCGGGCTATCTTATATTATGTATCGGAGAAGTGACTTATTAATCAAATACTAATCGCTGAGACAAAAATATGATTAAGTTTCTCGAAAAGATTCTATTATTTATTTGAAATTAAATATTTTCCTATTTACCAACTATTTACTTAAATTAAAAAAAATGTTAAATTCATTTGAATTTGTCTTTTTAAATCTAATTTTAATTTAAATTTTTTTTTTAATTTAAAATTTCTGAGTTGTTAAGTTTTTAAAGATTTTTTTTTATTTTAAAATATCAATATTTAATTTAGTCTTAACTGAATATATAATTACAAAAACTTAAAATTCAAACTTATATTAAAAAATAAATTTCAACTGCACTTAAATGTGTAATTCTGTCCAATACATCACAAGAAAAACATAAAACTTAATTTTGCTATAATTAAAAATTTTAAATTCAAATGACTCAATTAAAGCAATTTTCTTAGATGAATAAATTTACTCAAATGACTGCGCAAAATTAACACGAAAAAATTTATATTGTATTAAAATAATAGAAGTTAAATTTAATGGGAATTATTTGTATAAACTTATTGTCACAGATCAGAAAAAATGAGAATTTCCGCAAAAATAATATGAATTTTCTATTCTCAAGAAAGTCCTTATAGAAATTCGCAAAAAATAATGCATTTAAGTAGATTTGAATTACCGTAATAGCATTTAAAAGTATACCAACAACAAAATTTAATAGCATAAACATATATAAAGCATGTAAAAATGAGATGAAAATTTTAATTCGTTTTTTTTTTGGTCAAAAAAGATTTTTTGGGATTTTATTCTGTTTGCTGAAAAATTAAAAACTAAACAAACTTGAAAAAAGAATTATAAATTAAAAAATTGTTCAATAAAAATGAATTTGAAATATAAAAAGTGGTTTTTACAGATCTTTGTTTAACGTTTTTTACAGGATTTCAGATTTTTCAAAGTATTATAACACAATCATAAAAAATCAAACAATCTACAAGAAAAAAGGTCATCAAATCAGCATCGACATCACTCAACTCTCGCATCATCTAACTGACATAGAATGGCAATTTAAAAAATAAAGTGAAGAAGCACCTTTTGCGAAATAAAATTTTATTGTTTTCTGATAACACGGCTGATTGTTCATGTTCACCGTTTCTCTTATCTAAAGTACGTGATAGCCAATCTTCGTTTATCGTGAGGACTAAGCATATACTTTGTGTTTTACTCTTTTCGCTTTGTAGACAATAAATGATGAGGTATAAGAATAACTTTTTGGAAAGATAGAATTTCACGATTTGCATTAGCACAGCATAAAGCGAATTTTGAGTAGATTTGGATTTTCTTATCTTGTATTATTTCTTAAATCTTAAATAATTTTCAATTTTCACTAAAATTTGATTTTAATCAACGTTTTCCACATAAAAATTCTATCATTTAAAGAACCCCATTACTGTCTAGCACTAAAACTGAAAAGCTCCTACTTTAGTTTTTAAAAAAACTGGTTAAACTCCCCGTAAGCATCAACCGTAAACCCACAATAGAAGGCGACGATGTAGGAGAGAATTATCGGATCGTGTCAGACCCCTGAAGGCAAATTTTAGTACATTATGATAGAAATACATCATGAGAATCATTTTTACCTTCAAATAACTTTTCTTTTCTCATCGGTAACCGTTAAAAAAGACTTTCGTCTTCTGGTTGTGAAAGAAAATGAGAAAAAATTTGAGCAGAGAATAATTTTGAAAAAATTAGAACGCTTGATGTATTTTTTAGTCTGGATAATTAATTTTTACGACCTAATCTTAATTTTGCTTAAAATCGCCTTGTTCTTTGAGACCTAACCTCAATTTTCAAGATCTTAACTCCATTTGTTTTAAATGAAAGAGTGAACGCTGACGATAAAACTTTTTAACAAGACATCGTAGACAACTCTGTTTTTTTTTTAATAGCTCAGTTTTAAAGTTTCAAATCAACACACAAATACTATAATTAACAATTTTTCATTTTGATAAAGAACACATTTTTTCATTATTTTTCGTTGTTTTTCCTATCAAATCTGCCTATCTATGGATCCTACTGGACTGACAATTACTATTACTTACGAGTATTTTGTAATTTTTTTTACAGGACTTAGCCCTTTAAAATGCATCTTCATTCACAACAAACCAACTATTATTCTCAACTTTTATTAATTATGAATAAAAAAAATATAAAAATATGCAAGTAAGGTTATGTGGCTTTAATGTACTTTGTTGGATGAACTCTGCTGGCGGTTGTTCATAATGACTTAAATGAAGATGAGTAGCAAATAATAAAAAATAAAGAAAAATCGATGAAGTGGAAATTGAAAGAGTTTTAAGTAAGTAAGTAAGTAAGTAAAATTCTTTATTTACCATAAAGGTATTTTGATTTACAAATGAAATTATACAATTGAATTTTGGTATACAGTATGTCGGACAAAATATCTAAAAATATTGATTATGTAGGATCAAGTTAACAATTTTCAAGTCAAGGTTTCGAATAAATAGGCTCTCGTTTGTCCGGCTATTTAGCAATTTGATACTTTTCAGGCTTATCGTATAAAAATGTATGAAATTTCATTATGGTAGAATTTGTAGGCTGAAAGGTTAGAAGGATTCAAACACCTATTGAATGTCTATATGTTATTAATGTTAAAGTTTATAAAACCGTTCACTTTTAATGGCCAACGTTGCCCAAAATTTCATGAATGTTTTTATGAATACTTGAAATTGTCGGACCGAGGGGCAAGTTACTTTAAAACATCGAAATATCTAAATGATTCAAAAAATGATCGTTAAAAAAATGAATTTGGAAACTGCTGGATTCAAATATATAATTGACGAAAATTGGCTAATTTAGCCACTCCGCCACCACTTGATGCCAATGCTGTACCTATGATGTGACCAGTAATATGTGCTGTTGTTGAAGCAAAAATGGTGTGCTGTCTCAGCAGTTAAGTGTTTCACCTCTTTTATGCGAATTTATAATTAAAAATTAAAAATTCAACTGATTTTTTGCATTATTAATGAACAATCTCGTTCACTTTTAAGATCTTTTTTGTCCTAACTTTATTTCAGTAATTGATTCATTTTTGAATTTGCACGACCTCAAAAATTTTTTTTTTTTTTTTTTTGATCCAGTATAATTTAATAAATTACAAAGTAATGTTGGTTGAAAGCAGTAGATGTTGCATAAATTGACTTTGTAATGATGGACAGTAATGTCGAAGTCTGTCTTCCTTAGAATGTTCTTGCTCAAAATCACATAGAATTCCCACAAGTAGGATTCCAATTCATTTTCAAAACTGATCAAATGATCCTACAGATATTATCCAATTCATATGTGATTATGAAAAATGCAATGATTAAGCTATGTTGTTGAAGATCCTTTGATTCTGGAATGAACTATGCACAGGCAGTTGATTCTTCAAACAAGATCCATATAAAACTTCCTCTAGATCATTAAGAAATTTATCCATAACTTAACGTGGATTTCCTCAATAATTCAAATACAATAACGATCGTTGGAAGTGTGAAATAATTTCAATACAATTATGGATGGAAATTTTGTCAAAACTAGAATTTATGGAAATTGATTCCTCGAATTAACATTGACATGGAAATTAATGTCAAAAAATTAAAAAATGGTGGAAGTTGTTCCTCCAGTTGAAATTTGGAAATTAATTTATCGAAAATGAAAAATTGTTAATTCCTTTTGTTAAGTATCTATGCTTATAATTTGTTGTCAAACTTCTTAATTGCCATTTGCCTCGACAATGAAAAAAGAAACTTCATGTAATAAAAAAACCTGAGCTCTCTACAATTCTTTGCTGAGATAAGCACTTTCCCATGCTTTGAACGAATAAAGGCATGTATTAAGCTATTTTTTTGTATTTAACAAATGAAATAAAAACATAATACAATGTTTTGATTGCATGAAATTTATTTCAAAAAGGTAGCTTAATATCAGGTTCGGATCGTTCGTTACATATAAAAACTTTTTATCAGACATTATATGAGCTTAGAATCAAAGATTAGTGGAATAAATTTATTGGCGCCCCGGAATTTAAAACTTTTCGACGCAAAAATAGTATAATTAACAATTTTTCATTTTCTTTCAACTGTTGTCATAAAGGCATTACGTTATTTTCATTGTTTTCGCCATTTCTTCAATGTTTTCTGTTTTAACAGTGATTACTGAACAATGTTTGAATTTTTTTACCGTTATGAGGTTTGAATACATATGAAAATCCGTTTGATGAAGCTTCTTAAATTTGTGGAAGTTTTATAAATGATTTAAGCAACTGGAATATCGATCTTGTGTTTGAACTACTTATGGAAAGTAAAGATACTGGATCTTCACTGGATTTGATTGTGTTTGAGGTCAGTGACCTGGATCTTGGTTTTTAGGTCGTTAGATAGAATCTTACTAGATCCATAGGTCTGGAAGTGATCTGGATCTTACTGGATCTCGTTTTGTAATCTAGAATACTTATTAATCAATTACTTCGCTGGGACAAAAATGCGCTTAAGTTCTTTCAATATCATCAACCTTTTGTAATTTTTTTTTTTTAAATTAAACATTGATCATAATTAACATTTCAAATTGCCCATCTGTTTGTGTAATTATCTGAATAAAGAACTCGCAAAACTATTTTAAGTAGTAAATATACTTAAAATTGAAATGGTTCACTCAAAACGATTCAAGTTTCATGACGTCTTGTCGTCAGAATCACCAGATTTCGAAGATTTTAATCCATACTTGAACGTTCAGACTAAATAGAGGGGAAAATTAATTTTGAGATCTTTTGAGGAGATAAAAATCAATTAAGGAGAACGAAGTTTTACCTTTTTAAGGGGAATTATTTTCTAGCATAGAGATTGAGTAGACTGATCGTTGAATGAATAGACCATTGAATAGTCAACATGAAAAAGATTCGAAACAATGATCAAGAAAAAAATTGTAAGCATACTCGGGATAATTTTGGATTAAAAAATGAGACATTTCTTTGTCTGGCGAAAAGTTTATCTCAACTGATGTTTAGTCTTAAATTTTTTTAGTAAGAATCAGTTAAATTAAGTTAGTAAAACTTTAATACTGAGTTGTAGCATAGAGAAAAACGGAATTGAACTCAAATTTTTTTTTAAACATGAATTATTTTTGAGTTTTTAAGAAATGGCTGGATTGTGTGATTGACAGTTACATTTTTATGTAATCCTTATTTTTTCGAGTTTTAAATGTTTATTTATTTAACTCCATTCTACATACCAAATTTGTATACGTGCTACAATTTTTCATTTCATGACTTAAACTTAAAGAACAGAGAATTTAGTTACTACGCCTGAATGTTCAGGTGTCTTCTCTAATGTGAACGTGAAACCTATTTGAAACGAGTGTGACCGTTATTTATTTGACCACATTGACATTATTTAGTGAATTTTTAATTTTACTCGCGACTGTTTCTAGTTTTTTCAAAGTGTGGCTTAATCTACAAAACTTTTATAGCGTTTAATTTCGAAAAAAAATATTTTTTTCGATAAAATTCAATTTTTTTATGACCGATGAACTTTTCTTTGTAACTATAAATGTTTGAATTTTATCGGACAAAATTTAAAAAATGTTCGATGAATAGTTCGAAATTTATTCAAATGTCGAAGAATTAATTTGTAGACGGCAAACACCCTGGTTTTTATCAATTATCTATTGCATTAAATGTTATTTTATAGATTCTTTTATTAATGATTAATTAGTTAACTTTAATTTATTGAAGTGGGCTATTTTTTTAAACACATTGATATGTAGGATCAAGTTAACAATTTTCAAGTCAAGGTTTCGAATAAATTTAGGCTCTCGTTTCGGCGGCTATTTAGCATATTACGTGATACTTTTCAGGCTCGTTCTATCCATATTCCAATCATTAGGCAATCTTGTAGCTCTTGGCCCTTTGTCTCTCGCTACACTTCAAGTTTATGACCCGTTCCTTAATCCAACGTTGCCCAGAATTTCAAATTAGGCTTGATCTCGTACATTAAGCAGTCGAAGTATCTAAACTTCCGAAAAAGAACAAATTTGGAAATGGCTGGATTCGAACCGACGACCTTCGAGTTACCATACCAAATTTGAGCCAAGCGCCTTACCTATTTGACCAGAAAGGCACTTAACTGCTTTAAGCGTTAAGCTTTATTTTATGCGAATTTATAATAAAAATTAAAAAAGTCCTCGTGTTATTGATCGAGGGACTTAAGCGCATTTTTGTCCCAACAATCAGTAATTGATTAATTAGTCATTTCCAGACCTCAAAAACAAGATCCAGTATGATTCTGGTCACTCCCTAGACCCAGGTAGGATCCAGTAGGATCCAGTTTACTTTCTGATCCAGTAAGATCGAGGTCACTTCCAGAACTAAAACACAAGATCCAGTAGGATCCAGTTCACTTTCAGACCTAAAAACCAAGATCCAGTAAGATCCAGGTCACTTCTAGACCTAAAAAGCAAGATTCTGTAAGATCCAGGTCACTTCCAGACCTAAAAACCAAGATCAAGTAAGATCCAGGTCACTTCCAGATCTTAAAAACAAGATCCATATAAAACTTCCACTAATTTAAGAATTTCATCATTTAACGGATTTTCATAATTCAAACCACATAACGGTTATGATAAATTCAAACTTTGTTTTGTAAACACCGAATTAAAAACATCGAAGAACATTGAAAAACACTGTAAAACAATGAAAAAACGTGTTATTGTTTTTGTTGTTGTTGTTTATCGAAATGAAAAATTGTTAATTATAGTATTTATGCTATGATTTGAAACTTTTAAATGCATTTGCCCGCAATAAAACAATAACACGGAGCTAATAAAACAAACCTGAGCTCTCTACAATGTCTAATTGCTGAGATAAGCACCTAGCCCGAACGAACGAATGAACGAACAAAGTGCATTATTAAGCTACCTTTTTGGAAACAAGTTTCAAAAATGCGCTAAAAACATAATAATTTTATGTTTTGATTGCATGAAATTTATTTCAAAAAGGTAGCTTAATAAGACTCAATGTTCGGTCGTTCGTTCGGCTGCCATTAAAAACTTTTTATCTAGACATCGTAGAGAGCTCGGAATGGTTCTAAAAGATCAGTTCCATAAATTTATTGGCGCCCCGGGCATTTAAAAGTTTCAAATCGACGCAAAAATAGTATAATTAACAATTTTTCATTTTCATATACAACAAAAAAAACCACACGTTTTTTCATTGTTTTACAGTGTTCTTCAATGTTTTCGATGTTTTAACAGTGATTACTGAACAATGTTTGAATTTTTTTGACCGTTATGAGGTTTGAATTATGAAAATCCGTTAAATGATGAAGTTCTTAAATTTGTGGAAGTTTTATATGGATCTTGTTTTTAAGATCTGGAAGTGACCTGGATCTTACTTGATCTTGTGTTTTAGGTTTGAAAGTGGGCTGGATCTTACTGGATTTTGTGTTTGAGGTCTTTAAGTGACCTGGATCTTGGTTTTTAGGTCTAAAAATGATCAGAATCTTACTAGATATTGGTTTTTAGGTCTGGAAGTGACCTGGATCTTACTGGATCTCGTTTTGTAGATCTAGAAGTGACTTATTAATCAATTACTGATCGCTGGGACAAAAATGCGCTTAAGTCCCTCGTTCAATATCTCGAGACCTTTTGTAATTTTTTTTTTTAAATTACGACATTGATCATAATTAACAACTCAAATTGATAATTAACATTGTCAAATTGTGTCATTATCGAATAAAGAACACCAAAACTATTTTAAGTAGTAAATATACTTAAGAATTGAAATGATTCATTCTCAAATTTCACTCAGAATTGAGTGACGTCGTCGTCAGAATCACCAGATTTCGAAGATTTTCCCCTAAAATTTCTTTTTTTCGACTAAATAAGGGGAAAATTATATTTTTGATCTTTTGAGGAGATAAAAATGCAACTAAGGAGAACGAAGTTGTAAGGGTTTTAAGGGGAATTATTTTATAGCATAGAGATTGAGTAGACTGAGTTGAATGAATAGTACCATTGAATAGTCAACATGAGAGATTCGACACAATGACAAAAAAAAAATTGTAAGATATCGGGATAATTTTGGAAAAAAAATGAGACATTTCTTTGTTTGGCGAAAAGTTTCATCTCAACTATGTTTAGTCTTAAAATTTGAAGAATCAGTTAAATTAAGTTAGAAACTTTAATACTGAGTTTAGCACTTAGAGAAAAACCGGATTTCTAAAATTATTGAACTTTTTTTATAAACATGAATTATTTTTGAGTTTTTAAGCAAAAAAAAACATAAAGTTATGGATATGTGTGATTGAGTGCAGTTACAATTTTTATGTAATCCGTTATGTTTCGATGTTTTAAATGTTTAATTTATTTAACTCCTTAATTATTCTACATAGTTACGGATTTTAAATAAATTTGTAACGTGCTACACTCGTTCATGACTTAAACTTAAATGAAAGAGAAATAGTTACTACGCCTGAATGTTCAGGTGTCTTCTCTAATGTGAACGAAACCTATTTGAAACGAGTGTGACCGTTACAAATGATATGTAAATACCACATTGTACATTATTTAGTAAATCATTAATTTTAACCAGTTTTTATCAAAGTGTGGCTTTCTCAAAAATAACTGTTAATTTTTTTCAAAAAAAATATTTTTTTCGATAAAATTCAAATTTTTTTTGACCGATACTTTTCTTTGTAACGTAAATTTTTATTTTAAAATAAGTTGAGTTCGAATAGTTCGAATTTCTTCGACATTCAAATGTCGAAGAATTCGAATTTGTGACGGCCACACCCTGGTTTTTATCAATTATCTATTGCATTAAATGTTAGATTTAGTATAGAAATTATTAGCTTTTATTAGCTATATTAATTAGTTAACTTTAATTTAGAAGTGGGCTATTTAAATAAAAACCTGTCGTTCCGTCAACGACATTTTCGGGGGGCGCAGGAAAGTAGATCGATGTACCATTAGCCAATTGGTTTAGTTGATGTCAATTGATTGTTTGACTTGATCATAACTTGAATTGTTAAATGCGTTTTTTTTAAACGACTTCCAATTAGCTTGTGTAATTTATGCAAATGACACAATGTTCAATAACTTCATATGCTATGAGTGCTTCTTGCAAGCAACTCATCAACTTCCTTTAATTAAATGCGTCTTAATATTGACGACTTTGTTCGACAGTTCAACTTATAATGGTGCCTCTTGTCAAGCGGTAAAAGTCGTTTCTTGTTTAACGACATTAAATGTGTCACAACTTGTTCCATGTACCTCATGAATCGATTGCTGTGAGCCTTATGGTCCAGTAGTGCCTTTATATAAATAAACGATACAATAATAAATTAATTAGATGTTGCTTGCTTGTCAAGACAACTTGATGAATACAGTTGCGTCTTGCTTGTCAAGACGACTTGATGCTACAAAGTTGCATCTTGCTTGTTAAGATGACTTGATGCTCCAAAGTAATGCGCCAATGCATTGACGACTTGTTGATTCCGTCCATTGATTATACGACATGATGTTGCGTCCTTTAATAAGACGACTTGCTGTTGTGCCGATTGATAAGACGACTTGATGATGCGTCCATTCATGAAACGACTTGACTATTCGTCCATTGATAAGACGACTGAGTCGATCGACTGAGACGATTGAGTCTATGGCTACGACGATTTTAATGGCTTTGCTACTTGACTAACAAAGACTTCTGATGTTGATAAACTCACTGGATGTTGAAGCATCATACTTCCAGTTAGTTGCTCTGATGTTGTAACTCGACTTGCACGAGGTTACAATGATAGAGAGAACTTTGCTTACTCTCACTCAATTACAATGACGCTAGAATTAAATAAAAATAACAGAAAATTATGAATATTCCTGTTACCGCTGAATTCCCACTGCGTCTGCTCCATAATAATGTAATCAGCTTATTTGATTACGTTGATGCACTGAAATGAATGTGCTGGCACTTGATTGCTCCTTAAATATTGTTAAAAGTCCACCTGCTGGTCAGCTGGATCTTTTTAACCTTCACTGGATCTTCGATGAATGAGCTGGATCTCCTCATTTGAAGTCTAATTTCCACTTATTGGTCTGGAACCGCTTTTAATCACTTTGATTGTTACTTTTAATCACTTTAACACTACTTTAATGTTATTTATTCACTTTGTATTGTCCTTTTACACTAAAATGTCCATGTGTTTTAAGATTTTTATAATTTTACATTGTTCTGTCCTTTTTGTTAATTTATTTCACTGTATGCATGTCTTATACAATGTTCTTTACTGTTTTTGTCCACTTATTTGCACTATTTTACACTATTTTTTGACTTTTACATTATTTTAACTTTAACCTTTTATTTTCGCGGTTACACTGCTAGAAATTCCTTTAAAAATTCTAGTTTCCAAATTTCTTTAAAAGATTCTAGGTTCAAATTTCTTTAAAAGATGTGATTGAGTGCAGTTACAATTTTTATGAAATCCGTTATGTTTCGATGTTTTAAATGTTTAATTTATTTAACTCCTTAATTATTCTACATAGTTAGGGGATTTTAAAGAAATTTGTAACCTAAATTTGCAAATTTTCCCATAACCACCGAAAATGAAAATCACGGGTTTCCAGAAACACCACTTGTAAATGTATGTGGTGGTTCTGGAATGTAGTGAATTTCATAAACACCACATTTATTTCCAAGTGGTGGATAAAATCACACGTGTGATCTCATATATTTGTACGTGGTGTTTCTGAAATCACGTGTGTTTCAAATCAACCACAAAATTTTGTCTGTGGGTGATTTGGGAATTAATGTAATTTTTCATGAAGTACAAAATTACAAATTTCAATACAAAATTTCATTGAAATTTTAAAGTTTTTCTTCAAAAAAATTTTTATTTTTGTTACAAGCCTAGATTTTGAGTAAAAAATAAGAAATTAAATTTTTGATTTAATAGAGTGATTCTTTGTGTGATAAGCCTTTTTACTGGTTGTTTTTAAACACTTTTATAATATTGAGCTATAAGTCGAAAGTATTAAAGCATATGGATTGACATCTAATCGGGAAGCTTTCAAGTAAAAAAGTATGGCTGGATAAGTCATACGCTTCGAAAGCAAAACACTAAAGAAGCTGTTTTAAGTGGGATGGTCCTTATTCTTTGTATAAACCATTTTCCCCAGCAAGAAAAAGTCAAAAAAATTAGATTTTGAGCTCTAACTTCAACAGGAACTAACAAATTTTTTTGTAACTTTGTCTGATTTATGTGCAATCATTACTTAGTAAGACAAGCCAAAAAGATTTTTTGAAAAAGGTTTATTTGCAAAATTAAAGCAATTTTTTCATATTTTTAATTCTCAACACCATAAATCTTAATAATAATTTATGAAACTTGGTCAATAAACTATTTGATAATTTGTGCTTTTATTTTAAATGAAAAATATATTTTGGAAGTACCTGAAAAGTTATAGCAAAATGGCATTTTTAAATGCTCAAATCTAGGTTCAGGAACCTTCACAAAATTGTTAAAAGTTGTTTACTTGTTTTCACAAATTAGCACAAAAAACCCATATATAGTGTTTCACTAATCTCTTTAGGTCACCGTTCTACTTGATGGACACAGTAAGTAAATAAGTAAGTAAGTACGTAAGTATGAATGCAAGTAAGTAAATAAGACTTCTTAATGATATTTAGTTATCAGAAATTATATATTATTAAGATTTCCTGTTGATTTACCATGACCTACATCAAAATCAATCAATAAATATTGATGTACGAATACTGTCAATCAGTTTCTTTAATCGACTAAATTCAATTAAAAAGTATTAAAAGTGGATTTTCGTTAAGTGCTTGATAAAATATCTAGCTAATATGATAAGATATTGTCTACAAGTCCCCCAATGCGTGATCTTAGACGTCAGTTTTAAAGATTTAATAATGAAAGAATAGGATTTCTGAAATACCGCACTTTTGAAATTCAATTGGTTTTTAAATTTTTTATTCAGTTTTTCTATGTAATACAAAATTTAAACTTATTTTCGAAAAGTTACAAAGTTCTAAAACCGCGTTTTATTTTCTTCCAAAACTTCCAGCAACCTTGCAAAATAATGAATTGTTAAATTAAAGAGTAAATTTTTAAGAACAATTTGATTAAATCCATTTTGATAAAGTCAAATTTGAGATAAGATTGCGAAAATTTATTTGAGAATTGTATGAATTGTGAGATCACTCGATTATAACTAAATACTTACTTATTTTCTTTGGTAAAAGCGCTCGAGATGCACGTTACTCACACAGTAATTTCACGAGCTCTATGGTCTACCTCGAGATCTCACTCCATCCAGAAAGTAACCAGTTGTTAATTTGAGGCATCATCTGGTCTTCTATTGACATGATCTGCCCGTTTTGAACCCATAAATCGTTCTCAAATCACGTCTTTTGAAGACACCAAGCACCTTTTCATCTGCAGTCGTTGTGTTCCAGGTCTCCAATAATATAATAAAATTACTCTGGTTGATTAGAGGATCAAAGTCTTATGAATATTCTTTTTGGTACCTTTCGAAAAACTTTTTGATGTTAAATGCCTATGTTAATAAGAGTGTTTTAAGCATTATTATATTAATGATATGTAATTTAATATTTCCTGGAAATTTCAGGCTGGGGTTTAATTTAACTATTTTTGTGTGTATATTAAGGAGCAAATTTTGCAATATTGTTAGTAACTGCCTACAAATTATCTCAATTCTTATCAAAAGAATTCTTTATCAGAGAGCATTATTTTTTTTCCCAAAAAATTGATTTTTAAACCAATAAATACCACCTGGAAAAAGCAGTAATTCTCCAAATTTCATTCAAAAGATGAAGACGATCATCATTCTCTTGCTTATCGCTTACGTCTACGCACAAACTCCCTGCGACAATATCCGAACACGCTCGATGTGGGGTTCAAGATCCACTTCATTAACATGGATGCCAACTCAACCACCGTCGGGGTTCGCTGTTCATCACACGTTTATGTCTCGATGTGCAACACAGGCTGGTAAGTATGATTCTCAAGAAATAGCCAGTTTTGAAAATTTTCTATATCTAGCATGCGATGTTGAAATGAGAAACATCCAAAACTTCCACATCAATACGAATGGATGGGCTGATATCGGATATAACTTCTGTATTGGAGATCCAGGTCAAATCTATGAAGGTCGCGGTTATGGACGTCAAGGTGCTCACGCTCCAGGTTTCAATGCACGTGCCCTCGGACACTGCTTCTTCGGAGATCACACTTCAACCCTCCCAACAGCTGCAGCTTTAAGTAATACACAAGCTTTCATCAATTGTGCACGTGATCGTGGTTTCCTGACATCCGGACATTGGGTATCAACACATCGTGGTGACAGACAAAGTAATACAGCATGTCCTGGTCAAGCACTTCAAAATCAAGTCGCAACATGGCCACGATTCATTGCTCAACCTTAAGCGGTTGTGTATATTGTGATTTGCTTTAATGTCATACAAAAGAATAAAACATACTTAAAATAGAATTAAAAGATTGCGATAAGATACGATGACGTCAATTATGTTCAACATTTAAATTAACGTCTGTACATTCTAAGAAGCGGTGAAATGGCATCAGTAGCCTAAATGGTAGAGCATTGGCCTTACGTGCCAAAGGTTCTGGGTTCAATCCCAGGCCATGCTAATTTTCGAAGCTCTTTTTCCATTTCACCGTTGGGTGGAGTTGTGAGGTCTTTGGCACATAATGTGTTTCCACTGCTAGGTATACAAGGATATACTAGTATTTGGATGACTTTCATTACGAAATCTTGCGCACACGTATTGTAACTAGGTCTTATGACGTACTCGTGTCTTTGCAATGTGCAGTGCTTGCAAGTGGTTCGGATCCCACTATAAACTGTAGGTCTAAAGGGTGTGGTGCAACAGATTTAAAATCGCAGTGCCTCTATTATTTATTTCTAAGATTTGAAAAAAATTAAAATTATATTTATTAACTAGTTAATAAATATTTTTTTACGATATTATCAGACTTTATTTTATTGCTCACAATTACATAAATCATTCAAAGTTTATTATTTAAGGTTGGGCAATGAATCGAGGCCATGTAGCAACTTGATTCTGAAGTGCCTGACCAGGGCATGCTGTATTACTTTGTCTGTCACCACGATGTGTTGATACCCAATGTCCGGATGTCAAGAAACCACGATCACGTGCACAATTGATGAATGCTTGTGTATTACTTAAAGCAGCAGCTGTTGGGTTCACTGAGCTGTGATCTCCGAAGAAGCAGTGTCCGAGGGCACGTGCATTGAAACCAGGAGCATGAGCACCTTGACGTCCATAGCCGCGACCTTCATAGATTTGACCTGGATCTCCAACACAGAAATTATATCCAACATCAGCCCATCCATTAGTGTTAATGTGGAAGTTTTGAATATTTCTCATTTGTGTATCGCATGCAGCTTGTGTTGTACATCTAGCACCAGCTGTATGATGGACAGCAAATCCCGATGGTGGTTGTGTAGCCATCCATGTCAAGCTAGTTGATCTTGAACCCCATTGTGAGCGTGTACGAACATTATCACAGGGTGTTTGTGCGTAAGCACAAGCTACTAATGCTAATATGATAAAAGTTTTCATTTCCTAACTTATTCAGCCAACTGTTAAATTGCATTGAGCAATTTGCGATTTTTATACGATTTTTAAAGTAGTGCTGGTTGCAAAAATATATTAAATTATCTGATAAGAGAAAATTTTGTTCGCTGAAATAAATTTCTCAGGTTTTAATCCATTTATCTTCATTTGAGGCATGATAATGACAAGTCTATTATTTTAAATCTTTTGACAACGGACTGCAGTTATGGTGGATAGATAAAATTTTGTAGATTATTAAATTGGCGTTGATCAAATATATTACGTTTTTTAAAGAGTGCTTGTTAGTATTGAAGAGCTATCATGATTTAACTTGAACTTACACATTTTGGCAAAATTTTGATTCATGATTAATTTTTTTTTTTTTTATTTTCATCAGAAAACCTTTTAAAAAAAATCATCCTTCACTAAAGAGAAGTCAGGTTATTCCTTTACATTTTCAATCATGTAGGTAACATATAATGTCAAATATAGAAGATTAAAAACAATTATTGGAGTGGATCCTCCTCATCAGCAATTCTTTAATTCTTTGAACAACATTTTTATCAAAATTTGCTGTTCGATAAGATTCAGAAGTGTACTTGATTTTAAGTCTTACATTTGATAAATCATATTCATTCACAAATATTTGAGATTTTAGATTAACGGCTATATCTGTAAATTTGTGTTTCAAAGAAACATGATTAAAAATAAAGAAAAAAAGTATTACTTTTTTTTAAAGAAATTTATTTTTGCTAACTTTTGGTCATTAAAAAATGCGCTTAAGGTTGAGCAATGAATCGTGGCCATGTTGCGACGTTGTTGTGAAGAGCATTACCGGGACATGCTGTGTTACTTTGTCTATCACCACGATGTGTTGATACCCAATGTCCGGATGTCAATGAACCACGAGCACGTGCACAATTGATGAAAGCCTGTGTATTACTTAAAGCAGCAGCTGTTGGAAGGGTTGAAGTGTGATCTCCGAAGAAGCAGTGTCCGAGGGCACGTGCATTGAAACCTGGAGCATGAGCACCTTGACGTCCATAACCTCGACCCTCATAGATTTGGCCTGGATCTCCAACACAGAAGTTGTATCCAACATCAGCCCATCCATTCGTATTGATGTGGAAGTTTTGGATGTTTCTCATTTGGGTGTCACATGCAGCTTGTGTTGTACATCTAGCACCAGCTGTATGATGAACAGCAAATCCAGATGGTGGTTGTGTAGCCATCCATGTCAAGCTAGTTGATCTTGAACCCCATTGTGAACGTGTACGAATATTGTCACAAGGTGTTTGTGCATATGCACAAGCAGCTAATGCAAGAATAATAAAAGTCTTCATTTTTGGTATTATTTAGAACGAAACTAAATGCTGTGGCTAATTTTTAGTAACTTTTATAGGAGAACAAAGAATTGGGGTCGTCTGAACAAAAAAAAAATAACGTTCATTGATAAGTTTTATCTTTAGTTTGAGACTAAAAATAAAGTTTAGAGGTTTATAATGTAATCTTGTTAAATTAGATCCGAGCTGCATATAAAAAAATTATTAAGTTTTAATGATGAGTACGGAAGTGAACAAATGCATTTGGCCGTTAGGGTCATTTGATAGTTTCGCTCATATAACGTAGATGAATTTAGGAAACGCAGAATAAGCAACTCAGAATAAATACTAGGGTTTTCAATACCGAACCAAATTTTCAATATCGGTATTTCGGTATTAAAAAATCTCAGCACTGCTATAACGATATTTGAAATTCAGACAAAATAGATGTCTATATTGATGTGTTGAAATTTTGCGTTTTTGAAAATTTTCAGTTTAATAAAATTTTTAATAAATTTTCAAACCTGTAATGTGCGAATGAACCTGTAATGAAAGAGTTCTTATTTTCGGAATTTTAATTTCTTCGGAATGGTTCTTATTTTGGGAAATAAATTTAAATTTCAAATGAAATGAAAAAAACTCTAAATTAGCCTTTAATTATAGATTTTAAAGCAAGATTATGCTAAAACGAAACTAAATAATTGTACAAAATTAAATGATTTGATGTTTTTCAAGATGGCGTACTGTTTTCTGAAAAACATTCGAAATATTATTCAATTTTTTTCGAATCAACGTCAGCATCAGTTATTCGCACATTACAGCTTCAAACTATCAGATAAGCATGTAAAAAACCTTAAAAAATTGTTTTTAAAAAAAACTAATTAATAGCGAGTTAATGTTATAAAGCTTAGGTACTTTATAAGATTAATAATAATAATGTCCACTCGATGACAAGTTTTAACGTATTTTGTCCACTCAGAAACATTATTGTGTATATCATTTTTAGCGCATTTTTGAAACTTGTTTACAAAAAGGTAGCTTAATAATGCACTTTGTTCGTTCGTTCGGTCGGTCGGTCGGCTGGAACGCGAGATCTCGAAAACTAGACATCGTAGAGAGCTCGGAATGGTTTTAAAATATCAGTTCCATTGAGTTATTGGGTTATCGGTCATTTAAAAGTTTCAAATCAATGCATAAATAGTATAATTAACAATTTTTCATTTTCATATACAACAAAAACACGTTTTTTCATTGTTTTACAGTGTTTTTCAATGTTCTTCGAATTTTTAACAGTGTTTACTGAACAAAATTTAAATTTATCATAACCGTTATGTGGTTTGAATTTTAAAAATCCGTTAAATTATATGGAATTGACCTGGATCTTACTGGATCTTGCTTTTTATATCTGGAAGTGACTTGGATCCTACTGGATCTTGTTTTTTGGATCGGGAAGTGATCTGGATCCTACTGGATTTTGCTTTGTGGGTTTGGAAGTGACCTGGATCCTACTGAACTGACTTATTAATCAAATACTGATTGCTGGGACAAAAATGCGCTTAAGTCCCTCGATCAATAACACGAGGACTTTTGTAATTTTTTAATAATTAAAACGAAAATCAGTATAAACATTTTTCCAAATAATACATAAAAACGTTATTATATCGATCGTACCGATATTGAAACCCCTATTAAATACCCTATAAGTTCATAAATATCTCGGTTCAGCTGGCAATCACAAGTACCTTTTTTATCTTATCGAAAACTTCTGGTTCTTATTTTGTTGAAATTATTTTATAATTAAAGTATATCGTTTCTAATTTCATTTAAATTGTCTGGCTGACAGAAAAAGGAGCAAGATCTTAACAATCAGGCATCGCAGAGAGTTAAGATGTGAGAAATTAGCTCTACATTTAATGGTTTTTAATTTGATTTTCAAAACTTGTATTAAAGAATTTGGAGTCGAGGTGGCTCGGTTGCGGAATGGTTTAGTACTTCGGTACATAATTATTGCAACACCGATCTAGCAATCATGGGTTCGAGACTCGGCATGGGAAATTTTTCACATGTCCTTTTTCGAATCATATGTAGTGGAAACGCGGCTCTCAGCCTTCCTTTGAAGGCTACAGGCAGTAATGTCATCAAAGAAGTGGTTCGGATTCCACTATAAACTGTAGATCTAGGTTTGAGCGAGAGATCTGGCGAATCCTCCCTCGTTAAACTCCCAATAGCCATGAAACGCATATAAACGCGCAGCTGTGGACCTTAAGGTCTGCAAAGCTAATGTTTATTTATATTTTTTTATTTTTATTATTGAATTTGTAATCAAAGACTGATCATAGGACAAAAATGCGCTTAGGTCCCATGATAAAACAAGGACTTTTAAAATTTCTTTTTATCATCGTAACAGGTGTTTGGCTAAAAGCGTAGGACGGTTTTAAAATTATCTTAAATTTCTCACAATCAATTTCACGATAAGAAACTAGCCGTGACATTTTTTGAACAGCTGTTCACTTATTGTTCGAGATTATTTATTTATTTATTTATTTATTTATTTATTTATTTATTTATTTATTTATTTATTTATTTATTTATTTATTTATTTATTTATTTATTTATTTATTTATTTATTTATTTATTTATTTATTTATTTATTTATTTATTTATTTATTTATTTATTTATTTATTTATTTATTTATTTATTTATTTATTTATTTATTTATTTATTTATTTATTTATTTATTTATTTATTTATTTATTTATTTATTTATTTATTTATTTATTTATTTATTTATTTATTTATTTATTTATTTATTTATTTATTTATTTATTTATTTATTTATTTATTTATTTATTTATTTATTTATTTATTTATTTATTTATTTATTTATTTATTTATTTATTTATTTATTTATTTATTTATTTATTTATTTATTTATTTATTTATTTATTTATTTATTTATTTATTTATTTATTTATTTATTTATTTATTTATTTATTTATTTATTTATTTATTTATTTATTTATTTATTTATTTATTTATTTATTTATTTATTTATTTATTTATTTATTTATTTATTTATTTATTTATTTATTTATTTATTTATTTATTTATTTATTTATTTATTTATTTATTTATTTATTTATTTATTTATTTATTTATTTATTTATTTATTTATTTATTTATTTATTTATTTATTTATTTATTTATTTATTTATTTATTTATTTATTTATTTATTTATTTATTTATTTATTTATTTATTTATTTATTTATTTATTTATTTATTTATTTATTTATTTATTTATTTATTTATTTATTTATTTATTTATTTATTTATTTATTTATTTATTTATTTATTTATTTATTTATTTATTTATTTATTTATTTATTTATTTATTTATTTATTTATTTATTTATTTATTTATTTATTTATTTATTTATTTATTTATTTATTTATTTATTTATTTATTTATTTATTTATTTATTTATTTATTTATTTATTTATTTATTTATTTATTTATTTATTTATTTATTTATTTATTTATTTATTTATTTATTTATTTATTTATTTATTTATTTATTTATTTATTTATTTATTTATTTATTTATTTATTTATTTATTTATTTATTTATTTATTTATTTATTTATTTATTTATTTATTTATTTATTTATTTATTTATTTATTTATTTATTTATTTATTTATTTATTATATAAATAATATTTATTTATATGTATACAAACCCCTGGTAAGCAAGATAAATCGCAAGGGGAATCGTAAAAGCTTCCTAGACTAAATAGAGTTCAAAGCCATGATTTTGATTAATGATAAGATAAATTCTTTGGGACTCGAACTTTATTTACTTTACCCTTTTTAAGAAATATTGCTCCTTACAGTTCTGCAATTTATAATATATATGACTTTTAAAAGTTTTAATGTAGAATTTCGAGCATTTTAAAATAAAACTTCAAAGAAAGTCTATTTTAATTTAATTACTTCCATTTATTCCATCTCATTTATTTGAAGAAAAAAATCCACAATTTTTTATTCTGCCATTTTATGTCATTCTATTTAAATATCTGTTTATAAGTTAATTATTTTTTTTTAAATTTATTTAATTTATTAATCTTCATTTTTTCTGTTTGCGTTCGTTTTTATTTTTTATTATGATTTTTTTAAATGACATTGTTCATTTAATTTGTAGTAAATTTGATTTTTTTTATTTTATTTTATTTTACATATATTTGCTAAATCATTTTTTTAATTCATTTTAGTATTGTTTTGCTTGTAAATTTATAATTTAATTTGTTTATTTTTTAATTTTTTTGTACAAAAATCATAATAAAGCAATTCATAAAATTGTTCTTTACAACAAAACGAGTTTTTTAGGGAACGAAATTAAAAAAAAAAATGAATATAAAAATAAAATTAATAATAATATCCAAAATTTTATTTTATAAATACATTTAAGGAATATAAAACTGAAAATTTTGCATAATTTGAAGGCGTTGTTAACCTTGTTTTTGTTTTTAAATAAAATTCTATCTTTGTGTAAGATTCTTGATTAAAGTTTACTTTAAAATTTTAAACAAAAATAAAAAGAAAAACAAAAGTTTAAATTTTTTTTTATTTTTTGTTCTTATTTATTTATTCATATATCATTCCACTTAATTTAGATTTTTTGTCCACCTCTGAAATCTCACCTTACATATATGAACTCATAAACTTCTATTGATTTCTTGAATTTTAATTTATATATAATTATTATTTTTTTCTGTTTTTTTTTTTATATTAAATGAACGCTTGGTAATGAAAATTAAAATTTTTATTTCAATTCAGACATTGAGAATTTAAGGAATTTGTATAGGTCATATGGCACTTGAGATGACCTAGAGCTTAAAAGATCATGAACATTCAAAATCATAAAATTTTAAACACATTTAGAAACCGTAGACTCCCAAAAGTTTCCTTAAATCTTCTAAAATTCCTCAAATTTTCCACCCAATTTTCTCTTAATTCCCTTAAAAGTTTTAATTCATCCATCTTATCAATTAATTACTTATTCAATTAAAAAAAGATTTCTTTCCATTTTCTCTCAGTTTTTCTGATCTATTTTGTTGATGTGGGTTAATTTTTCCAGTTTTTTGTGAAAGATAAACAGAAAAAAATTTAATGTTGATGATGAAAACACATAGAAGAAAAATATTTTTTTTATCGACGATTTCTGATACACTTATACTTGTTGCTGCACCGTGTGGCTGCTTTATTATGCTGCGATCAACTGAAATAAGAGATAACAATTTATCAGAATTTGAGATTAATACTGAGATTTAAATATAAGTAACTTGGCATTTTTTTTTTTAATTTTTTTTTTTATACGCATAATGAAGCATAAATTTCATCCATTAAAATTATTAAAATTTCAAGATGTTTTTGAATCAAAGCAGTATCCAGGCTAGTGTATTTTAATTTTTAGTGTAAAATTATAACAATTTTAATTCCGCAATAAAAGTATTATTATTAAATAGAAGGTTTTTGAAGAAAAAATCTTGAAATCTGCAGTTTCGAGCTCAAGCTTCAAAAAATTTAGCAAATTGAATCTAACAACAATAATCCAGAGAAAAATAACATGATGATTAATGTCTACACATATTTCTTTAATCTAATCCTACTCTAGACTATACTCAAACAAAATACAGTTCTCAGAATATAACTGGATAAGTTATTTTTAAGTGGATTAAGTAAGTTATTCTTTTTAGCCAGATTTTGTATTATCCAGATTGATCCTTTACTATTCCATCTCTCTCCCATCTACTTACCGATTTGACTGTCTGTTTAATAAAATCCTTTCGTGCAGATAGGTCATGATTGGGATAATGTGCATAGACCTTCTTACAAACTGTTTTCATCGTAATTTCTTCCAGATTCGCATCAGCCAGAATGTCTTTAAGCAAGGTCTTAATATCGTCGTCGCTTGGAGCTTTTGCACCGTCACTTGATGTCGCCTCTTTGGTCTTCTTTGGCGGCTTTTTAAGGGGTTCATCATCTTCTTCAGACTCTACAACGTCATCTTCTTCATCCTCACTTTCGTCCTTTTTCTTCTTTTTTGAGACTGGTGGAGCTGAACGCTTTGGCCGACCTTTTGAATTCTTTTGCGGTGTTGCTTTTGAAGCGGGTTTGCGTGATTTTTTTTGTTTCTAAAATAAAGAATTTTTATAAATGAAGATTATGATTATGGTTTTGGAGTATTCACGAAAATCACATCATCCTCATTCATATTTCATTCAACATTTAAAAAAATCAAACATGTAAATGACCTACCTCACTCTCGTCACTATCATCTATTTCTTCCTCTTCCTCTTCTTCTGATTCTTCTTCCTCACTTTCTGTTTCTTGTTTGCGTTTTCGGCCACGCTTTGCACCGCGTCGTTGAGCTGCACGTGGTGCTGGCTTCTTTTTCTTCTTCTGAACGACTTCCTCTTCACTAAAATCTTCAGATTCTTCTTCTGATTCTTCATCGCTGTCTGAATTACGACGACGTGGACGTCCAGCAGCTCGATTTGACTTTCTTTTTGGTGCTGCTGCTCTAGATTTTCGACGAACTTTTTCGTTGTCACTGCCACCACTTGGATTGTACTGAATTAATTAGGAGAAAATAAAATTTGGTTTGATTTAGATTGGGAAGTGGTTATTAAATAACAAGGAGATGTGCTCATTTGGTTAGGAAATTAATATTAAGCATGTTATAAGCAAGATGGAAAATTAATATATTGAACTTACATCTGATCCACTGTCTGATTCACCACGCTTCTTACGTCCTTTACGGACTTCAACGACTTCTTCTTCTTCCTCACTGCTACCATAATCTAAAATTGTATTAAAAATCTCTAAATTTAGCGCATAATATATATTGATGAAAATAAGATGAAGAGAGTTAGTAATTTTATTTTTTTTACCGTTACTTTAACTTATCTTCGTAACGTAAATTTTTAATTTAATATAAATTTAGCTTGAAATGTTCGAATTTTTCGACAATCTAATGTCGAAAAACTTGAATTTGAGACGGCCACACTCTGGTATTATTATATGGATTTGTAAATAAATGAATTGAAATTGATAGTATGCTTCAAATCATCAAAAATTTGGATTCAAAATTCTAAAAATTTTGAAAACTATTCCTCCTAATCAATTAAACACCTGAAAGCTCACCCTTAGTCCAGACTCTCGCAGCCGTTGCTCTCTTCGGACGGCCTGCTGATGACTGTTGACCACCACGCTTTCTCGGTGATCCTTTCGGTTTTACTTCCTCATCGTCATCATCTTCTGGCTCTTCTTCTTCTTCTTCCTCGCCACCTTCATCCTTTTCATCTAATTCTACATCTTCTTCTGGTTCTCCATCATCCTTTGATTCAGCAATTGTTTTGCCTGTTGGTAAAATTAGAAAATCGACAATTGCCTTAGCAAAATTTTCTTTTGTTTCATCAGATTTAATGTCTTTAAGATCGAGAATGGTGGCAGTTTGTTGTAATTGAGGTAATTCATATGTCAACAGCAAATCGAGTTTTTTTTGACGTTCGTCATCCTCGAAACCGGCAAATTTTCGAATGTTTCGTTTTATTTGCGGTCCACTGCCATTTTTACCATAGATTACCTACGGAAATTGAATTAAAAATTTTGTAATTTTAATATTGTTTGTGAATTAAGATTGATGGTCGTTAGTAACGAAGAATTTTTGCGTTTTGAGTTTCACAGTTGTTTGAATTTTTTTCTTGTAAATTAAGTTTTTCAAAATTTGAGATTTAAAATAATTAAATTCAAGAAAATTTTAAATTTGAACAATTAATAACAAAATAAATAAAAAATTTATATAATGAAGAAATGTTTAAATTTCAAAAACAAAAATTTACGGTTTTTAAGATTAAAAATTGCAAATAAATAAAAACTTTAAATTCCAAACCAGAAATTTAGAAACATTAAAACCATAAATTTGAATTTACAATTTTAAAAGTAGAAGGTATTTAGAATTATAATTTTAGAAATTTTATTTTTAAAATGTTTTAAATTTTAAATGTCCGTTAAATTTCTTGAGCAGTTTTTAATATTTAACTACAGGAGCGTAGTCAAAAATTTTTGAGGTAGGAACTATGGGGAGATATTAAATTCAGGAAAAACCTTGAAAATTAAAGAATTTCTTTGTAAGAAAATCCCCTTTTTGGCTAAGCTACTGTTATAATATTGCCAAAAAGATCACAAAATGTTGAAATAATTTTATATTAAGAAATCACTTTTTAACTACTTTCTTAACGGAAATTTGTTTTCTTCAAACCAACTCAACTCGTTAAATTCACATTTTTAATTGTCAATTATTGTTTACATTGTGAAGCAATTGTAGCTGTTCAATTTTTGCCTTGGCAATCTCGCCATCAACGGCAGCAATTTCACCAAGACTAAGCTTCTGTGCGGCACCACTCGATTCGGCTTCTTTAACATCTTCCTTAATGTCGCCATTTTTCTCACCATTTGATTCCTTCACTATCTCATCTTCCTTACTTTCCTGCGGCATTTGTTCCTTTTCTGTAGACTGAAAATTAAAAAAAAAAAATGATTTTAATATTTTATTTTTTTTTCAAGAATTTGAGAAAAATGGCGCCGAAAATAAAAAAATACACACAAGTTTTGAAACGATCCGAGGTTGGAAATAAAAAGAAGAATTGCCGCATCTTTGAGAGTCAAAAATTTTTTTTTGTATATTTTGTTTCAAATATGCGTCAATTTTACGATTAATTTTGAAAAAATTTTCATGCCCGATCGAACTTACCATCTTGTTTTATTCAAATCGGCTACTTTAAATCACTTTTGAATTTAATTTAAACACCGAAGAAAAATAACAAAATTATTTTCTTTTCTTTTTTTAATTTGAAACTTTTTTCCTCTGATTCCGCTCCGCTCTCACTTTTTGAATCGTTTGATGGCTGATGGCTGTCGCGAGAAAATTGAGAATGGAAGTAGTTTTTTTTATTTGTGATTATTTTGATACCACGATTGTGTTTGAGTTGCAAGCATCAGAAACTTTTTGAGCTTGTATGGTTGTGTGCGCGTGAGAGAAATGATATGCGATGCGACACGTTGACTCTTGTTTGTTGGTGTAGAAGTTGTTTGACAGATAAAAATGACAGAATAAGGGAAAAACAATAACGAGTAAAGAGATGAAGATTGAGAGATTTTTTAAAAGTGCATCAAGAGAATTACACTGTTTTGAGGTTTTTTTTTTATGGGAAACTTTAGATAATTGCAGAGTTTTAGAAATTTGAATTTATTCTGGGTGTTATTTATGATTAATTTTTTTCTAATTTTTAAATTAGAAACACTAACAGCCAATATTGCATCTTTGTAGATGCAGGTCTTTACGTATGCAGCGAGTTAGGACATGGCATTTTACGTATGCACTTTGGAACGGACTTTGCGGTGTTTGAGGATATATCAAAACCATTTAGACATTGTGGATGGTACAACAGAACATTAATTGCAGTACCGTTGCTATAAGCAAACCTTACATTAAATTTTAATCCTAAATTAGAAACTGGATAAACAAGATTCTCTCTAGACTAGATGAACAGCGATTAAAGCTTGATCCATCAGAACTTCTCTTTAAGATGAAACCAACAGTTTTTTGTTTATTTATCACAGAAAATAAATTTTTATCTAAAATAACATGAACAGAACTAAGAAATACAATTTCCGAACATGCCAATGGATCCATTAACCTTTGATAGAGAGTACAATCAATATTCTGAAAAATTAAACAATCTGAAACAAACAACATAGGAATACCACCTAAAATAAAACATTGTCGATAACTGTCTCCCGATGCTATTTGACTCCTTTCAGAGCTTAATTGAAAAAAAAATGTACGGAATAACATTAGATCAATGTAGAGCAAGTTGTAAAGCCAGATGTAATCTATACTACATATTGAGCTCTATATTTGTTGCAAATGTGCAACGACGACCACTGATTTTAAATGTTAAACGATAAGAAATTTTCGAAAGGTAGCATAAGATATTAAATTTTGATTTGAAATTCAGTTTAACCAAATAAATCATAAGTTCAACGACTTCCAAAAATTCAAAACCTAACTGTGTGCTTTTTTCATTGTATCATTCGACACTTCTTCTTCTGTCAAGACGAAAATAATAAAAATTGTTTTTGTTTTTATTTATAAGAATTGAAATATAAATAAATAATATAAATAGAACTTTAATGTAATTTTATAAAAAGTTTATGATTAAATTAAGTGATTAAGGATCACAGACAAGAAAAGTTCGTATAAATTAATCAGGCTGTTCTAAATAATAACATTTATAAATGTTTAAAATTTGTGAATAATTCAATTTATACTTTAAGATTTAATAAACAAGAAGACTAGGAACTGTATGACTAGAGTAATCTAGAAATTACTATATAATTATATTAATTCAGAAGTTCAATATCAATAAAAATTACCAGAAAGTTTTTATAAGCACAATAATTAAAAGATCAAGAAGTATTTGACTTTAAAGTTCTCAAGACTTAAAAAAAATAATATTGTAATTATTAATATTATTGGAATGACAACAGGTAGTTCATCAACATAACGGTTATAAATAGACTAGACTAAAAATATTTTCATGAACTAAATGGATTCCATTTATTGTAAATTGGTTTCTTCATAACATAAAAAAACTTCAAATACAAAGCATAACAGTCACTTTGAACTCTGACTTATAAAATAAGAAAATTAACAACCAATTTTAACAATTTGCTACTATAAAAAGCTAATTCGGAAGAAATTCAGATCCAAACAGAGTAAAAAAATAAAAATGGATAAATCCAACAAACTAGCCGTCCTCACAGCAAAACGAAATCTTGAAAATTCCCTGGGCGATGACTGGCAAAAGTACCTCTCACATCTCCGTAAATTCTTCAGGAACGGCACAAAGACAGAATTTGACCGCGAAATTAGATCATTTTTAACAAATAAACAAATTTTTTATCACAATACATTTCTAATGGCAATTTTGAACAGTGCTGACGTCACAGAGACATCACAACAGTCACAGCAGTCGACAGCATTATTGGCACCCCCAGTCATAAAGACAGAGGAACTTCCAGCACCGCCTAGTGTCAAACGAAGGAGGAAAAATGAAGAAATCGTGTTTCAACTTCATCCAATAAATGATTTTGTCAAAATGGCATTTGATGATCCACAAAAGCAAAATATAGTCAGATATGCAGCACAGGAGCTATTTCTGCCCGATAATTCATTGATTAACGGTCGATTTCTCGCTGGATGTTGGGAAAACAGCCTCGAATATGTTGACGATAAAGCTGTTGAAATTTTAGTTCAAGCAGTTCAGGTTATGCTGAAAAATATTTTATCACATTGCATTAGACAGCGCCGGCACTATAAAGTCACGGCTGATAAGAAATTCTATTATGACATAGGGTGTGAAATAAATGATCCAACAATCAGGAATACAATGAATCGAATCAAAATTGATGACGAACCGCCAATAATTGAGAAAAGGGCGACTGATGAGCCAAATTATGTGACCGCATATGAAGATTATGCTGTGAGTAGGAGGAAAATTTCACTGTTGGATATTTACAATACATTGAGGGATCGTAATGTTATTCCATGTCACTCTGTTGCTATGTTGGCAATTGAACGGATAACAATGATGATTAATTGTTAATTGAACTTAACTTTTTATGTTTATTAAGATTTTATTTTGAAACAAATTTAGGTTTTTAGAGATTAAATAAAGTTTAAATGAGTATAATATCACAAATTGGAAATTTGATGTTTATTAAAAAGGGGGCGGCTCAGAGCAGAAGGACAAATGATAGATTCTGTTATTTGTTGGTGTCTGTTTAGATTCTCCAGATACTAAGTACTCTTAAACCTGTTAATGCTTAGCAGAGTTTTCAGATCTTAGAAATATATTCCAAATTGTTCAAAGAAGTCATAATCACTTTTAAGAACGATTTCCAACACTTCCTGATCGTTTTCCTTTGCCAAAATCGTGTGAACTATCCTTTCTGCCCATTACAGGTGATGATCCAGATGAGATATTTCTGATAATTGATTTAAAGCCTCTTGACTGATTCTCGCTTATCGATCTAGAAATGATTGATTAATTAAATTAGTCTTATATTGTAAGTACAATACAATTTAAATGTTTAATCTTATCTACTCACAGTGACTCCTGAGCAATGATGAAAAAGTCATCAACAAGATGAATTGGAGGCTGAATATCAAATGGAATAATTTCGTTTGTATTTTGAACGTTTCCAGCTCTCGTCTTCTTATCCATAAACATTTGTTGCCTTGATTGATGTTGAGTCATTCCACTTGACATAGCTTGTTGTTGCTGTTGAGACACCTGAAGTCTGTTTCTCAATTTTGCATTTTCTTCTTGCAACTTTTTAATCTGAGCTGTTTCACTTTCAGTTCTCATCAATGTTGGCAGTGGCATTGATTGAAAAATTGTGGCCAAAAAGTTGTGAAGTGACAGAAACAAAGTGTCATGATAATTTTTAGTGAAATAAACAGCAAATGATGGATGTTCTTCTGGACTTTTGCAGTACTGAAAGTAAAACCAATCACGCCAGTCCGTATTTGAGTGAATTTCTGATGCCATTTTTACAAAAAAGTCAGCAATTTTTTCGCTTCGTCCGCTGTTTTGGGCAACAACGAGATAAACTTTAAACAGTCCACTTTCAAGCTTCTTCACAGCTTCTGAAAAATTTTGTTCCAATTTATTAAAGAAAAATGCATCCAAATTTTTCCAAATGTCACGAAGTTCATGCAAGTCACTGGAGTTTATGGCCAGCTGGATAGATTCGATGATTCTATCAACTCGAAAACTTTTGTTTCTGTCATTTTTACATTCAAATTCGAAGGACTTTAAGGTTGTAAAAAATCCTCGATAGGCGAGAAACTCACGAACAAGGACTTCGATGTTTTGCATGTGAGCCATTGCTGATCGTGGCTTTCTTTGGATTCAATTTGATTTCTTTTAAGGTAATAAAAAAAGTTATTATCTTATTTTATTCTTTTGTTTATAAATAGAAAACTTTTTTTGTCGACTATTTGGATTGTCGAATGCGATCTGAAAATAATTTATTTTGTTTTTTTCATGTCTGTCTGTCAGAAATAATTCAAATAAAAGCTTAACTGAATATAAGACATCCAGTCGAAGTTAGTAAGTTAATCATTCTGTATTTGTTCAAATTGGTCTGTCTAAGATTTCCCTACTAACGCATTTTAGTGCTTTTTAGAATCATTATTAATAAAATCATTTTTGACCATACTAAATTATTTAATTTTATCTTTCAATTTTTTTTCTTAACATACAATTCCAATAAATTTATTTAAAAATTACAATTCATACGCAATAAAAAATTACAATCCATATGCAATTTTGTCCCTCAAATATTATCATATTCTGTCATACTCCCAATTGTCATCCATCCTCATTCACTGTCTTCATCCTTTTTCTTCTTAATCTTTCGTCCAGTGATGTCAATTGTCTTAGCATCAGTAATTTCCTCACTAAAGTCACTTGAGTCATCTGAATCATCACTTGAGTCATAATTTCCAAGACCTGGGAGGACTGCATAACACTTTAGTGCCGATGGATTTTTGACGGCTTGTTTTTTGAGTTGCGGTTCTGATTCTTGTGGATTTGATTGTGATTTTCGCTTGATTGCTGCTGATAGAATTGACTTTTGTGACAAAATTGGTTTTGAAAGAGGCTCTTTTAGTTTTTGGGATTTACCGGAAATTAATTGAAGTTTCTAAAAAGAACATTTTAAAATTATTCTTAAATTCTTAACGCAAATCTTTAAGTTTGACAAACCTTGTCTTCATTTTCTTCCTGCATTGCTGCAACTTTCTCTCGATACTCCCTTAACTCTTTCATTTCCTCTTGTCTTTGGAGCTTTTCCTCTTCCAATCTCTTTTTGTCTACCAGATCCAAATGATCAATGTCATCATCATCAAGTCCTCTGATCATGTTTTTGAACTTTTTTGATTCCTCAATTTCTGAATTTTTCTTGTCTTTTTGTTCTTTGAGACGATCAAATAAGGATCGACCATCGTATGGCTCTTCTGGTGCTTCTGTAGATTAAGAAAACATAAATGGGTTAGGATTGATCTTAATGGATTATTTTGACAAGAGTGATTGAATAAGACTTCCAGAAAATCCTCGTTCGTTCCTTTAATTTTAATAATAATATTTACCTTCAGGCTGGTCTTCTGTTCTGACCTTTTCCCAATCTTCTTGTCTCTTTCGTCTTCTTTCTTCAATGTCAACTTCTCGTTCAAAACCTCCGATTGTACTCATGACGTATATTATTAATTATAAATACTTAAACGAATCTTGACTTTTTGTGAAGTTGGTTATGATATGATGTCTTAGTGATACAAAAAATATTTTAGTTTTGATGTATCCCACTTTCCAAATTTACAGATTAATAGAGCAAATGAAATGTAGTTCGATGATTTAGTATGTCTGCTTACATTAGTATAATTCAATGAACTAATTATGTAAAGTATCTGTAACTTATTTTGATACCATGAAAATTCTACCTGGATAAATAGTTTTAATACAAACAATATTTCAGGTCAATTAATTGTTTGAATTAAGATACAATGTAGCACCAAAATATTGATTTTTTTTTGTTCCTTTTTTATATTTTCCAATTTTTAAATCATATACGAATGTAAGTAAATAAAATTTGCCGACAAGTTTATTTTTCACTTATGATTTGTTCTAATAATTATCCGATTTTTCCTTTAAATCTCTTTAAACTCTTCAATTTTTTCTCTTCAAACTAATGAAAAGTATCCCAAAATAAATCTCAAAGACACAAGATTTTGTACATAAAACATATGAAAATTACAATTCGACAGTCGAAAACTTTAATTGTCATCAGCCCCTTAAAAAATAAAATTGTAAATATTCTCAAAATAAAAGTATTTTTTTTTTCTATAAAAACAAAACAAATTTTTAATTCTCAGAACATAAGGTCAAGTCAATTCAACAAATCAACAGCTCTAAAAATGACAACACGACCCGACGATCACCGCCGCAAATGGGACAAAAAGGAATTTGAGCGAAAAGCTCTTGATAGAATTCAAAAAGTTAAAAAGGAAGAGCCACAGCCAGAGACATCGCGTGAGCTCCTCAAAGTTCGCGACTACAAAGTTGACCTAGATAGCAAGTTGGGTAAGTCAATGGTCATTAACAAGACGACGCCGAGCAGTCAATCTGGTGGTTATTTTTGTAACGTATGCGACTGTGTTGTGAAGGACTCTATTAACTTTCTGGATCATATAAATGGCAAGAAGCATCAAAGGAATTTAGGAATGTCAATGAAGGTTGAACGGTCGAGTCTCGAGCAAGTTAAAGAAAGATTTAATAAAAACAAAAGAAGACAAGACGATAAAGTCAAGGAATATGATTTAGATCAAAAGATTAAGGAAGTTCAGGAGATGGAAGAAAAAGCAAAGGAACTGAAAAGAGAGAAAAAGAAGAGGAAGAAGGAAGACACAGACACATCAAATGACTGTGCATTTGATGAGGATATGATGAAAATGATGGGATTTGGAAATTTTGGTGGAAGTAGGAAGAATAATTAAAGATCTCAGTGTTAAAATTGTTTGTAATTTTTTATAGACTGAATTTTAGTTTTTGGAGTTTATTCTATTTTTATGAACATTTCAATTTTATATTGGAACTAGATGCATATCTAGATGGAATTTGATATATGTTTGGTTGACAACTTGCTTCTGTCGGGTGAACAATTGGCATTTCTTAATATATAATAAAATATTTCTATTAATTAATATGAAATTTAAAATTAACTTCGAACAAACACAGAATATTTCATATGCCTTTTTAGCGCATTTTTGAAACTTGTTTCATAAGGTAGCTTAACGTTGCCTAACGTTGATTGCTGTTGGCTGACGATAAAAACTTATTATCTGGACATCGTTGAGAGCTCTGGTTTTTTACATTAGCTCAGTTCTATAAAGTTATTTAAACGACAACCATTTAAAAATTTTAAAAAATTAATGATTTTTGATTTTAGTACAAAATGTAGACGACTTTTTATTAAAAATTTTTTAAAATTTTAAAAAAGTAAAATTTTCTATGAAACCTTATAAGGGGCCGTTCACTTATTACGTTCGCTTTTTAGGGGGGAGGGGGGTCTAGGATTTTGTAACAGCCTCAACAAAAATTTTTTTTGTAACGACATTTTGTAACAAGGGGAGGAGGAGGGGTCTAGAAATTCGTTTTTTTGCGTAACGTAATAAGTGAACGGCCCCTAAAGAAAAAATGCGTTAGGCTCCATGAAAACATTAGAAAATTGTTAATTGTTGGAAAAATATGAAAATGGAAAATTCTATCATTAAACATCATGAAGAAAAAAAAATTGATACCTGAGATCCGAGAGAATTTTGATTACTAAAAATTCATGATCCAGTAAGATCCAGGTCAATTCCAGACCTAAAAAAACAAGATCCAGATCACTTCTAGACCTTAAAAACAAGATCGAGTAAGATCTAGGACAATTCTAGACCCAAAAACAAGATCCAATAAGGTCTAAGTCACTTTTGTCGGTTTTGCAAAAATAAGATCGATAAGATTCGTTAAAGAAAGATTTCAAGCAATAAATTTAAAATATTAAGAATATTTTGAAATAACGTTTTTCTGAAATTCAAATGTTTTAACGGATTTGAAAATTTCGAAGCTTTCTCGCAAAAATTTGTTTACATTTTGTACTGAAATATAAAATTCATTAATTATCATATTTAGAGATTGTTTTAAGATTTTTAAAATACTTTGCGTTCAATAAAACAATGGAACTGATCTTTTAAAACCATTCCGAGCTCTCTACGATGTCTAGTTAAAAAGTTTTTCTTCGCCCGAACAGCCGAACAAAGTGTCTTATTAAGCTACCTTTTTGAAAACAAGTTTCAAAAATGCGCTAAACAGTTATGAATAGAATTAATCTAAATATTCTAAAATTCAGTTGTATAAGATAAATAAAATATTTCTGATGTGAATGAAATGGAATCTACTAATCAGATAATTTTGCATTCACATTACCTTTATAGGAAAAGAGTCAGACACTGCCAAAGAAGTTATCAAAATTGGAATTTTAGTGATAGTGTCTGTCTTTAAACACAACATTTACATAGCGTGTATAGGGGGGTGGGGGGAACTGATTAGGTCACGCAAACGATCAGAAATAGAATAATTAATGATTAAATTCACATTTTTGAAAAAACACAAGAATTTAAGTAGAATTTAACCACAATATTTTCAATAGAAATCAATGCTTTCGGTAAAATTCAGGCAAAATTCAAAACTTATAAAATTCACACAAAATAGTTCTGACAATGCATTGACTAATCTACGGGCATACTATTTGCTATACATAAATATAATAATGAAAAAGAACAATATACCATAATATAAGATTTACTAATACATTAAGTACTAAATGTTGATGACATAAGAAAAATAAATAAAAGATTTTAATTTAAAATTAAAAAATTGTATAATTTTTGACCATCTAGTTCTTAAAAATAAAAGTTTGATTCATTCTGTATTTTCTTGTGTATCTAACTGAAAGTATTCTTCAGAAGCATAGTAAGTAAAAGGATAAATCCATTTCCATTCAATACTTTATCAAACACATAAACCGACGTTCATCACCTAGCACACCAATGATCTGTTTTTGGATTAGTATATGTCTTGTACCAGTCTTGAATAAGTGCAACTAAGAGCAAATCTACGGGAGACTTTCTCGGCTTGATTTTTAAAAAAAAAAAAATTCAAAATTTTGCAGGCTACATAAATCCAAATCGCATTCGGCTTTTAATTGCAGTAAATTATGGAAACTGTCGCCCCGAAAAGATCTTTCCTAAGAGAAAGAACTTTCTCAGTTTTTATTAAAGATCAGTTCACAGAAATCAATGAAGTCAAATTCGGAGTACCACAAGGAGCAGTCCTTTCACCATCTCTCTACAACATCTACGCATATGATATTTTAAGAGAAACAACCGACAATATCGCACACTTCGCAGATGATACTGCATCACATTGGGCAAAAAAGTGAAAAGAATGGCAGTAATTGTCTGGCTATATTATAGACACTAGTAGTATACAGGAAAAATATTTTTTCCCGCCATAAGTCCAAAGACCACCAGATATAGCTTAAACATTTTTTGTGTTTTCGACGTATTCAAGATGCTATAACTCTTTACTAACTCATCCAAATTTTTTTATTTGATAGATATAAGTAACTTCTTTAACTAATACCACACATTATATACTTTTGACACACTGTGGGATCAAAAAATTGTACGAAAAAATGTGAGCTATTCCAATTTACTGTTTGTACAAATACCAAATACCCAAATATTGTACAAATACCAAATATTTTTCCAAAAATATGAATATGACCCTAAAAACATCTGAATTTTCAAAATAATTGCCTGTATATCACGCTTAGTGTATAATTCGTATTAACAATTAACTTAGAAGTAATGAAATTAATTGTTTTCCAAAGAATAATAATAAAAAATTACAAAAGTCCTCGTGTTATTGATCGAGGGACTTAAGCGCATTTTTGTCCCAGCGATCAGTAATTGATTAATAAGTCACTTCCAGACCTCAAAAACAAGATCCAGTAGGTTCCAGTTTACTTCCCGACCCACAAAACGAGATCCGGTAGGATCCAGGTCACTTTCAGATATAAAAACCTAGATCCAGTAAGATACAGGTAACTTCCAGACCTAAAAACCAGGTCACTTCCAAACCTAAAAACCAAGATCCAGTAAGATCCAAGTCACTTTCAAATCTTAAAAACAAGATCCATATAAAACTTCCACAAATTTAAGAACTTCATCATTTAACAGATTTTCATAATTCAAACCTTATAACGGTCAAAAAAAAATCAAACATTGTGCAGTAAACACTGTAAAAACATTGAAAAACACTGTAAAACAATGAAAAAACGTATTGTTGTTTTTGTTGTTGTTGTATATGAAAAAGAAAAACTGTTAATTATAGTATTTATGCGTTGATTTGAAACTTCTAAATGACCGATAACCCAATGAATCGATGGAACTGAGCTATTAAAACAATCCTGAGCTTTCTACGATGTCTAGTTCTTGAGATCTCGCGTTCCAGCCGAACGAACAGACAAAGTGTCTTATTAAGCTACCTTTTTGAAAAAAATTACAAAAGTCCTCGTGTTATTGATCGAGGGACTTAAGCGCATTTTTGTCCCAGCGATCAGTAATTGATTAATAAGTCAATTCTAGACCTCAAAAACTAGATCCGGTAAGATCCAGGTCACTTCCACAACTAAAACACAAGATCCAGTAAGATCCAGTTCACTTCCAGTACAATAGCACAAAATCCAGTAAGTTCCAGTTCACTTCCAGAACTGAAACATAAGATTCAGAAAGATCCAGATCACTTCCAGACCTAATACACAAGATCCATTAAGATCCAGGTCACTTCCAGACCTAAAAGCCAAGATTCAGTAAGATCCAGGTCACTTCCAGACCTAAAAACCAAGATCCAGTAAGTTCCAGGTTACTTCCAGATCTTAAAAACAAGATTTATTTAAAACTTCCAAAAATTTAAGAACTTCATCATTTAACGGATTTTCATAATTCAAACCTCATAACGGTCAAAAAAAATTCGAACATTGTTCAGTTAAACACTGTAAAAACATCGACAAACATTGAAAAACACTGTAAAACAATGAAAAAACGTGTTATTGTTTTTGTTGTTGTTGTATATGAAAATGAAAAACTGTTAATTATAGTATTTATGCGTTGATTTGAAACTTCTAAATGACCGATAACCCAATAACTTGATAGAACGAAGCTATTAAAACAAACCAGAGCTCTCTACGATGTGTAGTTTTCGAGATCTCGCGTTCCAGCCGACCGACCGAACGAACGAACGAACAAAGTGCATTATTAAGCTACCTTTTTGAAAACAAGTTTCAAAAATGCGCTAAAAATTTCAAAAATGCGCTAAAAATAACTAAAATATTAACTTCTCGTCAGTAAAATGATTAGGAAATTTCGACTTAAAACATTCTATGCAGAGAAGCAACACTTGTTAACGAATTTAATGTCTAGATCTAAGTCGAGATCCAGTAGGATCCAAATCGCTTCCAGATCTAAAAAACTAGATCCAGTAAGATCCAAGTCACTTTCAGACCTACAAACAAGATCCAGTAGGTTTATCGAAAAAATTACAAAAGTACTCGTTCTTATCGAGTTACTTCAGCGCATTTTTGTCCCAGCGATCAGTAATTGATTTTTAAGTCAGTTCCCTGTCTATAGAACAAGATCCAGTAGGATCCATATAACTCCCAGATCCTCAAAAACAAGATCCAGTAGGATCCAGGTCACTTCCAGATTCACAAATCAAGATCCAGTAGGATCCAGGTCACTTCCAGACCCACAAAAACAAGATCCAGTAGGATCCAGGTCACTTCCAGATTCACAAAACAAGATCCAGTAGGATACAGGTCACTTCCAGATTTAAAAACAAGATCCAGTTGGATCCAGGTCATTTCCAGATCCACAAAACAATATCCAGTAGAATCCAGGTCACTTCCAGATTCACAAATCAAGATCCAGTAGGATCCAGGTCACTTCCAGACCCACAAAAACAAGATCCAGTAGGATCCAGGTCACTTCCAGATTCACAAAACAAGATCCAGTAGAATCCAGGTCACTTCCAGATTCACAAAACAAGATCCAGTAGGATCCAGGTAACTTCCAGATCTAAAAACAAAGATCCAGTAAGATCCAGGCCACTTCCAGACCTAAAACATAAGATCCAGTAACATTCAGTAAGATCCTGGTCACTTCCAGATCTAAAGCATAAGATCCAGTAAGATCCAGGTCACTTCCAGACCTAAATCATAAGATCCAGTTAGATCCAGGTTGCTTGCAGACCTAAAACACAAGATCCAGTAAGATCCAGGTCACATCCAGACCTAAAAAACAAGATCCGTATATAACTGTCAAAAATTTAAGAACATCATCATTTAACGGATTTTCATAATTCAAACCTCATAACGGTCAAAAAATTCAAACATTGTTCAGTAAACATTGTAAAAACATCGAAAAACATTGAAGAACACTGTAAAACAATGAAAAAACGTGTTGTTGTTTTTGTTGTTGTTGTATATGAAAATGAAAAACTGTTAATTATAGTATTTATGCTTTGATTTGAAACTTTTAAATGCCCGGGGCGCCAATAACTTTATGGAACTGATCTTTTAAAACCATTCCGAGCTCTCTACGATGTCTAGTTTTCGAGATCTCGCGTTCCAGCCGACCGACCGACCGACCGACCGAACAAAGTGTCTTATTAAGCTACCTTTTTGAAATAAATTTCAAAAATGCGCTAAAAATATGTAATAAAAATAAATTTTTCTTGTAACGGTTTTCTAGGATTTAAACTTTCTAACGGTTTTGAGGAATTCAAAAAGTTGCAACTTAAGGCTAGAAAATTGCAAATAATTCTACCAGCACATCAATATCTAATAACATTTCATCTAAAGTTAAAGCTAATTCTGATCCTGAATTTAAATTTGATATATCTAAACCGTTTTCATTTGGAAATTTATCTTCAGAAAATGCCTAACAACCAACTTAGAAAGTTCAATCAAAGTCCCAAACATATATGCAGTTGTCATTACCAAGTCCATGAACCGATTTTTGGTTTAAACAAATCTGCAAAGCCTTTAATGTCTTATTAAGCTACCTTTTTGAAAAAGATTTCAAAAATGCGGTAAAAATTTGTTACGAATATTTTATTTTTAAGCAAGAAAAGCATCGAAGAGCCACAGGCATATGGGCCAATGTGCGATTTATTATGGAGGATTTCGGCAATGAGAAAAATACCATCATTACAGAAATTGCCAGTTAGTGAAATTTTGCAGTGTTCTTATGAAAACAGCTTGGTTGGATTATTGATAAGTTAAATAAAATAGGTTAAGTAACGGGACAACAAATATCTGTGAAACATGAGTGCCAAAACATTTTAGTGAGCAGAAAAAAATAAAATTGTGAAATTATTGAAATTTTTCATCTTAAAAACTGAATAGTTTTATCATAGTAATCTAATTGCAGTGGTGCGAATAAAAAGTTCAAGGATTTTCGAGTGACTGTAAAAGTAGTGATTCACGCATTTTAGTAGTATCTCTTATCGTTCTGTGCTACTGCTGCTGTTGGCTGCTCTTTCAACATTTGTGTGGTTAATAATTATATGAAAAAAAAATCGTCATAGTGTTAAAAAAATTAAGTTAAAGAAGGAAAAAAAATTTGTTACGAATATTTTATTTTTAAGCAAGTTTCGTGAGTGTTCATACTTATATATTTATTGGCGTGTTGTGATTTCTTGCAAAATCTATTTGTTATCTTTCATTCGTGCTCAGGAGGCTCAAGATGCTGGATATCGAATGTATGTAAAGAGTCTTACCACCGGTTTTCCATCTCTTATAATAATTTTTTCATTACATATCTATTTGTTAATAATTTTTCTCATGTCATTACAGAAAATGCCAGTTAGTGAAATTTTGCAGTGTTCTTATGAAAACAGCTTGGTTGGATTATTGATAAGTTAAATAAAATAGGTTAAGTAACGGGACAACAAATATCTGTGAAACATGAGTGCCAAAACATTTTAGTGAGCAGAAAAAAATAAAATTGTGAAATTATTGAAATTTTTCATCTTAAAAACTGAATAGTTTTATCATAGTAATCTAATTGCAGTGGTGCGAATAAAAAGTTCAAGGATTTTCGAGTGATTGTAAAAGTAGTGATTCACGCATTTTAGTAGTATCTCTTATCGTTCTGTGCTACTGCTGCTGTTGGCTGCTCTTTCAACATTTGTGTAGTTAATAATTATATGAAAAAAAAATCGTCATAGTGTTAAAAAAATTAAGTTAAAGAAGGAAAAAAATTTGTTACGAATATTTTATTTTTAAGCAAGTTTCGTGAGTGTTCATACTTTTATATTTATTGGCGTGTTGTGATTTCTTGCAAAATCTATTTGTTATCTATCATTCGTGCTCAGGAGGCTCAAGATGCTGGATATCGAATGTATGTAAAGAGTCTTACCACCGGTTTTCCATCTCTTATAATAATTTTTTCATTACATATCTATTTGTTAATAATTTTTCTCATGTCATTACAGAAAATGCCAGTTAGTGAAATTTTGCAGTGTTCTTATGAAAACAGCTTGGTTGGATTATTGATAAGTTAAATAAAATAGGTTAAGTAACGGGACAACAAATATCTGTGAAACATGAGTGCCAAAACATTTTAGTGAGCAGAAAAAAATAAAATTGTGAAATTATTGAAATTTTTCATCTTAAAAACTGAATAGTTTTATCATAGTAATCTAATTGCAGTGGTGCGAATAAAAAGTTCAAGGATTTTCGAGTGATTGTAAAAGTAGTAATTCACGCATTTTAGTAGTATCTCTTATCGTTCTGTGCTACTGCTGCTGTTGGCTGCTCTTTCAACATTTGTGTAGTTAATAATTATATGAAAAAAAAAATCGTCATAGTGTTAAAAAAATTAAGTTAAAGAAGGAAAAAAATTTGTTACGAATATTTTATTTTTAAGCAAGTTTCGTGAGTGTTCATACTTTTATATTTATTGGCGTGTTGTGATTTCTTGCAAAATCTATTTGTTATCTATCATTCGTGCTCAGGAGGCTCAAGATGCTGGATATCGAATGTATGTAAAGAGTCTTACCACCGGTTTTCCATCTCTTATAATAATTTTTTCATTACATATCTATTTGTTAATAATTTTTCTCATGTCATTACAGAAAATGCCAGTTAGTGAAATTTTGCAGTGTTCTTATGAAAACAGCTTGGTTGGATTATTGATAAGTTAAATAAAATAGGTTAAGTAACGGGACAACAAATATCTGTGAAACATGAGTGCCAAAACATTTTAGTGAGCAGAAAAAAATAAAATTGTGAAATTATTGAAATTTTTCATCTTAAAAACTGAATAGTTTTATCATAGTAATCTAATTGCAGTGGTGCGAATAAAAAGTTCAAGGATTTTCGAGTGATTGTAAAAGTAGTAATTCACGCATTTTAGTAGTATCTCTTATCGTTCTGTGCTACTGCTGCTGTTGGCTGCTCTTTCAACATTTGTGTAGTTAATAATTATATGAAAAAAAAATCGTCATAGTGTTAAAAAAATTAAGTTAAAGAAGGAAAAAAATTTGTTACGAATATTTTATTTTTAAGCAAGTTTCGTGAGTGTTCATACTTTTATATTTATTGGCGTGTTGTGATTTCTTGCAAAATCTATTTGTTATCTATCATTCGTGCTCAGGAGGCTCAAGATGCTGGATATCGAATGTATGTAAAGAGTCTTACCACCGGTTTTCCATCTCTTATAATAATTTTTTCATTACATATCTATTTGTTAATAATTTTTCTCATGTCATTACAGAAAATGCCAGTTAGTGAAATTTTGCAGTGTTCTTATGAAAACAGCTTGGTTGGATTATTGATAAGTTAAATAAAATAGGTTAAGTAACGGGACAACAAATATCTGTGAAACATGAGTGCCAAAACATTTTAGTGAGCAGAAAAAAATAAAATTGTGAAATTATTGAAATTTTTCATCTTAAAAACTGAATAGTTTTATCATAGTAATCTAATTGCAGTGGTGCGAATAAAAAGTTCAAGGATTTTCGAGTGATTGTAAAAGTAGTAATTCACGCATTTTAGTAGTATCTCTTATCGTTCTGTGCTACTGCTGCTGTTGGCTGCTCTTTCAACATTTGTGTAGTTAATAATTATATGAAAAAAAAATCGTCATAGTGTTAAAAAAATTAAGTTAAAGAAGGAAAAAAATTTGTTACGAATATTTTATTTTTAAGCAAGTTTCGTGAGTGTTCATACTTTTATATTTATTGGCGTGTTGTGATTTCTTGCAAAATCTATTTGTTATCTATCATTCGTGCTCAGGAGGCTCAAGATGCTGGATATCGAATGTATGTAAAGAGTCTTACCACCGGTTTTCCATCTCTTATAATAATTTTTTCATTACATATCTATTTGTTAATAATTTTTCTCATGTCATTACAGAAAATGCCAGTTAGTGAAATTTTGCAGTGTTCTTATGAAAACAGCTTGGTTGGATTATTGATAAGTTAAATAAAATAGGTTAAGTAACGGGACAACAAATATCTGTGAAACATGAGTGCCAAAACATTTTAGTGAGCAGAAAAAAATAAAATTGTGAAATTATTGAAATTTTTCATCTTAAAAACTGAATAGTTTTATCATAGTAATCTAATTGCAGTGGTGCGAATAAAAAGTTCAAGGATTTTCGAGTGATTGTAAAAGTAGTAATTCACGCATTTTAGTAGTATCTCTTATCGTTCTGTGCTACTGCTGCTGTTGGCTGCTCTTTCAACATTTGTGTAGTTAATAATTATATGAAAAAAAAATCGTCATAGTGTTAAAAAAATTAAGTTAAAGAAGGAAAAAAATTTGTTACGAATATTTTATTTTTAAGCAAGTTTCGTGAGTGTTCATACTTTTATATTTATTGGCGTGTTGTGATTTCTTGCAAAATCTATTTGTTATCTATCATTCGTGCTCAGGAGGCTCAAGATGCTGGATATCGAATGTATGTAAAGAGTCTTACCACCGGTTTTCCATCTCTTATAATAATTTTTTCATTACATATCTATTTGTTAATAATTTTTCTCATGTCATTACAGAAAATGCCAGTTAGTGAAATTTTGCAGTGTTCTTATGAAAACAGCTTGGTTGGATTATTGATAAGTTAAATAAAATAGGTTAAGTAACGGGACAACAAATATCTGTGAAACATGAGTGCCAAAACATTTTAGTGAGCAGAAAAAAATAAAATTGTGAAATTATTGAAATTTTTCATCTTAAAAACTGAATAGTTTTATCATAGTAATCTAATTGCAGTGGTGCGAATAAAAAGTTCAAGGATTTTCGAGTGATTGTAAAAGTAGTAATTCACGCATTTTAGTAGTATCTCTTATCGTTCTGTGCTACTGCTGCTGTTGGCTGCTCTTTCAACATTTGTGTAGTTAATAATTATATGAAAAAAAATCGTCATAGTGTTAAAAAAATTAAGTTAAAGAAGGAAAAAAAATTTGTTACGAATATTTTATTTTTAAGCAAGTTTCGTGAGTGTTCATACTTTTATATTTATTGGCGTGTTGTGATTTCTTGCAAAATCTATTTGTTATCTATCATTCGTGCTCAGGAGGCTCAAGATGCTGGATATCGAATGTATGTAAAGAGTCTTACCACCGGTTTTCCATCTCTTATAATAATTTTTTCATTACATATCTATTTGTTAATAATTTTTCTCATGTCATTACAGAAAATGCCAGTTAGTGAAATTTTGCAGTGTTCTTATGAAAACAGCTTGGTTGGATTATTGATAAGTTAAATAAAATAGGTTAAGTAACGGGACAACAAATATCTGTGAAACATGAGTGCCAAAACATTTTAGTGAGCAGAAAAAAATAAAATTGTGAAATTATTGAAATTTTTCATCTTAAAAACTGAATAGTTTTATCATAGTAATCTAATTGCAGTGGTGCGAATAAAAAGTTCAAGGATTTTCGAGTGATTGTAAAAGTAGTAATTCACGCATTTTAGTAGTATCTCTTATCGTTCTGTGCTACTGCTGCTGTTGGCTGCTCTTTCAACATTTGTGTAGTTAATAATTATATGAAAAAAAAATCGTCATAGTGTTAAAAAAATTAAGTTAAAGAAGGAAAAAAATTTGTTACGAATATTTTATTTTTAAGCAAGTTTCGTGAGTGTTCATACTTTTATATTTATTGGCGTGTTGTGATTTCTTGCAAAATCTATTTGTTATCTATCATTCGTGCTCAGGAGGCTCAAGATGCTGGATATCGAATGTATGTAAAGAGTCTTACCACCGGTTTTCCATCTCTTATAATAATTTTTTCATTACATATCTATTTGTTAATAATTTTTCTCATGTCATTACAGAAAATGCCAGTTAGTGAAATTTTGCAGTGTTCTTATGAAAACAGCTTGGTTGGATTATTGATAAGTTAAATAAAATAGGTTAAGTAACGGGACAACAAATATCTGTGAAACATGAGTGCCAAAACATTTTAGTGAGCAGAAAAAAATAAAATTGTGAAATTATTGAAATTTTTCATCTTAAAAACTGAATAGTTTTATCATAGTAATCTAATTGCAGTGGTGCGAATAAAAAGTTCAAGGATTTTCGAGTGATTGTAAAAGTAGTAATTCACGCATTTTAGTAGTATCTCTTATCGTTCTGTGCTACTGCTGCTGTTGGCTGCTCTTTCAACATTTGTGTAGTTAATAATTATATGAAAAAAAAAATCGTCATAGTGTTAAAAAAATTAAGTTAAAGAAGGAAAAAAATTTGTTACGAATATTTTATTTTTAAGCAAGTTTCGTGAGTGTTCATACTTTTATATTTATTGGCGTGTTGTGATTTCTTGCAAAATCTATTTGTTATCTATCATTCGTGCTCAGGAGGCTCAAGATGCTGGATATCGAATGTATGTAAAGAGTCTTACCACCGGTTTTCCATCTCTTATAATAATTTTTTCATTACATATCTATTTGTTAATAATTTTTCTCATGTCATTACAGAAAATGCCAGTTAGTGAAATTTTGCAGTGTTCTTATGAAAACAGCTTGGTTGGATTATTGATAAGTTAAATAAAATAGGTTAAGTAACGGGACAACAAATATCTGTGAAACATGAGTGCCAAAACATTTTAGTGAGCAGAAAAAAATAAAATTGTGAAATTATTGAAATTTTTCATCTTAAAAACTGAATAGTTTTATCATAGTAATCTAATTGCAGTGGTGCGAATAAAAAGTTCAAGGATTTTCGAGTGATTGTAAAAGTAGTAATTCACGCATTTTAGTAGTATCTCTTATCGTTCTGTGCTACTGCTGCTGTTGGCTGCTCTTTCAACATTTGTGTAGTTAATAATTATATGAAAAAAAAAATCGTCATAGTGTTAAAAAAATTAAGTTAAAGAAGGAAAAAAATTTGTTACGAATATTTTATTTTTAAGCAAGTTTCGTGAGTGTTCATACTTTTATATTTATTGGCGTGTTGTGATTTCTTGCAAAATCTATTTGTTATGTATCATTCGTGCTCAGGAGGCTCAAGATGCTGGATATCGAATGTATGTAAAGAGTCTTACCACCGGTTTTCCATCTCTTATAATAATTTTTTCATTACATTTTTTGAAATTTTTTTCAAAAAGGTAGCTTAATAAGACACAATGTTCGGTCGTTCGTTCGTTCGGCTGTCATTAAAAACTTTTATCTAGACATC